>NC_060884.1:28591855-29191855 GCF_014805685.1 Silurus meridionalis
GGTTTAGGTCTGGAGACTGGCTAGGCCATGCCAGAACCTTGATATGCTTCTTACAGAGCCACTCCTTGGTTATCCTGGCTGTGTGCTTGGTCATTGTCATGTTGGAAGACCCAGCCTCGACCCATCTTCAATGCTCTAACTGAGGGAAGGAGGTTGTTCCCAAAATCTCGCAATACATGGCCCCAGTCATCCTCTCCTTAATACAGTGCAGTCGCCTGTCCCATGTGCAGAAAAACACCCCAAAGCATGATGCTACCACCCCATGCTTCACAGTAGGGATGGTGTTCTTGGGATGGTACTCATCATTCTTCTTCCTCCAAACACGCTTAGTGGAATTATGACCCAAAAGATCTATTTTGGTCTCATCTGACCACATGACTTTCTCCCATGACTTCTCTGGATCATCCAAATGGTCATTGGCAAACTTAAGACGTGCCTGGACATGTGCTGGTTTAAGCAGGGGAACCTTCCGTGCCATGCATGATTTCAAACCATGACGCCTTAGTGTATTACCAACAGTAACCTTGGAAACGGTGGTCCCAGCTCTTTTCAGGTCATTGACCAGCTCCTCCCGTGTAGTTCTGGGCTGATTTCTCACCTTCCTTAGGATCATTGAGACCCCACGACGTGAGATCTTGCATGGAGCCCTAGTCCGAGGGAGATTGACAGTCATGTTTAGCTTCTTCCATTTTTTAATGATTGCTCCAACAGTGGACCTTTTATCACCAAGCTGCTTGGCAATTTCCCGTAGCCCTTTCCAGCCTTGTGGAGGTGTACAATTTTGTCTCTAGTGTCTTTGGACAGCTCTTTGGTCTTGGCCATGTTAGTAGTTGTATTCTTACTGATTGTATGGGGTGGACAGGTGTCTTTATGCAGCTAACGACCTCAAACAGGTGCATCTAATTTAGGATAATAAATGTAGTGGAGGTGGACATTTTAAAGGCAGACTAACAGGTCTTTGAGGGTCAGAATTCTAGCTGATAGACAGGTGTTCAAATACTTATTTGCAGCTGTATCATACAAATAAATAGTTTAAAAATCATATATTGTGATTTCTGGATTTTTTTTTAGATTATGTCTCTCACAGTGGACATGCACCTACGATGACAATTTCAGACCCCTCCATGATTTGTAAGTGGGAGAACTTGCAAAATAGCAGGGTGTTCAAATACTTATTTTCCTCACTATATATATATATATATATATATATATATATATATATATATATATATATATATATATATATATATACATATACATATATATGTTTGTTTTTATTGCCTCATATATATATGTGTACGCTTTCCACCATATAAAATATCATAAAAAAACAAAAAAAAACAAAAAAAAAGAAAAAACTTTATATTAATGGAGGGTGTGGAAAACCAGGAAAACTCTCTCATGCATGCTTCTATTTAACTTTGCATGCACAACCATTTAATATAACATGCATAAACATGATCTGAATGGCACAGTCATCAAAAAGACATCATAAGGATCTGCAACCTCGTCAAAAACACAAATATCGGAACAGATAGAATTATTTTCATGGAAAAATGGAAAATTGTACTCTGTGCAGTTTATATAGTTTGTGCTGAGAACTGAGTAGTCAAACTTTCAGCATAAATAATGGCATAATTGTTGCATTATGCAGAACAACATTGCAGAGGTTGAAAATCATGCTGCTATCTGTACAAATCTGTACAAGACGGCTTCAGTTTTATTGCCCCCGTAGGTCTGAACTTTGGTTGCAATGTGCTCTGCATCCAAACCCAATAAACCTCATTATAAAAGTCATATTCCGTGTATGATTTTTGTATATCATATTGTACAACCGTGTGCTTAACGCCATGCTGCGCTTCTTCATTTTTAAAACATTGGTTACAAATGATAGTTTAGTTTCTTCAGTGAGGAAAACACTCCCCACTATCTACAGGATCCACTCAGTCAGAGAGGTGTGAGGAGTATATGAAATGACCCATGGACCAATCAGAAATTTTTAAACTAGATTGCACTTGTCTAAACTAGCAGTGCAGCTGATAACTGTATATATATATATATATATATATATATATATATATATATATATATATATATATATATATATAGTATATAATTATTGTCATGAGTTAACTAGTAATTAATCTAATCTCAAAAGCACAATTTTATCAGTTATAAATGTAGCTTAGATTAATACTTTTGAAGTTTTTAATACTCTAATCGACATGAGCATGGGCAAATATGTAAGATTTATGCAAACATATGTTGATTATCAATGAAACTGAACTCAACATAGAGCATGAAGACAAAATATTCTTGTAAATGTTTTAAAGTAATTATAGTGTTTTAAATAATGTAAATCATTAGAACACTATCAACATTATATATTATATAGAACGGTTTTAATTGACGGATATGTTGCGTCATGGCGGATTGTGGTGCTTGATTTGAGACTTGGTGCATCAGTAAAAGAAATGTTTAGTGAATAAAAAAAAAAATTGGTTGAGTTTATTCTTTTTTATATAAAGAAAGGACATCGTGAAAATATGTGGGTTACATTAAAATGTTTACATTTTGCCCCTTTTATATTTATTTATTTATAATTTTTAATAAAAATGGTTAAACAGAGATGCATGCTGCATTAATCACGTGTTAATAATTTAAGTGCCATTAAAATGAATTTGCATTAACATATATATACATATATACATATCATGTATATATGTATATATATAAAGAGGAAGAGAAATAGTGAAAGAGAGAGAGAGAGAGAGCACGACGAGGAACTGTTCTCAGGGGGAAACTGAAGATGTCCTGAAGTTGTCAGAGGAAATAGTGAAACAGGTTTTAATGGATTGGAGAAAAAAGCTGAGTTAAGCATATAAAATAACACAGACAGAAAAGAGAGAGAGAGTGTGAGAGGAAAAAAGAGTGAGAGAAAGGAGGTGAAATTTCTCCAGGAGTTTCCTGTGAGGTATCATGTTCCAACAAACTTTGCAAAAGTTAAAATAATTTGCATATATACAGTATATATACACACACACATATATACAATATATAAGCATAAATGACAGTCTAAGGCTCACTGATAGCTTCTATTATGATATTACTTTAATGATTAACAAAATTCAAACATACTGTATTGTCAGAGATAAACAGTACCCTCCCCCAGTGCCGAGAGTCCCCAGTGCACTGTCATGCCGGTTGGGCAAAAGCGTGTTTCAACATCCCGGTCAATGTATTTATTGACACATGTGTTTGTTGTATTTATGCCACCCCTGTCTAACCATTGGTCCTTGTGTACACGTTTTCCTCCTTCCAACCTGCTCAAGCCTCGAGCATGCAGCACAGCCTGTGTGTACATTTGGCCCATAGGACTTGCCACTGTTACAGGCACTTTTGGAACGTATAATGTCAGAGATTATCCTCCCTTGTTCTGGGCGTGGAATGCCATCTTGTAGACACCAAACCATATTCCCAACCTTGCATTCATGGTCACGTGTTGTTTCCACCCCGTCTCATAGTTAGTCCTTGTGTTTATACATTTTTTAATTCGCAGCCATTTCCATTATTAGATTGCCCCTTTGTTTCCACTGTGTCAACAAAATAATGCGTCCAAGTATATGAGTTTTTTTTATTACTCATTGTTTTGCCTCATCCATGAAGTTTACTTATCATTTAACCTTTGTCTTCTCTGTGGTAACGTTTACACCTGTCTTTTTGCATTGTTTACTTGTTATTTTAATAAAACATTCTTACCCAGCACTTACATCTGCCTCCGCTATCGTGAGTACTTGCATTACATGACACGGACCACCTTAATTTGTTTTCATTAGTTTCAGTTTAATTAAAAATGGACATATTTCTTTCCACATTAGTCCTCCTACAGAGAGAAAAGTGGTTCAGAATATTGAGTAGATATGAAATGTGAAATGTAAAATCAGTCATGGAGAAACATTTTAAGTACTATAAGTGACATTCACGTTTCAAACCACACACACCCACACACCCAGCCACATTCATTTGTAACTCATCCTTCAGCAGTTTATTTTGATCTAATTCTATTTATTTATTTATTTATTTATTTATTTATTTATTTATCTGTACTGGACAACCTATACAAACACCACAGTCCATCAACTTTCCTCTTAGCGTTTCACTTTACCGGGTTTAAACCTTCACAGAATATAAACTCATCCTGAATCATATCACAATTCCAAATTGAGTGCATGTGGACTAATGAACCATGTTGTTAAGTGCTAGCAAATACTTAAAAAGGTAATAAATTAACATATTAAATGTAATAAATGTCAGTTTAAAAAATGAAAGCCAAGATAGTTTTAAAAAGTAGGTAAAGTCATAAAAGCAATTAGAGACATATGAACTGAACTGATGGTGGATGAATTACAAATGTATAAGGCTGTGTAAAAAAAGAGAGTTTTGGTGTAGAGGACATCTGATGGGCAAAGGGGATATAAACATACAGTTTGGAAAAATCAGGGAAATAAAGTTACTGAGAAGCAAACCTCAGAAGCCTCCAGAACAAACCATGGCATATAAATATGGCCACCGGAGATTATACCTTCGTGCAACAGACTCTTTCACATACACACTTACATTGACCTGCCAATTGATTATACACATCTGTAAGCATTCTCACCTCCAAGTTTATAGGAAGCCTCAGCTGTTTCTCAGTTTGTAGCAAGTAACACCCAGAATTTTCACTTCCTTAATCATTAAGCCTTTATTTCATTGTTTGCTATTCTGTTTTTTGATCTATGTTTGTACCTGCTTTTGATTCGTTGGATTCCTCTCTTTGATGTTGTTTGTACCCTGACTGGACTTTGAAAGAAAAGAAAGAAAAAAGATGCTATATATCTGTCACTTGTACTTTACAGCAAAGTGAATTTCTTTCTTTGTATATTCCAGCGATGTTGGGAAGCACCTAACTTTCCGATCAGCGAGCCTTAACTAGTCTTCCTTTTTGCTTACCTAAATTAAGATTTTTTATTTTGACTTGGATTTTTTTTGTGTCAATCAGTTCTCCCTAAATTTGTCTCGACTCATCTGTTGAGACAAAAACTTGATTGCATAAGTATTCACACCAATTGCTTCCAAACTCCCTAGATTAGTTCTTTTTGAGACAGCCATTGCTCCACAGTCTTGCTAACAAAACATTGTATATCATTAGCACATTTGCTGAGTAGATGAGTTTATATGCTTGCATTTATTATTTTTAGACCCCTAGTGTGTATGTGTGTATTAGGGGTGGTAAAATTCGCCGATCCGCATCGGTGCATCCAAATAAAAGTTAACAATGTGATAGATGTGAATTTAGAAAAGTGACCAATAATTTGTAACCCATATTTTATATGTAGTTTGATTTCTCTTCCCTAAACTGTTTTTTTTTAAGCGCTTTTTTTTAGCACATATGATGTATCACAACACTATGGAGACCGATGAATGTCCTGAGAGTCACACAGAGGTATAGATCAACATGGCAGAGGTAGAGCTGCATCTTCCTGTAAATAGTACAGGAAAATAACATCTGGTTTTATTTTTCTTTTTTCTTTTTTTTTTGTACTACAAAATTTACGATGTGCTGTCTGTCTGAACCAAATAAATAAATATGTACTATATTGAATTGCATAGCATCATTTTTTTTCCCCATTGTATTGTATTGCATTGCATGTAATTGAAATTGGATCACACTGCATCGTAGTAGGGGTGAATCGCATACCATCGGTAGCTTCTTCGTATATACATTTAATAGATTGGCTATGCATCAAGATACGAATCGCATTGGCCTCAGTTATGGAAATGCACATCCCTAGTGTGTATGTGCTTTGAAACATGGCTGTCACTGACAGTACTCGAAATGCTCTTCCATCATAGAGAAAAATTGCACATCCTGTATAATCTATTTTGAAATGCTTTGCTGTATCAGGATCTGTCAACAATACAGACAAAAAGTAATGTACATTATTGTCTCAGTTAGGTAATAGGTACATTCCTACTAATGAATATCATGAAAAGAAAAAACATCAAAAGGGCCTACAAGGGATTGAGGTTAACAGTGAAATGTTCAAGCTGGGAAAGCAGCACCTGGATCTTTCTGAGCTTCGCCTCCCTCCTGCTTTCGGGCATTTTGATAGGTCTGTGCTGATTAGGGGCTTACTTTTCTGCTGTCAGCTTTCTCTTTTTTTGCCTTCTCTTTCTCATTTCCTGCCTGGGAGTCTCTCTTGTACACCCAGTCATTCTCCTTTCCTAACTCGCTTCCTTCCATCACTCGTCCAGTCTTGTTATACAGAGCCCCATATTAGTCCAGCTTGTCCCTCCTCAGAGGCTTGCAGGCCTGTCAGCTCCAAACTTTAGTTAATCACTCAGTGAGCCCGGGCCTCCCTGGGCCAGGCGCTCAGGCCCCGGACTCGGGAAAACAGAGACGGGAGAAATCCAAAACGCAACACCGGGGCCTCGTTAACACAGCAGGTATTTAAGGAAACAATCTGTTTCATATCAAAGGATAATTTGTCTTTGCGCTCAAAGCCTGCGGCTCTTCTGAGGAATAGCTGTGCGTTGTCAGCTTGGAAAAATTCACACCAGCAGCATCGGGGAGAGTGAAGGTGGCTGCTGTTAACACCATCAATTTGGCATTTAATATTTGTCGTGTCACAAGCTGTATAATGCACCTTCAATGCAGTTGGGGTTTTGGTTGAGGTTTTTTGTTTATTTGGAGATGTTTTGTTGCTTCTATTTTTTCCCTCTTCCTCCCTCTTTAATTTTTTTTACATCAGTGGTTGAATTAAGACTGAGCAATGACGATTATGTGCCTCCATAATATGATGTTACTAGTGTGAGAAAAGTATAAAATAGACCGACGTTCATAAAAGTACTGCAGCTATTGTATTAGTTTATTTAAGTGAAAATTTATTTGACAACCAAAATAAAATAAGATGCTTAGTTGTTTACTGCAAATGTAGTTGAGTAGTTACTACAAATAACATATGTAAAATTGTTACCAAAATCAGTACTACATTTTCCATATATAATGTTTTTGCTTTGGGAATGTTTGTCTACAATCATTTACAACAGTGTTATCAACCACAAGTGTGTTAATCTAGGGGCATTACCATCTCACTTCCGCTGATCAGCATGTGCAATATTACTTATGTATAGTCAAAAATGTGCAATATTACTCATACAATTTGTAATATTAGTTATTTACTTCACAAATAAAAAAATATATATATTTTCATGACTATGAAAATTGTAGAGTGACACTGAAGGCATCAAAACTATGAATTAACACATGTGGAATTATATACATAACAAAAAAGTGTGAAACAACTGAAAATATGTCATATTGTAGGTTCTTCAAAGAAGCCACCTTTTGCTTAGATTACTGCTTTGCACACTCTTGGCATTCTCTTGATGCCTACTTTGAAGAACCTACAATATGACATATTTTGAGTTCACTTTTTTGTTATGTATATAATTCCACATGTGTTAATTCATAGTTTTGATGCCTTTAGTGTGACTCTACAATTTTCATAGTCATGAAAATAAAGAAAACTCTTTGAATGATCAGGTGTGTCCAAACTTTTGTGACTAATGCTGACTGAGATACGCACAAGAATTACAATGTTCAAGTACTGCAATGTACTTGTGCAAATAAAACAAACTTGAAACTTAAAATAGTATGTAAAAGATACTTAGCTATGTATTCCTTAGGGGTTTTTGTAGCTTAGCTAAGTTCCTTAGCTAACTAGCTTATATTATTTTGATCTGTTTCTAGCTAAATTGTTAGCTACTGAGCAAAGATTCATCTTCAGTCTTGTTAGTCTTAAATATGAATATATCATCTTTAAATCAGCATCAAATCATTTTGTTAGCTAGTCTAGTTTACTCAGTTAGCTAGTGGATTATTTATGAAGGCAAACTGATGAGCTGTGTAATTACAATTTCTCTGTGGGTTTGCATACTTTACACATAGGGAAAAAAAGTTGTATTAAAAGGTAGATAAAATAATATATAATTGCAATAAAATAAAACATTCATATTCAGAATTTCAATAAAAATAAAAGTAGAAATAGATTTACATTTTACTTGCATGGAGATATATGATATAAAGGAGAGATAGAGTTGACACTCTCACCTGTCTCAGACATTGGTGCGAAACTTTGGGCAGTTGCAGTGTCGACTTATGACAGGAAAGCACTTTCTTTCTTATTTTTTTTTATGAATCTTTAAAGATAATCATTGACAACTACATAATATAATCATACCATCTGCATTTTAATGGATTACTCTGACAGAAATAAATGTCAATATTTTCATAAAAAAAGAAATGAAGTAAAAGTACTCTGATGATTGGCAGTGGGTAATATACTCAAGTACTACAATGAAAGTACAAACAGTTTGTTGCTTTTTTTTTTTTCCTAAATAAGTATGCTGGTGCTTTTCTCCTGCTAGCTGCAAAGCACTAGATATGATCAAAGTTATTTAAATTGCTGTGCATAACCAAAATGTGTGCTTGCAAGACAAAATAAATACAACTCCTTACAATACATTAAAGATGCACGAACAAAAGATGGGCGACGGAGGAAAAGAACATATTACTGTTATCGTGAGTGAAACAGAATTTGTTTTAAAAGTTCAATCCCACTTTGAATGCAGTAGACTGCATCTTCAGTTGCTAAGGCTGCAAACATGTTTCTTTATTTGTTAATAAAAGCAGATGGAAAGGCAAAACCTACATCTTTTTTTAAAGACAGAGTTGCCTCAGATTGCAGACTCTCTAGACAGAATGAATTTTGATTTTTGATTAATCTTGAGTATTTACTATTATACTTTATTATTAAAGTGAACTTCACAGTGCTAAAAATGTCATATATCAGGTGTAATGAACTGCGGGCCTGCTGTATTCCCAACAGTTCGCCCACTGCTGCTCGGGCATTAATCCACCAACTCTGTCACACTGGCACCGGTCCCTTCTCTCATTAGTGCTGGCAGGTAGGAGAATACAAATAATGAGGAACTGCCCGGCAGTCATAGCGCACATACATATAAGAGAAAGAGAAATAGAAAGAGAAGGAGGATTGGGAGACAGGGTAAGAAAAAGTCCATGAAGTGTCATGAATGAAAAGCAATTACGAATCAGAAAATTCTTCGGAGAACCTGCTTGTTTGGACTAACTGCAGGGGGAATGTGCTGACAAGCAGCACAGATTTCATTTTGTTTAGAAATGCCAGCAGCCCCCTTGCAGTATTATGTGCCAATCACCATATACTATGAGTCACTGCAGTGATCTGAGTAAGACAAGGACAAAAGAGAGGAAAAGAACTGAATGCCAGAAACGCTCCTCACCGAGAGCTAAGAACCCACACTCAGGATGTATGATCTCTGGAAAAAAAAAAGTAAATATAAACAATATTTTCCAGCCCACTGCATTTGTCTGACATATCCCCCTGGGAGGAAAAATAGACAAATCTCTAAGTATTTCTGTATGTAGCATTGAATAATTGTCTCCTGCCTGGTCATGCATGAAAGCACCGCAATTATCACAATCGACACGAGCAGTGCAGCCACCGGGGAGCGTTCCATTATAAGCTAAAATTGTTAGGTCAGATTCGAGAAGATAGGGATTTACAGATCTTTCTGCTTTTTCTGTCATTCTTTCGTTCTCTCTCTCTCTCTCTCTCTCTCTCTCTCTCTCTCTCTCTCTCTCTCTCTCTCTCTCTCTCTCTCTCTCTTTCTGTGTCTCTCTCGCTTTCTTTCTCTTTTCTCATTGTTTTAATGTGCTGTTTTCATTAATGTAATAATTCAATTGCACCTTGTGTTTCAGAGGCCTGATTTACACACTGAACCTTAAGCTAAAACATGACAGCCACTTTCAAATTTGCATTTACATTCTAGCAGACATTTTTTTTTATCCCACACTCATTAAAAAAAAAACTAAAATCCAGAAAAAAAACATTATATTTTTACACCATTATATGGAAAGTAAGTTTCAAATGTTTAGTTGTCTATTAGTTTGAAAATCACCCACTTTTCCCCCTCGAGTGATAAGCTAGTTAATCAGAAGCTATTGGGGTTTTAAATGTTTGCTATGTTTCTTAGCTAGGTAGCTTAGAAACTTATCAGAGCCGACATGTTTCTACCTATATTGTTTCCAACTAAATTGTTAGCTGTCTGGCAAAGATGATCATTATGCATTTTCCTCAGCGGTTCAGAACAGCACATTTGTAACATACAGCTAACCATCGTTTTATATTATCGTGCTAGCTAGTTCAGGCTACTCAGCTAGCTAATCCTTCTCCTGTATGTCTCTGCACGGGTTGGATATTGAGCTGTGAAATGACAATATCTCCACAGGTTTGAATACCTTACTGATCATTATCATGCTGCTTCCTTTGAAGCATTTAAATCTGAAGAAACCAGATAAATTGATACAGGGATGCTTATCACTCTCCACTTCCTCATACATTGTATACAAAGTTATGGTGAATACAAACAGTATACATTAGCAACTGTGGGCTTTTGACAATTGAAATTACAATCCTTTATTTCTATCCTGTGGTATAACAATAATGTCACAAAATCCCTACTCAGCAAGTGACAAGCATATGCTTTCATGCCATGTTCTGTTTGTATAAATTGCAATGTTGTTAGAATAAGAATCATCTTTATTGCCAAATATCATGGGTTTGCATGAACAAGGAATTTGCAGTGGTATGTTGGTGCAAAAATATGTAAATATAAATGAAAAATCTAAGAAAATATATAAAGATAAATACATTAACGATAGCATTTGGGCAGAGAATGTAAAATAAGGCAGTGCAAATACTAATGTAAGTGAGGCAGTAATCAATTTACCCAAACAAGTCCAAGATGCATGGTTGCCACGTAACGTATGAAATGCGCAGTGTGGGTTTAGATGACTGTAATGTTAGTGTATATGGAAGCAGATCAGAGATGATGGTGGGGTCTTTGGTACTGCTGATGAGGTCGGTTGCGGATGGAAAGAAGCCAGAGGAAAGTAATTCAAAAAGTCTCTGTCCAGGGTGAGTGGAATCAGCTACAATCCTAGTTACATGTTTCAGGGTCCTTTTTTTGTTTAGGTTTCCTGTCATTGGTTTGTACCCCTACTGTGTTCACCTGTTCATTGTGTAAGCCTTGATTAGTTTTTGCTACTTAAAACATAACCCTTGCTTTCTTGTTTCTTGCTCCCACATTATTTATCTCGTCACATTTTTTCTTTTGTATTATTACATTTTACATTAATTCTTGTTTGACTCTTATTATTGGCAACAGATGTGAATGGTCTGCCCTGAATAAACTTCTTCACTATAATAAAGCATACATTACTACTAGTAAAACAATGGCATAAACTAGTAAGTAAGTCGTAGTAAGTCCTTTTTCATATAAATATGAATGAGTGAGTAATTGATCTATACTATGACTAATCAAAATGTTTAAAGGTGTAGAGGACATTATCACAAATTGATAATTTTGGAACAGGTTGAACTCATCATCTGAGACATCAAACACAAAAGGAAAAGGAGGAACTAGTATTATGGAAAAAGCATCGAGGCATTACTACAGCCTGTTTTACACTGTGCAGCAGTCGTTTAAGATTATTATTTGACTATCCCATTAACATCTTGGCTGAATTTTTTTAAATATTGCACTATAACATGTTTTTCCTGTCAGATTTTATGATCCTTTAATGATAGACCAGTGATTAAAGAAAATGACTACATTATGTTTATGTAATAAATCAGCCAAAGGCTCAGGCTCAGGCAGAAATTGGAGTCCATGTACCATATTTTTTTGTGTGATTCTACATTATCTTCCCAGTGCTTTAGAAGGTTTTTTTTGTGTGTTTGAAACTGAAATATTTTTAAAACTTTTATTGGCTGTTTTTAGTCTTAGTGGATGACAAATAATGCATTCTAAAAACAAATCAATATTTATTTTAGCATATCCAGTCAAGCAATTCCACAATGTAAAGACAGCTTCAGATTATATGCTGAGTTTGAACTTGTATCATGATTAATGTATTGTCTTGATCACTCAGTCAATCAATCCTGAGATTTCTAAACAATGTAGGATTGACCTGAAAATAAGATTAATCCATTTTAGTGACTGTAATATTATAAGAGAATGCATTATGTAAAAAAAAAAAATACATCACTGATTGTTTAGGCCATTAAATGTGGGCTTTTCTGCCAATAATAGACTGATACTTTTATGGATACTGATGTCATGATGAATCTTTCTGCAAATATCCACTTTAACAAATGCAGAGGTCTTTCTTAAAACGTGTAATTCATTGCTAGCTGTGATTTATTTACACAATGTAATCTATTGTCAAAAGCGTTATAGAATTTAAAATGACTTGACTTTTATCTGAAACAGGAAGTCATGGTGAGACATATCAGATGACTCTTTATTTTTAAACAGCCAATAACGTTTACATATACATTTATAGCAATTGAGAGACGCTTTTATCCATTCACTGAACTGCTTTAAAGTGCACATCAATAAATACATTCTGATACTAGTTCAGTAGGTCAAAGAATATGAACACCAATTCTTAAAGATTTGACAGATTCTGGAAGAGGCCAGCCTTAAGACCTCATTTGAAACCTGTTAATGATTTAGATGTTTTGACATCAAGTGGAAGTTCATTCCACCATCTAGATGCCAGAGCAGAAAGCATACCTTCCTTGCACCCTGAGCACCTCTCAGCCCAGGCTCAGCCATACTTGACAGTTAGTCCCTGGGATACCAGCCTGAGTACTAACGATACAGCGTCTTATTTACTGAAAATAAGTAAAGCACATCGGGGCATTCTTACACACATTCTAACACACATTTATAATGCATACAAACACTCATTTATAATACATGCTTCAGATTCTAGCGCGCATTCATCTGGACAGAAAATGTGATAAGAAGCTGAAGCGCTGAATTATGTCATCAAAACTCTTGATCTGTATTGATAGTGGAGAGAGAGTAAAAATTGCATATATCTTCTGAATGAAAATTGTGTCTTTGTTTTTGAACACACCAGTAAAGCTAAAAATGTTTTAGTTAATTTTGATTTCCTGGGGACATTAAGATTAATCATTCAGTACTCAGTAATGGCCTGTCAACATGTCCATGGTGCCACTGGGAACGGAAGTTGAACGGAAGGTTTAAAACCGATTTTTCACTTCTGGAGAAGATTTGAATAAGATTATGATTACCTGTGGTTTAGAAAATAAATAAATTCAATACTGTGTATATATATATATATATATATATATATATATATATATATATATATATATATATATATATATATATATTCAAAGCTTCTGGGCAAGTGGTATGATCAAATTCTACAAGTAGTTATGATCTATGAGTTTTTCCAGTCCAAGATGTAGAAAAAGCATTGACTTGGCTTGCAATGCAATGCCTGTTATTACTTAAAAACTTTCTTTTGGCTTCTCCCATTAGGGGTCGCCACAGTGGATCATCCGTATTCATGATCCGCATGTTCAATTTGGCACATGTTTTTACGTTGGATGCCCTTCCTAACGCAACCCTCCTGGGATTATCCGGGCTTGGGACCGGCACTAAGAGTGCACTGGCCTGTGCAACCCTAATGGCTGGGGTTGGTTCCCTGACCGGGAATTGAGCCTGGGCCGCAGCGGTGAGAGCGCCGCATCCTGACCACTAGACCACCAGGGAACGCAATGCCTGTTATTACTTAATTAGGCTAAATACCTCCTACTCTGAACATTGATGGCTGTGTCTTTTGGGGCTAGTCTGTCAGAAAGAGGAGTGGACCCCTTTAATTGCTTCACTAGCATCCATGCTGTTCCTCGAGACTCAAGAGGACTTATGCAAAGTTGAACCCACATTCCAAAAATCGAGGTTATAACCTTGAGTAATAGCTGGCCATTTTTCAAATGAGCATTTGAGATCTCCAAAGTCAGCTTTTCCTGCCATATGTTTCCAGAATGAGGCTGAGAAAAGAAAAAAAAGTTTCTTCACTATAAGTATGGAGAGTAGTTAAAAAAAAAAAAAAAAAACAAAGAATTAAATAAATAAAAGGGTGAGGAATTCATGATGCCAGGAGGCTGGAAACAGATGGAGAATGACTGGTGTACAAATGATGTGTGGGATGAAAGCAGAGTAAGAAAGCGAGTTCATACCGTACAATAGCACTTCAGTCGCAGAGAACAAGCAGCATATTTGATATCGGAGGGTTAAGATGGTGCAGCATTCCAACAAATCATATGCACTAATCAATACAACACAGTACACCCTGTCACTTTACAGACTAATTATGATAAATGTGCAGCAGAGGTAATTTAATAATCAGGATATTATATGTTATGGATAATGCATGCTCGGAGAAACTCCATGAGGACTTTAATTACAGAACTCCAGTGCTCATCTCTTTAATAAAAGCTAAAAATCCCCATGTCATTAAATATGTTGCATTAATACGTTGTCAGCACTGGCAAGATCCATATATTTCTTGATCCAAATGGAAACGATAAGTGCTGATTGAAACATTCACTGCTCCCAAGTGGGATGCATTGGAAGTTGGCCCATGAAATCATTACTTTTTTTTTATGGCGCCCTTTTCACTATTACATGCACTGGATGTTAATATAACTTTGGGTGATTGGAAGCTTGTACTCTATTAATTCGGTTTTATTGCCACTAAATTAGGTTCCAGTTGCCCCCTCTGGCAGGGAACACTAATGTGCATAAATATAATTCATGCACCTAAACATTTGCATCACAAATATTCAGCTCACACAAATGTCAGATACCTGCTACGTGATCTCGACTCGAGCTTCCATAAAATGCCTGCACTTTACCCATGTTATATTTAGGAAGAGGTTATGGTAGAAAAAAAAAAGTCTGCTGGCACTGCTGGGGCACCTTGTGCTCAGAACTGATAAAGTTACGCAGTGGACATTTTCCTTAGAGAACAGTGTTTTCCTAATAATGTCACCTTGCCTTACGAAGGTAAAAAAAAAAATGCTGGAGCAATTTCATTTTCATCCATTAACAATATCTTTTAGTGCTGTTATTATAGCTCAGCCAGTGCATATTTTACGTTGAAAGGGTCGAAGCAATGATGAGAAGACATCACTTTAGTAAAGTTCCTGATTGCATTGGTGTAGTGAACTATGAAGAACACGGTTAAAAATATGGTACACAACCTATTGTGTCTTTTGTTTAGTTTTTTCTTGGAAGAAGAAAAAGAAGAAAATTCACCACAAGCATTAACGCGTTTAACGATGGTGGTTAAAAACGTAGTTAGATTACATAGTGCATCTGCACCTTTTCTGCCTCATTGTTTATATTTTCCCTTAAATGGGCTGTAACACTTGAGAGCCAGAGGCACTAGGGTATAATTGGAGAATCAGTTTAATTAGGCTGTTGGAGGAACTGGTGGCATAAAGCATAGCTGGAGTGAAGGTTAGAAAAGGCAGATCTGTAATACAGAGCCCAACCAGCATGTGTGTATTTGTTATAAATAAAAAATCAGAGAAATTATAAAACAAGTGTGCTATCAATCAATGAAATGACTTTAAAGTAAGCATACAAATAAGAAATATAAAAAATAATGATCATATTTGGGTGATTCTAGTTTAGGTATTGTATAATTTTTTTCCCCAATATTGCATTTGAAATATGGTATGCACTGTATATATCAAAAAGTTTTATTTTTCTTCATAACGCTATACATATATATGCAAGTTGTTAAATAATGCAGAAAAAAAACAATAAAACCCTACTGCATATTCCACTAGACTATAACTAGACTTTACTTAATAATAAGTTAATGAGTAAAAGAATGAATGAACACATTCTTTAAACATTCCTTTCCATAGCACATCCATTACAGGTTGAACAAAGTATACATCAGTTCCATGACATTCACTAAACCCAATTTCCTGAACACCTCAATAAACTTTTTGTTTAACAGAAAGTTGTTTTACCTACAGTACATTTCCAGAAGATCATTATAAGAGGAAAAGTTATTACATTCTCTTTCTTTATTTTCAATAATATTTACATATATCAATCAGCCAGAACATTTAAACCACCTGAATCCTTTTGCACAGATCCCCTGAAATAAAAAAAAAAGCCTCTGAAGGTGTGCTGTGGTATCTGGCAACATGACTTTTGCACTGCATCCTTTTAGTGCTGTAAGTTGTGAGTTGGTGCTTTAATGAATTGGACTTATTTTTCAGCAGATCCAACAGATTCTAGATCATGAGATCTCATTAATTTGGAGATCACACACAGATATTTGGATGCATACAAACATCTAAAGGTACATTTGAACAACAGTCTGATACATCCGTACACTCAGATACAGTTCAGAAGAAAGGGCAGAGGTGACTGTTCTTCTTAAGAAGTAAAGTTCAGGTCCTTAAATGAATACTTTATGAGGGTATACATATTTTATCAGTCAGTTATGTCCAGCACAATCATTTATGCAGCAAGGTGCTGAGTGAATGGTAATAACGCAAGAGCTACCAGCATACCGACAAACTGATCATTGAAGTGGAACAGGTCATTGGGCCTAAGATGAACTTCCCGGAAACGATAATTCAGACGAGCATCCTGAGGAAGCTGCTGCAAATCCGGGACAATTCTTCTCACACTGTCCTTGACTATCGAACAAATCAGCAGAGCATCTTCAGCTCCAGAGTGATCCAGCCATGCAGCAGTGAAGAGCCCTACAGGAGGTTTTTCATACCTTCTGTCAGATCAGTCTGAGTTATGAGTATAACTCATCCACCAAGTGTTGTCTAGAATTGTAAGCAGATATTTTCATACATGCACTCATGCACAATACCATACTGTTCATACTTTACATTATTTGTGGCATCTGTTATCATACCTTATATAGTTATAGATTATTACATTTATTACCTTATATCATATGCATCTATCTTACTTACTGACTTATAGATCAAACCAATTTCCCTTTTTTTCATCTCTGTATCTAGATACCAATCCTTCCTAACTTTTCTACCTACCCATATTGTGACTCTGACTAACAAGGTCACTTTGAAGGAACAAATGAAACCGAAAATATGATTGACTGTAAAAAACAAACAAACAAACAAAAATAATAATAACAACAATAATAATATTACAGTTTTACAATGTGCTCATGCCATTAAAATTGTAGAGAATTTGTGTCTGTACACACCAGTGATGCAGATGTTTCACTGTAAATTTAATTCATCAGTCTAATAACATATCCTTTTATACAACCCCATTTCCAAAAAAGCTTGAAATAAACAAAGTGAAAAAAAAAAAAGTAAAAACAGAATGCAATGATTTGCAAATTTTGTAAATCTATATTTTATTAAAAATATAGCATAGACAGTATATACAGTTTTAACTGAAGAAATGCACCTTGTGAATTTTATGACCGCAACAGGTTGGGACAGGGCCATGTTTACCACTGTTTATCATCCCCCCTTCTTTTAACATTTTCTATACTTCTGGGAACTTGAGAGATCCACTTACTGGAATGTTGTTCCGTTCGTGACTGATACTAGATTCTAGCTGCTCAACAGTCCTGGGTGTCCTTTGTTATATTTTTTTGTTTCATGATTTCTGGCCCATGCGTTTATTTTCATTACAAAATCATAACTTTATTTAATGCATTGTCACCTGAGGGCTTAAAGATCACTGCCATCTAATATTGATTTCTGCCCTTCTTTCTTGTGCACAAAGATTCTTCTAATTTCCAATTTGTTTGTTTGTTTGGTTTTTTGCACATTTTTAAATCAATTTATTTTTTACTTTTGAGAGAATCTGCCTCTGAAAGATTTTGTATTTATAAAGTACCCTAGTCAATTTCTTAGAAGTTCCCTCTGGCTGTTCCTTTTAGTAACATTTTTCCAGTCTTTTGTTGCCACATGCCAACTTTATATTTTTTTTAATGTTTTATTGTGAATACAATGTGGGTTTAAAAGATTTGTATATCATTGCATTTTATTTACATTTTTCTTGCTTTTTTGGAAATGTGGTTGTATTTTTAAATTAAAAGGACAAACTCAATGTTTGGAAAGCTAAAAAATATATATATATATAAATTCATTAAAAGTACCCTGAAATGTCTTTTTTTTAGATACAAAAAAAAAAGATAAATGTAGAATAAAAGCATACCCAATAATATGTTAATCTGCTCTCGCTCTCTCTCGTGTACTCCTGCTGCATGATGGGATGCTGCTCTCTAATCCTGACACATTTCTACTGCTGTGACTCCCCTCACCCTCTGGATCTGCCTGATTCATCCTGATGCTCTACCTCTGCACGGAGCTTTTTGCACTTCTGATTCATTTTCTGCTGTTCTGGATGGTCTCACATGGATACCATGTCTTTTGGAAAGATTTGCTTTTCCCAGAACCACCCGTTCTTTTTGAATACATTCCACTTGCATACACTTAAAAAAAAAAAAAAAAAAAAAAGGCAAAAGGGCACCTTTCACTAGGCTTATTATTTTATTATTATATATTTAAAACAGATATGTATATTGTACTTTTAACAAAGATTATAAACAAAGCAAAATAATTTGACTAAAATTAAAGAGGATGCACTTTTCACGATACTAAAACAGCAAAGTTAAGACTACTATGCATGTGCTATACTATTTATTTTGTTGTTCCTCTCTCCCTTGTGAGCTTAAACATGCCACTTTCACCTTTGACTTGCTTAATAAGGATCTAAATCTAACCAGTTTAGATTAATATGCTGAGAGCACTGTTCAAATCAAACTGAATTGATGTAACCTATGATTTATAAAGAAATAAGGCCCCCAATTTCAAATGACTGTTGTAAAGCTAGCAATTAATGGCCACTTCCTGCATTTAACCACAGCTCTTTGCATTCATCACAATGTATCAATGTATCATAATGAAAACGATGTTTTGTGCAATCAGAAGACAGCTTATCACCCAAGGAAAAAAACAAGCACACAACAAGAACACAAAAACAGTAAACAAGACCCAAACCTAGTAATCAAACCCGGCATAGTATATGTCAGAGAATAAAGTGAAGCGAACTAATAAATTGTGAAGTGACAACGGAAACACAGGGATGTTTAAACACAAACTAATCACAGAGGAAAACAGCTTTGACAAGAGATACACGAGAAGCAAAAAAAAATCAATGACGGGCTCGAAATATAGACTAGCATGGTTACATAAACCCATGAAAATTTAATAGCATGCTTTGAGCCAAAATGGACTGCTTGGTGCAAGGAGGTGGACTGCTGGTAGCTCAGGAGCACAGGAGACTGTGTAAGATGGTAGACTTCGGATCAGAAGATTGTGATTCAAATTCCACCACCACTAAGTTGCCATTGCTGGGCCCTTGAGCAAGGCCCTTAACTCAGTTGTTTGAATGGCAGTAGCGCCGTATATGAGCATCTGCCATATGCTGTAATGTAAATGCAAGGGGAGTAATCTTTGACAATCTTGCTGTAGAGGCTACTTCTCTTCAGCACTAAGTTTTTTGAAATAAAGGAAATTAGGAAAATGATTCTCAGGGTACTAGAGGGTTCCCTACTGGTCTAGGGGTTAGGATGCGGCGCTCTCACCGCTGCGGCCCGGGTTCGATTGACCCCAGCCATTAGGGTTGCACAAGCCAGTGCACTCTTAGTGCCGGTCCCAAGCCCAGATAAATGGGGAGGGTTGCGTTAGGAAGGGCATCCAGTGTAAAAACGTGCCAAACCAAACATGCGGATCATGAATACGGATGATCCACTGTGGCGACCCCTAATGGAAGAAGCCGAAAGAAGGTTTATTTTCAGGGTACCAGATTGTTTAACAACTATTTGGTAAAACCAGGTCACATGATTTTTACTGTCATTTCAGCCATTCAGTGAACACATTTAAAATTCACCTTCCACCATTATAATTAACTCAAACACAATTCAAGTTAACAAAGAAATCAGTTAAAAGGATGAAGATCAATGTTTTGGAAAGGCCTGGTCAGCGCTAAGAAATCCGATTGAAAACCTGTTGAAATCTCTCATCCATATTGAAGTACTTTTGTAGTGGTACATCAACATGGGCTTCATGTCCAATATGTCTGTTTCATGTAAATGTTTTTTTTTTAATTGTGATGGAGTCAAGCAGTGGATTTCTAAACTGTTTTTTTTTTTTTTTTCAGTATTTCTTCATGCTTAGCTGTTGGGGGGATTTTAGATGTCACTGTGAATTCAATGTGAATTGAATTTATGCTCTACTATAAAAATCTGGCATTTAAAGGTTAACAGCATTTTTGAAGGACAAGTTTAGTGTTTAGAGGAAGATGTTGTTAGCTCTGAGGATTAGTCTTACAGTAACCTTGGGAATTTCCGCCACCATAATTCATTCTTGCATATATTATTTATTCTCATTGCATATTCAATGTATTCAGGATGTTGCAAATTTTCAGCTGTTTTATACTTGGAAAAACAGACATGGGCAAAGACCATTAGGGAATAAAGGGAGGTAGGCAGCAAGAAAGCAAGGATGGAAGAAGACTTTTTTTTTAGAATTTCTGCTAATTTCAGTTGTGTATATATATATATATATATATATATATATATATATATATATATATATATATATATATATATCCCAAATCATAATCCTATCAAAAATCGCTAATAGATCACAGTATTTGATAGTTATAAATGTTTTCGCAAAGAAGAGCGGAAGACAATTGCTATTAGTTGGCAGACTAACCTACTGTGTGCAGTATTAAAATCAAAAGCTTCTTTCACAAGTATTAGTGAATAGGTTTTTATGCTTTCGAATGGTCCTATTTTTGTAAATTTCCATTGAATTAAAATTTTGTTTTACTTTAATAAAACCTTCAGTTTTAATAGGGGACTTGTACTGTATATTTAATACACAAATTTCTGGCTTTTTTTGTGAATCTTTGCAACTGTGTTACTTCTATCATGCCCTTTGATGAAATTTTGACTTTGGGCTGTTTTTCTCGATTTTGCCTACAGAGCACTCCCTTTGGTAATTGTTTACCAGTGAAACTTTGGTTCTGACTCTTCACCCTCATGCCATCTGGCCCAAAGTATTAGAGCATTTGTGCCACCAGCACCAGCCTCTGCAACAGCTTCTTCCCTGAGGCAGTGGGATTACTCAAATCCGGTCCACCGCACAACACTCACCTGGACTATTCTAACACCTAACCTAGTATGGCTCAATAAAACCTCACATCTGCAAAGCTGCATTAGACTCTTTGTGCTGCCAATAGTGCTGCTACATTTATTGCTTTATACAGTACACAATCCATTGTTGAAAAAGCTTTTCTACACAACAACGTTTGGTTGTCTTTCTTCTTCATTGTCCTGTCTATTCATTGTCCCACACTAATCTCACACTGCTTTTGCACTTTATGCAGGCATGTGTACTCTATTGTGTACTTCTATGGTCATCTCAAGTCATTTTTTTACTGCCATTTTCTTTATATTGCTTGTATCCTTTGGATGTAAATGCTGTTTCTCCAGCACAATGGTTCAACAAATGACTGTGCAGGTTTACATAAAGTGCACATGTACAACAAGGTGGGACAAGTGCAGGGCAAAAAACATGTAAAACACTGTGTGCAAAGTAATAATAACAGGACACAAAAATGTAACAGTGGACATTAGGGACGCAAAGATTCACCGTTTCGCATTTGTGCATTGGCATTGGCGTTAACAACGTGATGCATCGATTTTAATAAGTGTGCCTCAGGTACAAGTAGGCATTATATATTATATTATATTATATTATATTATATTATATTATATTATATTATATTATATTATATTATATTATATTATATTATATTATATTATATTATATTATATATAAATTATATATACACCGGAACTACATTATGAACACTGATCAGGCATAACATAATGATCATCAGCCTAATATTGTGTTGGTCCCTTTTGCTGCCAAAACTGTTCTGACCCATCGAGCATTAACAGCATGAACTTCTTCAGCAGTTTTGAGCTACAGGAGCTCGTCTGTTGGATCGGACTACATGGCCAGCCTTTGCTCCCCACATGCATTAATAAGCTTTGGCCGCCCATGACCCTGTCCCCAGTTCACCACTGTTCCTTCTTTGGACTACTTTTGATAGATACTAACCACTGCAGATGGAGAAGATCCCACAAGAGCTGCAGTTTTGGAGATGCTTTGACCTAGTCATCTAGTCATCACAATTTGCCTATATTTCCTGCTTCTAACATATCAAATTTGAGGAAAAAATGTTCACTTGCTGCCTAATAATATCCCACCCACTAACATGTGCCATGATGAAGAGATAAACATTGTTATTCACTCATCAGTAATGAGGTTATAAGGTCATAATGTTAGGTCTGGTCAGTGAATTTATTAATATTTCTTCCATTGCATTAAATCCCAATTGTGTTATAAGTGTATATAAGGTTGAATTGTATCGCATCGGTAGCTACTTCATATTTATCTTTAATGTATTGTATCGTTGGCAATGCACTGAGATACAAATCGCATCAGCCTTAAAGGACATGGACAGACAAAGTACTTGGTCAGTAAGAGCCAAGGTGGTCTTTCCTGCCAACATGTTGTTCTGTGCTTTGAACTGTACGTAAAAATTGCCCAGTGCTGCTGAGAGCAAGGCATCACCATCGCAAGCAAGTGGTGTGGCGTTGTACTCAGTGAAGGCATGAATAGTAGTCCCTAATTTACAATTGTTAGACTTATAATTTTTTGATTATTATAATAATAGCTATACAAAACTATTGTAAAAGTATTGTCATTTTTGTTTGGCAGGCAGATGCTGCCAGAATGTACATATTGTGAGATGCCTTACTCTCACCAGCGGTCGACAGAGTTTAGTCTTGATGTTAGTGCACAAATTATTTTCTGTGTTATTGCTGTTTCATAGCCCAGTTTTAGCTTTTTTTTTTTTACTTTTTTCAGCGTTGCCGGACACAAACAGAGTATGTTCAGCGCCGCCATCCACTAGCAAACCGGCGCTCAGCCACATGCCGGCTGCCACATATATATATACACTGTAAAGTTGTACAATAAATTTCTCAGTTTTGCTAAAGTACTATAATTTGTTCAATTATTAACAAAATACAGTATACTACCCCATACTAATCACCATTCTTTAAGACACTTTGCAAGGCTAGACCTGTCGACTTCAAGTTACGATGGGATCATCAGAATCGTAAGTTGGGAAATAGCTTCACTTAAGTTTTGCCAGCACCAGTGAACTTTGAGAATTATAATGTAAGCATTTATGCAATTCAATGTTCCATTCTCTACTTTTGTAACAGCACACAGTGAGAGTACCAATACTCCAACATTTACTTCAAAGTAGGTAGATTATATTCAACATCACTGTCATAACAGTGTACAGGCACAAAGCTAATAAAATGCGGTGATTTTGCTACACAGCTTGTCGGGAAGCCAGGGTTAGAGCACAGGGCCAGCCATGTTACAGTTCCCCCGGAGCAGATAGGGTTAAGTGTCTTGCTCCATGGCCCAACAGTGAAAAGCTTGGGGGTGCTGGGGCTTGAACTCCTAACCTTATGATCTTTTTTTATTTATTTTTTGAATGTTGTGTAGGAAAAAGTAAGATATTCTGCAATAAAATGTAGTGAAGAAAAAAAAGATTTGCCAAATGAAAATGTTCATTTTTATGAATATACTGATAAAAACTGATTAAAATATGTACTTTCTTACAGTAGCAATTGTAAAATATATACTGATAATGCAGTCTACCACTGCTGCCATATCATCAGGGTTGAAGATTTTCAGATATTTAATAATCATCTATGGTTTGGGTTTGCACATGCTTTGATGGTCTTGAATGAAGTTGTGAACTTATCTATGCTCTTTATGATGTAGCCAGTCACTGATGCAGGTTATTCCTCCATGTATATATGGTCTTGGAGAACAACATTTCATTCAAGTATATACAAGCAACAGAGAAATAACAAGAAGAGAAAACCCAATTAACTTGACTTGACATTTATTTTTGCACTGTTTACTTTTATTTTGTGTTTGTATTTTGCCTATCAATATCTTATATTTTTTAAGTAAAAGAATCTTACAGTATATTCATTGATTCAGTTCAGTTAAATGCACTGTATGACTGACTGAACAAAATAAAAAAGTAGAATTTATTATTAAATAAACCCAAGCAGCAACTATTAACTGTGTAGAAGAAAAAAAAAACAGATTGTTTTTTGCACAATAACTGGCACACCACCAGCAGCCCTGATGGTAAACAACATGCTTTCTGAAGTTGTTTATTGGATTCTAATATCCTGTGGCATATTTTTAGTTCTCTCATCCATATTGGAGTAGTTTTACACTGAGAAACTTTGGGTAAATAAGAATGGGCTTCATGTTCATGTAAAACATGATTGTGAGAGTGCCAAGCTGTGGAGGCCTCAACTTTTTTTTTTTTACTTTGTACTTCTCTATGCTTAGCTGTCGAGAGGGATTTCAGATTTCAAGGTGAATTTAATGTACATTTCTGAGCTCTTTTTCATAAGTCTGCCATTTAAAGGGTTCAAATAGTATTTTTTGAAGGACAAGTTCAGTGTTTAAACAGATGAAGTCTTCACTCTGAGGATTATTGTACTTACTGTAACCTTGAGAATTATTGGCGCCATTTAGGAGTAAAAATTAATATATAAATCCCTTCTTATTGCATGCTCATGTAATTAGGTTTGGGCAAATGTTCAACTTATGAACATTAAATATTTGGGAAAGCATAAATGGTCAAAGAAATACTTAAAAATATATATATTTCTTACGTTTATTTTACTCTTGAAATCCATGATTACTAGTGCTAAATTAAAATATAATAACACATAAAGTACTGCTTTAAAACTTATGCTGCTCAGCTGGACTCAAATGAAAATGCTTTGTGTTGATTAAACTCAGGATATTGCTGTGTGCGTCCACAAGTGACCCACACACACACAAACACATTTAAGATAGCCCCAGCTGTGCTCCGTCTTTCTCTCAGAGTCGTAATGAAGTTGCAGCTATAGTGAGAGGAATATGTGAGCTGATAGGATTTGATTCTTTGCATGTCTCTTTTGCTAGACCATCATCTATCAGCATAAATGTGTGAGACAGCCTGGGCTGGTAAGAGGTTACTCTCCTTGTCAATGCAAAGTGGATTTCTGTCCACCTGGCCGACCTATGCAGAAAGCAATTTGGTCTTCATGCATTTGCAGTGGAACAATGCATCTGAGCTACAAATGGCCAAAATATAGTTCATCTCAAAAATCTTATACTCTTTCCCTCTTTCTCTTGAAATTGCTACCAATTTAAATAAGTACTTGATTTTTTCTTTTTTGTTGTTATTGGTATGTGGATCTCTTCATATTTGGGTTCCTTTTATTTTATGTATTATTAAGAAAGCAATTAAAACATTAGCATTGTTTATTAACTATTTACATACACCGATCAGGCATAACATTATTGCCACCTGCCTGACTGTGTTTGTCCCTCTTTTGCTACCCAAACAGTTCTGACCCGTCGAGCATTAACAGCATTAACTTCTTCAGCAATTTGTGCTACAGGAGCTCGTCTGTTTGTTGGGACCACATGGGACAGCCATCGCTCCTCACATGCATCAATGAGCCATAGCTGCCCATGTCACCAGTTTACTACTGTTCCTTCCTTGGACAACTTATGATAGATACTGACCACTACAGACCAGGAACACCGCACAAGAGCTGCAGTTTTGGAGATGATCTAAACCAGTCGTCTAGACATCACAATTTGGTCCTTGTCAAACTCATTCAAATTCCTTACGCTTGCCCATTTGCTGCCTGATGTATTTCACCCAGTAACAGGTGCCATGATGAAAAGATAATCAGTGTTTATCACTCTGTGATGTTATAAACCATAATGTTATGCCTGATTGGTGTATATTTTTCTTAGTTTAGTGTACTAGGTAGCTGCAGTTTGGAGGCTGGAGCAGAGTCCAAATCCACTGGAAGCCAATTACAGAAACCAGCTGTGTGTTCATTGGCCATTTAAAGGACACAATGCCTGCCTCAGACATTCCCGATTTTAACTGCACAGCATTCCCTGATGTTCCCTCTTACACTCCCAATGGCACTATTTAGACCAGGCAGCAGCCTCAGTCCAACTGTTTATGTCACTAAAGAAATTCGAAAAACACACTTGCCCATAGGGTGATGGAACAAAATGACAATAGCCTATAGGCAGAGCTGTACACTTAGCTCTAACCATAACATTTCACTATACAGGGAGTGTATTGTTAATACTTATGATTCGAGCCACTTCAGGAAATCTTCCTGGATGTCACTGTGAACAGTCTCCTACAAGGTTTCTGCAAGGTCAGCATCAGCCCACCCAGTCATGACCTTTGAAAAGCTGGCAGTAATTTAAAGGATTGCAGGTTCCTCGCATCATTATGGTATACTGTACATTATCCAGGCAAATTTCAACCCTGGATTTTGCATGGTTCATCTATGAAAAGTTTGAACCCCAGTTATGCTATGCTGTTGGCCCTGAAGCAAGGCCCATAGTCTGCTTCAGGGTTAATGCTTAATTTGCTTAATTTGCTTTGGGCAAAATAAAAAGACTTTATTTGTCATATTTACATTACAAGAGAGTGAAAAACTTTCTGTGCATATCCCAGCTTGTTTGGAAGTAAGGGGGGATATGAGCGCAATGTCAGGAGCCCCTGGAGCAGATCGGGTTAAAGGGCTTGCACAAGGGCACAACAAAAAGGTTAGCTCAAAATAAGTGTCAAAAGCAACTTGCAACAGAGATAGAATACAACTAGCATTTGGGGATTAAGTTCCTTTATAAAGAAAGGGGGCTATGAGAGCTTTGTGGTGTGTGGATTTGAACTCACAACCTCATCAGGTTTACTACATCCCTTATTGATCTAATTGTGATTTTATAAACACCAGATCAATAAGGTTTCTTTTTCCTTCTGGTGGTTTTCTTTTAAAAGTTTCTTCAGAACCATGAATCACCCAAGAACAACTTATATGATGATTATAAGAGAAATTGGCTGTATTTGTTGGAAATGTAAAAATAAAAATTGGCACTTGAATTACTTTGTCGGACTGTCTGAATGCATGCGTATGCAGTTCTCATCATCGTTGGGACTTATCTGGCATTCACAGAACCACATATGCAACTAAGACCATTTCCTGTTCAGCAGGCTACACTTGTTTCCTTTACATTTGCTTCTTTAACTGAATCCCCTCTGCTGGGAGTCTCATCATTCAAAACAAATTTTGAACAGTATTTCCCCTGATGCTGCATAAGTGTATGGTTATGCAAGATCAATTCCCATCTATTAACCTAAATTAACCTGAAGCAACTTTTAAGAAGATTGTTCCCTTAAGATTTCTCATTCACTCTCAAAGAGGTCCGTGTAGAGAAGTCAAGGTTTGATGAGTTTTACTGGTTAGATGAGATTGCACCAGTGAGTATTTCAGATAACATAGGGACCTGCTGAACTCCAGGGTTTTGCTTGGCTTCTATTATTTTAATTGTTATGTCAAGCAAACCTTTTTTTTTCTTTCACCCAAAGAGCTTAATGCTACAATCAGCACTTTAATCACTAGAGGCAAAAACAATGTGATACTACGTAATAGACCTCTATTTATATAATCGGACCATCTTGAAACACATCTGGAAAGCCTACCCTTTGATTGTGATTGTAATTGTGATTGCAATTTACTTAAAAATAAAAAGATTTGTTGCTTAACCCTACTCTAAACAAACCTCCTGAAACCAAGAATTCAGAGACAGTGCATAAAAATTTCATTTATTTAGTGTATTAACAAACTCATGTTCTGTACATTTTTATCGACATTACCTCAGTAGTATTTCACAAATAATATGTTTATAAATATAAAAGCACATAGAACATGTAGTTAGGACATATGCCATTTTTTTTAACAAAATTATTCATATTGTCATAATGCATTTGTACAAATAACTGAGAAATAGTTCTACCATCAAATTCAACTTCTGCTGAAGCAGATACAGTTATATGCGAGTGTTACAGGATTGACAGATAGTGCTGTACACATGAAAAGGGCTAGATTCGCCCCCGAAGGATGGTCCGATTACACTGATTTACATGGGTACTGTTTTGTTATGCACATGATTAATGAAAAAAAACAGTACTTCGAAACAAAAACACAATTTCAATGACTTACATTTAATCTACTGATAATAATCAGTGGTATAAAAATGAAACTGTACTTGTATACTGTAAACCGTAAATGTGGATTGAAAATGAATAGGCAATGTGTGGACTCCGTTTGTCCACTGAAAGTCATAGTTAATGTTCCTTAAAAAAATGATAATAATTAATGAGTGGAATTCTTCAAAGTGTAATCTGGTTTATGCTTTAGTGTTAGAAATGGAGTAAAGTGTCTGATTAGCTACATAGTTTAGTGGTTTCGTACTCCATTGAGTTGGGCTGCTTGGCACTAAAGGCCTGTAAAGCAGACTGAATTCGGACCACGTCATTAGTAGAGAGTTTGAGGCGATGGCGAAGTAAGCAGGAGAACAGGTCCAGGGGCTGTTGGCCCGGTGGAGACAGTCTGTTAACTCGGTCTCGTATCTCTAGCAGCTGCAGCAGTGCTGAATCCCGGGATCCTTGTGTGTATGGATAGTCCAGCTGCAGGATCAAGTCCTGGATTGCTTCAGGATCAAAATGCATGCTGTACCCAAACAGCTGCATGTTGTTGATTTTCATGTAACCCAGATTCCGTGAGGAGTCCATGTATTCCAGTGGCTCATAAAAGACCGTTCCGTTCGCTTGCGCCGGGGCTGTTTTGACGCGACTCCTCAGGTATATGTGGACGGTCTCAAAAAACGTCTTCCACTTGTTTCCCAAAGTGAGCGTCCAGTTATAACAGTCAAGAGGAATATCTAACCTGGTCCTCTCCCAGTCAGGGTAATTGTTCTGGTCTATGGGCATGATCCAGCTCTCTGAGTGACTCCCTCCAAATGGGTTGATGTAAATAGACAACACAGGTTCCAAGGTGCTGTTCTTAGTAAGGCAGATCTGGAGGGAAATCCCCAAGAGCATGTGCACATGACTGGATTTAAACTTGTTGCTTTTCAGCGTCAGAAGCATCCTCTTCCTCCACGAAGGGTCAAACCAGTTGTTGAGCCTCACGTCGTTGCTAATAAACATGGCATGGATGCTGATTCGGCTGTCTCGCTTCTGGAGGAGATAGCGCAACTCTAGGTCTTGGAGATCGGTCTCAAATCCGATGTAATTATCTGTGGAGTCAGGGATGATGTTTCGGCACAGTCCTTGACTCAGGGTATAACCTGGGTTACAGCTGGCACACCTGGATCGGTTCTCATAGGAGCAGGAAGAACAAAGAGGCCCCTCACCCACCATGCACGGGATGATACCTTGGCAGGATGGGGTCTCATGCTGACACGAACAGGCCCTTCTTTCTTCCATATATGTACCTAGCTGATTGTTTTCGCTGCAGTACATAAGGGACAGGATGTAGTTCAGCCAATAGTTGTAAGATCTGTTGGAAGAAAAATATATTTTTTTTCAAAGTGACATATTTCATACAAAACCACTGAATTGATGAGACACATGATTATCTGTATAACTGTCCTTTTGAATAAACGTAATCATAAATATTCGTCATCAAATGTGCTAACCGGATTTGATCAACAGAACATCTTTCATGCTGTAATACAAATAACAGGCGATCATCCCCTCCTACGCCACAACCCACCCATCAACCCAGTTTCTCTTTTCTCCAACCAAACATGAAAGGAGACTGTGGTATGTAGACAGCGCTCTAATGGGAACGCTTCTAGTTGTTCAGGGCATTGAACAGGAAAATCAGAAATGGTGGTCAGTGTGCTCACAGCACATATATTGCTGACTTGTTCTCTTTTGTAAATGCGCTACTGAATTGAAGACATAAATCATGTGCTTACCCTTTTTTGGAGTTCTAGTGAACATACATACATATTATGCGTATATATTAAACTATGCTTAATTGGATATGGATATGTTATATTTATGCTTGCAATCCTTTTTACGTCCAGAACATAGTTACAATCTGAGTTTCCCTCAGGGAATGTATTAAGTGGCGGACCACAAGTTTGTTTAGTCTCTGCCTCGCATTTTCAGTGCATTTTTTTATTATTATTATTAAACTAGAGAACATACACAACAATGCCAGGGGTATAAAAAAAAGAAAGTAGAGTTAGCGCAGTGTCAATTCGGCTACTCACTCTGAAATAAGATTTGTTTTGCACATGCATGAAAATGCTAAAGAATCCATAGCGCTAGCTTTAGCCAGGAACTAGGAAGTGACTAGTGGCTAATGCTAGCACTATGGATTCTTTATGGGTTTTTTTGTCCAGCTTCAATAATTTGTTTTAAAAGGTTAAAATCCTGTCAATTCCACATATCGTGGGAGTGAATGAATGAAGGATGGAAGGAATGAAGACATTTGTAAAAGTATGCTGAAATACGTAAAACAGTTAAGTAGATCATCTTTAGAAAATGTAATATTTAAATGTGAACCACACACACACTAGCATACACATCTGTGTTACCCAAATCCAAACTACAAGCAATTTTATGTTTTGCATTTCGACCGTACCATTGTACGGAACCATGACTTAAAAACTGAGGTACGTAACAAACCGAGAATTTTGTGTACGTTTACACCCCTAATATACCCCTAATAATATTTAATATAATATATATTTTTATAGACAGAGAGATTAACACAGACTTAATTTTCACATCAAAAAAATCTCTGGTCATAAGTTAGGACTATTGGTTGAAGAAGACAGCCCAATTCACTGGTATTGTGACTAGGAATTATTTTCTCACACTGCTAGAATTTTATAAATGAAATCTCAGCTTGACCTACAATGCTCATCCGAAATCTATCAACAGTAGAACAGCATCGGAGCATGTAGGAGAACTGTGATTATAGTAGTGGCAATTGCAAAAAGCACACAAAATGTAAGAATTTTGTTTCTTTAATGTGGCGACCTATACCTGTATATGGTCTATTATAATGGGGTAAAAAAAGGGGCCAAGTAATAAAGGATGAAGTACAGTTTCCAGTTACCATTATTGCAACAGGATGCTATTTCATGCCTCCTAATTTTCAAAAGGTAATTTTTCACAAGTGTTTGCTGGATTAAACTAATTAATGAGGTAAGCTAAATGTGTTGACTCTAAAAAAAAAAAAACACAATTGGATTATTTATAAATAATTTTCAAAGATCTATTGTTCTGTGGTTTTTACCCAAGGTTAATAATAGTCCAGTTTTCAGAATTTAAATGGTTGCGAGTTTAAAAACAGCAATCAGCAAATGTGATTTGATCTTTCTATTAAGAATTTAAAAAAAAGAAACAAATAAAAAATATTTAATTATTCAGTTATACCGATTGGGCAAAATTGTGCTCTTAGTTTAGCATCATTTAATCAGGGTTAATAAATTATCTGGAGATTATATTAATTAATTGTAAAAGTTAGAAATTTGGAGCTGTCTGTAGGTCAATGTAAGAACAAGCAGTTTTTCAATAACTCTTCTACAAAGGTTTTCTAAGAGAAATCTAATCAGAAATTCCCATATCTACTGTTAGGGCAATAAATCTAAATATGCCTGAGAAAAAGATTTGCTGAAAATTGTAGCATTTTTGGGTTTTATACAAATTTCCAATGGGAATGCACCTGCAAACCGAGCTATTTTTAGAAGACATGGCAGTATTCCTTTCATCAAACATAGGTGGAAGTTACTGGAACATCCTAGACACTACTGGAACCTGGACAGAATGAAAAAAAAAAGACTTTTTTTTAGCAAGTTTAGTTTAAAAAGTAAAATATTTATGCACAAACATCCGAATCATTATTGAGATGTATAGTGAAGGATTCTTGATGTTCTGGATTTTTGTTGGATTTTTTCCCAAAAGCACTAGGAAACTTCGTACATGAAATCTTTTCATTACAATCTGCCTGGTTTTTTGCTTTGAAAAAAGAGCAGCACTGCTTGGTTGTGTGCATTTTATTAGGGCTGGACAATATGAGAAAAAATATACACAAATACAGTATCATGATACTAGATTGGAGATTTCTATAATATACAGTGCTCATCATTATGTATTCTAGCTAGCAACCCCCTTTATTTATATTAAATAAAAAATAGATTTATTTAGGCAATGATTGAGGTTTTATAAAATTACACTGAATCAACTACATCCATTAAATACCATTTCATTTGTAATTTTACAATTATACAAAAAATGCATCACTATATTTTAAAATACATCAAAGATATGTTTTTAAAAGTGTATTATGAAATCATTCATCATAATATCAATATAACATTGATATATCGCCCAGCCCTATATCTCATGTTTAAGGATCATCCCCGGACAGTATGCAGACAGGAGAAGCCACAATCATGTGATTCTCTGTAAATGCTACACATACATTTTCTACAAATCCAGATCTCCAACCTACTAATGGAATCTATTCTGGTCAAGAGGTCTGACTATGGCCCAGTTTAACAACCCTGAAAGTGAGTTTGGTGTATGACTGGAAAACCAAATCTTATCTGGCTTAATGCGCTTTTCATAGTCCTAGGAGATTTTAACAATCTGGTTGTTACAACCAGATTACAACTGGTCACAACCAGATTACAACTGATTGGACTTTCCAGTAAGACAATTATTCTAAACATGCATCCAAAACCACCAAGTCCTGCAGATTTAACTCTTTGACATGGCCATCAAAGTCTCCTGACCCCCCATATATAGCTCCTATATCGTTTATTATAAACATATATAACATTACTTTCTTCATTCTTAGACGGTTAGACTAAAAGCACATTAAAAGTTCTGCATTTCTCAAAGATACTTAGAAAGCTGGGGTCAGAGTACAGGGTCAATCATGATACAGCATCCCTGGAGCACAGAGGGAAAAAAGGGCCCAAGAGTGGCAGCTTGGCAGTAGCGGGGCTTGAACCCAGAGCTTTAACCACTGAGCTTTACCACCTCCCATTAATTTACTTTATTTAATTATTAATTAAATTAATTATTGACCTGACTGTATGGCAGGATTTCAATCTAGACATCATTCAACAATCAGAGAGGGCCATTCAGTTCACAATTCTTTTTTTGTTCAAACTTTAATAACTCCACTGAGATTGCTTTGGCAATCCTGCCTTATAAATCTGTCCAAATAAATTCTGTCCATATGCTGTTCTTCTGATGGCCCAGCTTTTAAATCAGGAAATCACAAAACACTGTGCAAAAATGCTTAAAATGCCCATGATGTGTATATATGCCAAGATGTCTTCAGCACAACTTATATAACGTGTCTTCAAAAACCATGGATGCTCTATACACTGGTTTAACTATAGCAAAGCAGATGGAATTCTGGGAAGAGTGTTTTGTTTGAGTCAGCCATTTCAGTCAGCTTCTTAGAATGTATTGAATGACGCCGGGAATCTGTAATCAACACGAGTTACGTGATCTGCTAAATAATGAGATATTAACTGAAGAGAATATGGTCTGTGCTCACTCAAATTTATGAACACGCATTTGAATAGATAATACTGGACTTCTTAAAAAAAAAAAAAAAAAAAAAAAAAAAAGAAGATTCAATTATTTAATTAAAGTATTGAAGGTTTAGTGTCAAGTCCTTAAAAAACATTAATTTCTAATCTAAAGATTTTTTAAAGAAAATTTTTATTTTATTTTGCATTGAACAAAGGCACTAAATAACAAAACGAATTAACATTAGAATCACTGAATCTTTTTTATTTAATTTTTTTTTAGATGAACGTATACACACCAAATCTTAACATTTTGTTTTATTTACTGAACACATTCAGATTTTGCTTTTGTAATAGTATGCATTTTTTTTAAAGAAGGTTTGTAGCATGGATGGGGATTTCTGCACATTCAGCCACAATAGCATTAATGTGGATAATTAAGGTAAGTTGGAATGCTAACTTTCATCTAAAAAGATGTTCAGTGGGGTTGAGGGCAGGGTTCTGTGCAAACTATATAAGTTCTTTCACTCTAGCCTCAGTGAATCATGGTTTTATGGAGCTCACTTAGCACACAAAGGTATTTTTATGCTGGAACATGTTGGAACCTCTTGGCTCCAGTAAATACATTTATAATGCTACAGCATACAACGTTATTTTATACAGACCCACGGCTGGGACTAAAAGTGTAATTGCATAAAAAAAAAAAAAAAACATATGTCCAGTGTGTCTAAGGATGGATTTATTTTGTTTAAACTCAGTTGGTGCATAAAAGTAAACAATGTGTTGCATCTATTTATAAAAGGTGTTCATCGGATACAAGTTTGCATTTGTATCGCAATGCACCATTTTTAACATCTTTTTATTGGTAAAAACTTAATTCTTTAAATAGAATTATTAGTGCAATGTGCAATACTTTTATTATTAATAAAGTGACCAATATTGTGTGACCAATATTTTATGGTTTATTCTCACTAAACTGTTTCTCAACTGCCTTCTCTCAGCACCACTGCTTTTACAGTACAGTACAGTCACATGAAATAAAATTAACATGGCAGAGGTAGAGCTGTCTCTTTTTGGAGACTTAACAGGACGGAAACATCTGGTTTTATTTCATTATTTTTATTTTTTTTTGCCTGTATGTAAAATGGCCATGTGTTAGAAGTCAGAAAGCACTTAAATAAATGTATGATTTGCTGTCTGTCTGAGCCAAGAATATAAAAGCAAACTATTTACACCATATTGAGTTGCGCAGCATCATATGTTTTCCATTGCATCGTGCTGCATTGAATACCATTGTGCTCGCACTGCATCGTAATAGGGGTGAATCGTATCGCATTAAATGCGTTGCTGCTTTAGTTATATCCCTAAAATACTCTTTTACAATTAAAACCAATTCTATTCCTTTTTGTTAACCATCTCCTTCAATTCAAAGCATTGCATCAAATTATTTCAAACGAATTGACAATCCATTTTTCTTTCCTTACACTTTTACACACTCCCACTTCATCACTCTTTAGATGGTGAGATAAAACCTACTCATCCAGTTACACTAGGAATTATTACTGAAATCCTCTATGATTTAAGTGAGACTGGGATAGGAGCCAAGATACCAGCTCTAACATGATTGTTCTTCCATACCTGACCTTGGATATGACCCGGACAAAGTGCTTAAATGCATTACCTAATTAATATGTTCAAAGGACTGACCTCCCGTGACCCTGTATCACATCTGCTGTGAATCTTTGCAAAGACGAGAACAAAGTTATGTTTTTTTTTGCCTCGTAGCTCAAAGACTTGAATTTTCCACTTCAAATCAGTCTTTAGTTTATTCTTTTGCACACAAGAGACATGAGCAGATTCAGAGGACAGTAAAAATAAGCAGGGTTTGAGCACACTCGCTCCTTTTCCGTTACAATAATATATTTATTTCCCCGAGTACAAACAGTGCAAGATAATTACAAAGCCTTGTCATGCAGGACTCATGCGGCATAAATTCATTTCTCTGACATTTCTTACCTCTCTTTGGGCACGGATATTTTGGGCTGAGTTCGACACCTCTTGCTGAGAGCGAAAAGCTTGCTGACAATCCGCTGTGCTTTGCCAAGGAGCTGTCGAGTGTTAGTCTCCAGCAGCTGAAAGCGCTGGTGTACAGCCGGGTCCATTTTCCAAAAGTACTTTATAGCAGATGTGTTGAGAGCGTAGAATGTTGGTAATCTTCGCACAAAATTCTGGAACTCTTCTAGAAACCAGACAAGTGAAGGAGGATGAGTGGATTGAAGGATTTCCACATGTTAGAAGAATGGAATCAATCTCATTCCAATGCTTATGTTTGCCAGTTACTTGCAGATATATTCACAGATCATTTCTGCTTGGGAATCGGACAAAAGATTTATATTTATTTACAAATGAAGCTTGATCTAATCATATATGCTCTAATTAGCATAACGGCAACAACAAACACATTTCTGTATGGTGGAAGAATAAAAATATAGCTTTTTTTTGTATTTAGATACAATAAAAAAATATATATAATTTCTTTATTATTTCACTATCAATATGCTAGATGTTAATTTTTGTTTCCGTATAAAATCTAACAACAAGAATCAACATTTTGTGGCATTCCTCTGTGATAAGCTTTAAATTACAGACGAGAATAAATTAAATGAATTTTGAAACCTGCTGAAAATGGTGTAAAAAAAAAGTGTATTCTAATAAATGTAGTATATAAGGTTTACAATTTTAATAGATATTTTAATGGATAAATTGATAAATGCACTATATGGAGAAAAGTATTAAGACACTTGATTTTTTTGGCCATATGTAGATGGATGTAATCACAAACATTTTTCCTTCACTTTAACTAGAAGCCCAAAACCTATTCCAGCATGACAATGCATCTGTAGAGAAAGTGAGCTAAATGTAGATATGGTTTACATGGGTTGAAATGAAAGATCTTGAGTGGCCTGCTATAGAGCTCTGACATCAACTTAATGAACTAGAATTAGAACGCTGACTGCACCCCAGGCCTCCTCACCCTACTGCACATCAGAACCAGACTTTTGGATTGAGGCTGAATAAGCACAAATCCTCTAAAGCACACTCCAAAATTTAGTGGAGCATCTTCCCAAAAGATTGGAGGTTATATAATAAATGGAGACTAAATGTAGTATGGGTATTCGAAAAAGCACATAGAACCTTATGGTCAGGTGTCCATAAACTTTTGCCCAAATGGTTTATATATATTAGAAAGTTTGATGTGATGGGGCCAAGTGGGTGGGGTTTAAATTGTTACATTTCATATTTTTTAGAATTGAGTGGTAAAAACAGTGAAATAAAAATGAGTAAAATTTAATAATTGTCTAAGCAAGTAAGAGAACCTTTTCTTTTGCAAATAAACATAAGGGCATTGTTAATAAAACTGCCCAGTACTGTCATCTCTAGATATCATCTAATTGTCCTTGAGCGAAAAAACACTCAACCGTAATACGATGACAAGATGTATGAGTAAACACATCTCGGGTGATGGGAATTTATTTCCATTGGCAGCAAGTAACAAAATCAATAACTGCATCATATAAATTCTCTAGATAATGCTAGATAGTACCTAAAAAGAAATTTGTTCAGTATCTCTAATTAATATCAAAGATGCTCAAAAAAACTTAACAATTACCCACTGGTATCTAATAGATTTTTTCAGCCATATCAGATAATTGAAATTTTTTTAATTTTCACACTTTGGTAAAGTTAATCATGTGTAAATAGAACGGACAAGATGCAATCATTTTAGAAATGTTAGCATATATATATATATATATATATATATATATATATATATATATATATATATATATATATATATATATATAGACAGAAAATGTAGCCTCAGCAAAGGAGAAAGGAGTGACAGGTAAATCACTGGCTTATGCTGGGTGATTATTGCTTCTCTGTTAACTTCACAGTCATTAGGCAGAAGATTTTACAGCTTGTTCCAGTAGCTACAGAAAGTGGAGCTCCAATGACTAAACCCACTTATAGCCAGTTCTGGCCCCATGCCCAGTGCAGGGAAATCGATGCAGGCCGTGTTTAAAATCCTGTCTTACAGCAATGATAATCAATCGCTGGAAACACTTATCCCTATTTTTCCGGTTATCACAAATACAACAAGGTGACCCTTTTTATTTAAATATAGTAACAGAATTGAATAGTGCAAACAAATGAACTAAATTCATCAATGCACTGAGTCCCAGTGGTTAAAAAGTTGCTTTAAATGGGATGATTAAATGTATTTTGAATGATGATCATATGTGCTATAAGCATTTATCCCATATTAACTACCAAATGACTGAGATTTCTTCTACAACCTCGATTCCAAAAAATGTACACACTGTGTAAATGTAAATAGAAACAGAATGGAATCGTTTGCAAATCTCAGAAATCCATATTATATTTACAATACAACAAAACAAAAAACGTGAAAATAATTAAACTAAGAATATATACCATTTGAAGGACAGAAATATGGTCATTTTGAATTTGATGGCTGCAACAGATCTTAATAAGTTGGGACAAAGCCATGTGTAGCATAATGTCTTCTGTCTGTATACATCTGGGAACTAAGGGTTCCAGTTGAGGAAGTTTTGGGAGTGGAATGTTGTCCCTGTGTGTGTCAGTTCTGGGTGTCCTTTGTTGTATTTTTCTTGTCACTTGTGCACAGAGAATCTCTAGATTCTTTGACACTTTTAATGATATGACGTACTGTAAATAATGAGATATTCAACTGGTTTGCAATTTTATGGTGAGGAACATTATTCTGAAATTGTCTGAAGACTTCTTCAAGTCTTCTCGAAGTCTTTTACACATGAAGCTCTGCTCATCTTTACTTTTTAGAGGCTCTGCCTCTCTAAGATACACTATTTATACCCAATCACCTTACTGGCTTGTTGACAATTAAACTAATCAGTTGCAAAATGTTTCTCAAACAGTTTAATTTTAATAACACTTAGTTTTTCCACATTTTGTTGTACCATCTTAACTTTTTTGAGACCTGTTGCAGCCCTCAAATATGAATTGACCTAAAAATGACTTAAAATGGTACAGTCCAAACATGTATGTTTTCTATGTATTATTGTGAATAAGATATGGGTTTATGCTAAAAGTCATTGCATTCTGCTTTTATTTGTACTTGGTCTCCTTTTTTTTTTAGAAATCGGGGTTTTGTAAAATGCCTCTATTTGTATTTAATTTTTGTATTTAATTTGTATATTATTTATTAATATGCATTAATGTATTAGATTAAATAGTCTTTCCACATAAAAAAGGAAATAGAGGAATGCACTTATATGTAGTACTTCTTGAATGCAAAAGTAAAATTATAAAAAGAAATAAATTTAAAAGTTTGACGTTCCTTTTAATGTTGACAGCTCAAAATCTGATGAGAAGTTGAGGAGAAACATGCTGTGAACCCAGACCCAGGTGCTAAATTTCATAGCATTGACTCTACTGTCGATAAAAAGGTGTTTGCTAGTTCACCCACAATACTTACATTAATTGACTTATTTAAAAAAGAAAAGCTTATTTACTTTATCTGTTTGCTCTTATTCTTGCTCATTTCCTGACTAACGCTTTGCTGTTACCATTAAAAGCTAATTATTTTGCCATTTTGGCCATTTTATCTACTTTTTTGTATTACTTCAAGTGGCAAAACAACTAAGAATAACCACATTGACTTGCAAACAATCATTTGTTTAATCTTTACACTTGCCTGATTCCTCAAACTCATGGTTGGATTGAGCCCAGGACTCTCTGATGTGCCTCAGGCTGTCCTGCATGGCCTCCAGGTTCTCAGTGGGGCAGTTGCACTGGGGGAAATCCACAGTGCACTCACACCAGCAGTCATTGTCCTTGCACCTAAATTGGCCCTCGGAGTGACAGCTGATGTAGCTTAGGGCTGCTTGGACAAACCGGCTCTTCAGGTACCGAGGCAGAATAGCCTGAAGCCCTGAGGGAAGGACATAAGCACCTTTCATTAAGGACCACAATCACAGGCTACATGCCACATACATTCAAGAGAGCGACTAAACAGGTAAACAAATGTCAGCCAATTTAGAGCACGGGATCTTGAATCAGTACTCAGGGCCCTTTACATTTCACATAAATGTTAAAACCTATAATTCAAAGATTTCATTTACATTCTAAAGCAATTTGATGAAACACCCCTTTTCCTTCAAATCAGACAAGTGACTGTGAGTGACAGTTTGTTAATGAAGTGTTGCCAATCCACACCTTGTAAATAAATCTTGTTCTCCGGACTCTGAACCAGAACCGAACTGACAGAATCGAGGTTGTCATAGTTACTGCATCCTAGAGGGCCTGTCCTTGTTTCAGTAACCTGAAGAGAAAAAAGGATTCATGCCAATGTTATACACACCTAAAATATAAAAAAACATGTTTTTCTTTCATTGTACTGTATTTACTGTACATACAAGACTGTTGTGTAGAATTGAATAATAATAACAAGTTGTTGTGCTTCTATATACATGCATATGATGAGACTGTCAGTATTTTGTCACATCCATCACTATACATGTTTTTAATGTCTGGTCCTTGACTTTAATTGGAACACAAAATGAATGGGATAAAAACAAAGAAAAATTAAAATAAAGTAGATAAATAACTAAATAATTTACAATGTAAGAAAATATAATTTCAATTAAATTCTGTAAAATGTAATTTAAAATAAAAGTAGAAATAGTATATAATGTATGCATACTGTATGTACACACATAAATACACACATTTAGAAGTGTGTGTGTGTATTTGTGTATACAAAAAGCAGGTTTTGATAGTAGGTTGATGTAACAGTAGGTTTAGATTGTAAGATTGCTGCCTTATGCTGTAACACAAAGTCTCAGGTTCAGTCCTGAGCTCTTTATGTGGAATTTTGAGTGTAGGTTTTCTTTAGACTGGAGGTGAATGAATGAAGCAAGCCCCCCAAAACAAGTACATTTAAATTATTTTAACTTGTACTTTACTTTCGAAACATATTAACATGGCAATGAATGTGGAACCGATTTACACACACACACACACACAAACACACACATACACAAAATAAAGCCTAAAAACTAAATATCAAATTCAAAATTCAGTTTATTGTTCATTATTTAATATTTCCCTCCAGAATAGACTCTGCATTTTCAGTTCAGTAGGACTCGCCAAGCAAGCACATTCTAAAGTGGCAAAAAAGTATAGAAATAGGATAAATAGCATCTTCTTAGTCAATGACATTACAATCACCCTTTACTCATCCACTTGTGCGGGAGATGCAAGACCATTTTGAGCAAACCGTCACCAGGCTTTCTTGAATTGATAAAGTCAAGTGAGCTTGAAATGCGAGTTGAAGTTCACTCGCGACCTGAAAACTGCTGCGCGTTGCAAAAAAAAAAAAAAGCGGCTTGCTGATGCCAGATAGGAAACGAAGGTATGCCTGGAAATATACAAATGTACAGTATGCTTTGTATTTTAATAAACTATTTCAGCAGATCCATTATAGCATGGAGAGCTGGAATATCTGTAGAGAAATTGCTGGAAGGGAAGAAAAAGGAAACTACTGATGTAACACTATAAAAAGTAGATGAAGTCTCCTGCAAACACAGTGAAGAGTAAAATCCTCTCATCTTCACACACAGAGCCTGGAGAAAACAGCGAGCGTTAACGGAGCAGCCGCGAGTACGCTCCTATACATCATTCCACTATAGACTAAACAGGCACTTGTTTCACTTTGACACCATTTGCCAGGCTCCTTGTCTCAAAATGTGGAGGTGGAAAATATTTGTTCATTTAGATTTTTTTTTTTTTTACAATGCAGCCCTGTAGAACCGGGGTCTTGATCTCAATCACTAACGAGCAAGCAGAACACAATCGTGACAAGGAATAACAAGTAAAACAAGGCAAAGATTCAGAATCAAACCTCTTGGTTAAACACTGAATAAAAAAACACACAAAACATACAGATATGTATTATAAGTATGATAATAAGCATACTGTGAATAAAAGTCCTGAGATGAGCATAATCACAGCACCAGTTCTTGTCATGTTCCCAAAATATCATGTGAGAGTCTCTACATGGTAGGAAGTTAAGCTGCAAATAGCACTAACCACAAAAAATGAGGGGAGGGAGGAGAAAAAAGCATGAGTAGAAGTTCAGAATCGTGCCGAGGTGCCGTCGCTGGCAGGTCCAGAGGGAAAAGGGGAGAAAAGGACATGCAGTTCAGCTTCTGCCTGCACTATTCATTGTATTGCTTCCTCTGAAATGCCACAGTGACATCCAAAGTCCATGGCTATATTCTGCAAACACAACATGCCACAAAGAATACATTGACTTTTTGATGGCTGCTTTGTTGTGTTTTAGTGGACATGTCCAGCATCTGGAATGTCTTTTGAAATGTACGTGCAATCACAGTGTTAGCTTTAAAAAATAAAAATGATTTTGCTGATGTAACATATGTAACTTAAAAATGTGCTTTTACAGGAACATAAGCACAGTAATGTGAACTGACGTATGTAATTTTAGCACTTATTTATGCATTAACAAGCATGTCATATATTTCAATCAAAATGATTGATGTTATGTAACATACAAAAAAAAAGCTCCCAATAGCTTTAGCATATCTCCTAGCTCCTGATAGTCACTTATCTAACGTAGCTAGAACCAATTTTTGTCCCTCCTCAAGGTAATGTCCTAAAGATATCCACTGTATGGTAGAAAACATCTGGTTGTTACAAAGCTCTGACACTGAAGACCTCATACTTAAATGTAAAATAAACATCTACTTAAAGAAAATCTCACCATATCAATAACGATACATCGTTTTTTATCTGATATAACAACACTATTTGAAATCTGTGTTATTCACCGTATTCATTATCTTTTGCGTACCTTTTGGGTATTAACTCCTGCATTGGACGCTCCTGATGCCAAGTCAAATTCCTTGTGCGTGTAAGCATACTTGGTAATAAATCTATTTCTGATTCTGACTTTTGCAAGCTGCTATTTCTTCTCTCTTCTGAAGTATACAAATAAAACATCAGCTTTTCATTTAAACTAAAGACTACTATATGTATATTTTATCTACTATATTATCTCTCTCTCTCATATATAAGTATATAAAGACATTGCACTAGGCTTGCTAATTAGCTTGAACAAATGGTCACTTACAACCAAGTCACACAAATATTCAGGGAGAATCTGTAGTGTAGGGATGTGCATCTCTATATCTCAGGCCAGTGCGATTCGCATCTCATATCCTACGGTACAATACTCTCAGGACACGCCTCGGTCTCTGTAGTGTTGTAATACGTCATATTCACGTAGCAGCACTGGTGCTGAGAGAACGCGCATGAGAAACTGTTTAGCAAAAAGAAATCAATCTACATATACATATTGGTCACAAATGAAATAATAAAAGTTTAGCAGATCTACAAATAATTATAAATAAATATGTTTTTTTTTTTTTTATGTGTGCATATTTACATATGCAAATAAGTAAAAAATGCCAACTTGTATCCTACATGAATAGACAACAAATGTGAATAAAAAAAAACAAAAAAGGCAGTGGTTGTTGTGAAAGGTGAAACCCAAATGCTTATCAGACATAATCAGGTGTCAACACAAACTGTGCTGGTGGGATGTGTAGTCTCTTACATTTATTTTACATTTACAGCATTTGGCAGACCCCCTTATCCAGGGTGAATTCAGAACCGAGCATTAGAAAGTATTAAGGCCTTACTCTAGGGCCAAGCAATGACCGCATGGTGGTTCTGAGATTTGAATGTGTGACCTTGCGATCCAGAGTCCAATACTTTAGCCACTGATCTACCACCTCCAATGTCTCTTGGTGCAGTCCTGACAATGGGAAATGTCTTATCACAGAAACCCTCAAAATACTTACATTAAACACATTGCTTTGTTTAATGAAAATGAACCATTTTCAAAAATGAACTAATCAAAATCATGGATTCAGTATAAAGTATAAGATGTTCAATTCATTCAATACAATACGCTTTTATTTGTATTGCACATTTAACAATGGACATTGTCTCAAAACAGCTTTACACAGAAAATCCGGAATAAAGAATGAATATCATTGTTCCTTATAATTGTAAGTTTGTTCCTAATGAGCAAGCAGGTGGCGACTGTGGCAAGGAAAAACTCCCTGAGATGGCATAAGGAAAAAACATTGAGACGAACCAGACTCAAGAGGGAACCATCCTCATCTGGGTTTTACCGAATATCTATTTAATACAGTTAAACATGTGATAAGATGCAACCTGTAGTCCTGAGCCATTGTAGCGGATTGATTAACATGTGCAGTGGATTACACTGTTTTATTGATCCATAGCTGCAGCTTTATGGAAGGTAACAAAAATCAGGATTGTACTGTAAATATGACTCTGCCCTGATAGTTCACGTCCGATCGATAATACCCAGGACCCCTGGGAATCAATTGTTCTCATCCATGTGTGATAAAATACTGTGATGGGAAATCAGTAAATCCATGGCAGGCGCTCAATGCATGTGAAAGATACACAGGCTCAGAGATGGAGTGCAGAGGAATTGCTGAGTGGAGCGGTTTTTATTTGCACAACAATGAGAAAGGCAAGGAGACATAGGGTGTGTTTCTTTCATGCAGCACCAAGTCCCAACATCAAGCATTCCTTTTCTGGTGTTCATTCAGAAGTGTTTAATGTACTGCCACTCTTCTTCCTCCAAGCATAAAAGTTTTTTTTTTTTTTTTTTGCCAGAAAACACTCTTCCGGTCTCATTTTTCTTGCCATAATGTCTTACAATGTACTATTTAGCTACAGTAAAGTAGGTTTCAGTGACATTCACTAGAAAAGGGGAAAATGTAGTGTGTATCGTTCAATTTAAATTCTTCTTTGGGATTTATCGATGTTAAACGATGCCTTATGGCACCAAATTTGTGCATACCGTAAATTCTGGACTATAAAGCGCACCCTTATATAAGCCTGAATTTTTATTTTTAACATAAATAAGCCACACCTGTCTATAAGCCGTCTATAAGTCTACACTAATGTACTTTACACAGGCTTTAACGAAACACACGTTACACACGGTGTAACGGGTGAAATATGTTGCGCTTCCTTTAGGAGCATAGCGGTATTTTGGGAATAGCCTGTCACTGCATTTTTTCCGCTATTACTGCGTGTGTGGAGACCGAGGAATATGTCCTTATTATTTTCTGATGCTGATTTCTAAGTTTCTTTGACTAACCCTTAACGCTGTTGCCAAGAAAAATAAAAAGCACGAGTTTTGGAAACCTGTCTGTGCTTATATGATTTTTGTTGTAACTGAAGTTAGCGCGCTATCCCATGACCCAGACTCAACGCGTTACAACGGCTTGTATCTAAACAGTAGCCGACCAAGTAAGTCATTGTTCACTGTCTTCCTCCTTCCTTTCACAACTATTTATCTCAGAAGTTTATCTTTTAGCATCGTCGTGCGTTTAAAAATCACCCGATGAAAGTTTTTTCTCCTGATGTCGTGCAGCTCAGAACACAGGTGAAGTGCGTTTTTTCGTTTCCGTTTGGAAATTTCATTGGTCTAATGTTATGTCACTTAGTTTTTTGGCTTGAAGTTTTTGAAACCGGGAAAAACCCAGGAAAAATTCAGAAATTAGCCGTTTCGTTGTTTAAGCCGCGGGGTTCAAAACGTGGGAAAAAAGTAGCGGCTTATAGTCCGAAAAATACGGTAATTGTGTCATGTTAACAATCAGAGATTGTTAAGAGCGAGCCATGGTAGAAAACAAACACAACACAGACAAAATGTCAAAGATAGAAGGACTAAAACCTGCAACAAGGAACAATTATTACAATGACATGCACGGAAAAAGAGAAAACAAAGAGTGTAATGAAAGGTAAGGTCGAATATACGAGCACTGATTACTGGTAAATGTGAAACAGGAGCCTGAAAAAAATCACATTATAGTTAATTGAGGTGTAATGACAATCCTGATAAATTGCTTTTTTAAACTGTAAACTTTAAATATATCCGCTAATGTTAAACAAAATAATGAGTGAGCTAATTACATTGGCAAAGATCTCAAATCCCATAAATTTCTTTCCTTTCCTAACGATAAATGAATAAATGTATGACATCCCTAAAATATATTTGATATCCCCCTGATATTAAAATCATGGCTTTGTGAATATGTTAAAAATAGTCTGCAACTGAATCTAATATATGGTTATTGCTTGGGCTTAAGGCCATGGTGCTAACTGTAAAGAACTGCTTAGCCCAAGATGTGAGGTAGACACTATTAGCTATTTGAAAAGCGGGACAGGGTGCATGATATGTCCCACCCAAATTAATGTTTCAGTGGAAGTTACAATCACACATCCAATAACGCTATACATCGCAAGGCACTTAACAGGGACTTGTACATTTCAAAAGACAAATACATACAAAGTGAACAGGGTTTGAGGTTGTTTTGTATTTGGAAAAATGAAAACCATGACAAATTATGTTAAGTACCAGGATATTTTATCTTAATGCATGATTTCATCTGCCAAGAGGTTAATACATTGTCAATATTCGAATGGTTATCCAAATACATATAAATGGAAACACTGGTTAAGATTGTTTCCACGAGCCTGCTAAAAAAATAGATGCCCTTCAACTTGTAATAGTTTTAATTGGTATAATGGAAATAGTATTGATTTTAATAGAAAATGTAAAGATACCTGTGGGTAATTAAATGGTAATTTAAATGTCTTATGTACACCATAACATTTTTTATATTTTGGTAGAGGGTTAATAAAGAAATTGCAGGTTTGTAAGGATATATGTAGTGTATATGTAGTTTTCCTTTTATTTATTTTTTATTTTTATTTTTGCCCCAACAGGAAACTGTCTCAAACCTTGTATTCAGTACAGAAAGAGACCCAGTGTGTATCATTTTAAAACATTTTTCATTAGAAAATTTATATTACTATATAATTTCCTCATATGATATTTAAAGCTCAAGACTGAATGTGTTGTTTACTCTGTATATCCATTTTTGTTTATGGCGACGAAGGGAAATTCAAATAATGAAGAATGAAAATAAAAGTGTTTCTCAAGTGACCTCAAAATAGAGCCGCTCCGCTAATAAAACCAGATCAACGTCATTTCGGCACAGCATTGCGGGCGAGTGATCACAACCCAATCACTCTTGACAAAGGCTTGATTTAAAGCTCCTCTATGTCAAGGCTCTGACATATGAGAAGACAAAAAGGTTGCCTGAAGGCAAATCCATCTCCTTCCCTGACACTTAAAAATGATTCTTCCTCATACTATAGAAATCTCTTTTCATATTTGCCCTGAAGGCAAATAAAAGTAACCATGCTTCCTTCAGAAACCTCAAATAAATGATATTTTATTAATTAAAAAAAGAAAACAGTCACCTTTTGAGTGATATTTACTTTTGAGTCTTAAGTACAGTATATGTAGAAAACTAACACAAATCTAAACCTTACTGATGGAATCTTGATGTGTAAAACAAATTTGAGGGAAACTACAGAAGGATGACAGCAAAAACAAAAAAGTTTCATGACTCTGTCTAATAGGTTACACAAGCAGAAAATCTTCATTATAGTGTTTTATTTCATTTCTGTTCAATGAGTTGAAATAACTTTCATAAGTGGGAAAGCAGGGAATCGAGAGGAAAGCGTTCAGCAGGCAAAGCCCTGGCATTTAAATTCCTTTTATTGATGTGCCCATGCAATTAATTAAAATCCAAGGAGCTTCTACAGGGATCAGTAGATTAATTTTTAACACAGACAGATGTCCGACTTAAATTGAAAATTGGCTGAATGCAAATATAAAGATGGGTTTTTCTATGCATAGCAATGAGCGAAACGGCAACAAGGGCAAAGTGGAATTGAGCTCAGAATGTTCAGAAGCCTGGCCTTAAAATGAGGAAGAAAAAAAAATTAAAATCACACCAGTCAGGTTTGCTTAGGTAAATCACTCTGCTTAGTTTAAATACCTTGGTTTAAACCCCTGCTGCATACACACAGCAACATGAAAGTGTATGTTCTATAGGGGAGAGAAGGGGAAAAAAAGATCCCAGAACAGAAAAAAATCACTTTAGTCAAGTTTATTTCTATAGCGCTTTTCACAACAGACATTGTCTCAAAGCAGCTTTACAGAATTTAAAAGTTAAGGTGAATGATGTGTATTTATCCCTGATGAGCAGCCATGCCGACTGTGGCAAGGAAAAACTCCCTTAGATGTTATGAGGAAGAAACCTTGAGAGAAACCAGACTCAAAAGGGAACCCATCCTCATTTGGGTGACATCAAGAGTGTGATTATAAGGTTGAATGTGTAAGGCAACACGTTTACAGAAGCACTCATACATTCCTGCCAGTGAATTATTTATATAGCACTATTGACAACTTGATGCGAAAACAGCTTTACGCAAATCCGGATGTAGATTTAAAGCTCTAATGAGCAGGCAAGAAGAAACAGCGACAAAGTAAAACTAACCTCAAACAATATGAGCAAGAAAACAGAACCCACCCTTTTCTTGATTCATTCAATTTGCACTTTTAACAATGGACTTTGTCTATTTACAGAAAAACTCCCCTAGATGTTATGAGGAAGAAACCTTGAGAGGAACCAGACTCAAAAGGGGAACCAATCCTCATTTGGGTGACATCAAGAGTGTGATTATAAATCTTTAAACAATACAGAACACTGGAGAGTGAGAACTAACATGAGCACTGGAATGTAAGATTATGAGTAATGATCTTTTCACAGTCTTATCCAGACATTTGAGATTATGGAACCAGGAGCTACTGAGCAACTCATGAAATAGCTCAAGATTTGCGATCATCACAGATCCAACACCAGCTTTTAGACGCTTGGATAAGATTGGCAAGGTTTCTCGTTTAACTAGTTTAACTTCCATGACCATATAGTCATTGGCTCTCTCTTGTAGCATAAGGTATCTCTGTGGAAACCCCTGTCTAGATCTTCTAAGTGAAATGTTGAATGCAGTATGTCTTGTAACCACTTAAAGTAAGTTTAGTGCCTATACGTTTGTTTCTTATAATTGTAAGTTATGCAATTATACAATGAAGAAACTTTGAGAGGAACCAGAATGAAAAGGGAACTTTATGGATCTTTAGGCTGTTGATGTGAAACCATCTCCAGCTGCACAGAGTGGTCTTCAATTGTAGAGAACTACATCCAGAGGTTAGTAGTTCTGATAACGGCAACGTGTGGATTTTTTAATTTTACGTACATTTATGATTGTTCTTTTACTGACTGCTAATAGGATGCTTGTAAGTATGAACATGCAAACTGCCTTGCAGTGCAAATGTAAACCAATTTTTACTGCTGCTAAGAAATTCGAACAAAGATCTATCTTACCTTCCGTTGAAGCCTTATGTATTATGCTTGAAGATGTGTCTGATATAAACCTCATCCTAAAACAACATGCCCCCCCAAATAACTGCTAAAATGTTAAGTTGCTCAAATGTGTGCAAGGCAGCTATGTAGATATGTTGTGACTGTAATTCGGTGTGTTTGCTTTTATGTAGCTTGACTTTGACTTGTGCCTGAATAGCACACTAATAGTAATAATAGTGCAGCTTTAACCACTGGTTAGATTCACAAGAAAGAAAAGACGGCACTCTCAATATTAACAAAAAAAAAGACTGAAATTAAATTGAGGGGGTGGACATAGATAGACAGACTTTCATAACTATAAACCCTTAGGAAGTGGCTCCAACTTCGGTGTTTTTTAATTTGTGTGGTATTTCTCCTGAACTTTACCAAATATATTTTCTTTTTTGACAATCAGATATAGCGAAACAAAAGTTTGTGGACACCTGATCATAGGATTCTATGTGCTTTTTAAACATTCCATTCCACGTTCCCATCTGCTGTTATAATGAACTCCACTCTTTTCCACCAAATTTTGGAGTGCGCTTGTTGAGATTTGTGCTCAGTACTAATCAGGTACTAATGGAGAATGAGGAGGCCTGGGGTGCAGTCAACATTCCAATTTATCCCAAAGGGTTGAGATTGGTGCTCTACTGCAGAATACTCAAGATTTTTAACTCCAAAACATGTAAACCATATCTTCGTGGAGCTCACTTTGTGTACAGGGACATTGTTATGCTGGAACAGGTTTGGGTCTCTGAGAATTTAATGCTACCACATCCCAAGGCATCCTATACAATTGCATACATCTTACACAGTTAATAGTGACAATTAGGGGAAGAAGCACAAATGGTTGAATAAGTCAAGTGTCTCAATACTTTTAAACAAAGTTTAGTTAAGTCAAAATTCTCAAACAAAATAAGTCACTTTTAGTTGTTATTTGTCTATCATTATTATTACTATGATTATACTTCTACTACTATTATTATAATTAATATTATACCGTATTTTTCGAACTATAAGCCGCTACTTTTTTCCCACATTTTGAACCCCACGACTTAAACAACGAAGCGGAAAATTTATGGATTTTTCCTGGGTTTTTCGCGGTTTCACAAACTTCAAGCCAAAAAACTAAACCCCATAACATTAGACCAATGAAATTTCCGAACGGAAATGAAAAAACACACCTCATCTGTGTTCTGAGCTGCACGGCATCGGGAGAAAAAACTTCCATTGGGTGATTTTTAAACGCACGACGATGCCAAAAGATAAACTCCCGAGAGAAATATTTGTGAAAGGAAGGAGGAAGACAGTGAACAATTACTTTCTTGGTTGGCTACTGTTTAGATACAAGCCGTTGTAACGCATTGAGTCAGGGTGAAGGGATAGCTTGCTTCTGGCATGCTATTCCCAAAATACCGCTCTGCTCCTAAATGAAGCGCAACATATTTCATCCGTTACACCGTGTGTAACGTGTCTTTTGTTAAAGTCTGCGTAAAGTACATTAGTGTACTTTTTAAGTAAGCCTGTAGGCTTATAGACAGGTGCGGCTTATTTATGTTAAAAATAAAAATATTTGTAAAATTCAGTGGGTGCGGCTTATATATGGGATTTAATTGCCACATGCTTAAATCAAGTATTCTCAAAATTACTTAGAGTACTGAGACTATTTTTTACTAAGTTCACATTAGTTATATAGACTTGCGTCACGATATTGAAGAGGCACCAGATACGAATGCAGAGTATTTCATAAGGTACAGGAATGTGAAAAACAACACCTTAAAAAACAGACAATACGCAAACAAATAAATAAATAAAAAAATCAATTACAAACACATGGAACTCAACAAATACAAAGACATGACAATAATGCACAGAGAAACTTATACATAAATAGCAGTGTGTAATGGGGGGTAACAAAGAACAAGCGTATAGGATTAGTGTGATGTCTGATGAAGTTAAGATTCAAGTGACTAAATTTCATTATATGAACTTGACATTAAATTTACCTTACGTAACAAAATAATCACATACTACAGGTCAAAAAGAAAAGATCATGTCTAAATAATAAGTTAAATGAAAAAGAGCAGCTTCTCAACAGTCTGTCACATTTAGGCAATTTAAAGTTTTTAAATTAAAAGACTTCTGAAGGTTTCATTAAAAATAATTTTTTTTTTTTTTTTTTTTTTTATAACATTTTTAATCAAAAGCAGATATGCCAGAAACATGCATTTTCTCTTGGCTACACTGATTAAATACTTAATTTGTTGAAAGTATTTTAATAGAAACTGAAAATCTAATAATTAACTATGCCAATAGAAATGTTATATATAATAATGAATGATGTTTTTGTGTAAGTGTGTGTGTGTGTGTGTGTGAGATGAACATGCATGACCTCAAGCAAAGTATTTAACATTGTTATGTATAGGCATCCCTAGTGTTGAATTGACACCACAAGCGAAGACCAGCTAGACAGTAATTAACGCTGCAGGCGCTCATTCAGCACTGGAGATTTATTCTGTGTACCATTCTGTATAGGAAAACTCATTATCAGTTTTAAATGGTGTTGAGTTTTACTCAAATGGCTAATGAACAATGCTGCGCTGCTAAATTGTCTTAACCCGTAAATTAGGCTGAGAACAAATACGCTTAATTCCGTGCATGTGCCCTGAGTAATTATGCCATTCAGAAATTTTCATAAAAGCATTTGTTAGAAGAAATAGTTCCTGGTTGTGCCTTAATATATGCTAATAACATGAATCAGTCTTACAGTCTGCTAGAGTGCATTAATATGGAAAGCACATTAAAAGGAGTATTGAAGCATTCTCGCCCTGGCTGGGATAAAGTCTGAATAAGGTCTTTGTGCTTTTTGCTGGTAGGAACTGCTCAGCGAAGCTTTCTATAGCTTAGCAGAAACCTAGTAAAACTTTGCATTTTAGATGCCTGGCTTATAATACATAATGAACAGCCCTGGAGTAAATGTGGAAGTCGGTTATAAACGTGGTTCTGCACCATGAGGATGACTGCTACCATTGTCATATACAAGCTTCATTTATTCGACACAGTCAAGAAGTGGCTTTCAAACAGAAAGTTTAAAGTCCCGCCTTAAAGCAATAATCAGCTGGGAAAAAAACTAATTCTGAAATCTACAAGTCTTGTGTAATACCCTAAAAACTATTGGTTCCAGTGACATAGCTGGTCCATGAAAATGGTGTATATTTTTCTTTCTTTTTTATTATTACGTATTGAACAAAGATGTCAGATTTATGAGTAGGTGTATGAATCTAACATTTGGTGCACAGAAAACCATAGCTGGGAGTCCAAGTAAGAAAAATGGTATGTGCTGTGTGGGCAGGAGGGATGGTGTTAATCCCTACATCATCAATCAGTATTCATGTGTGTGGAAGAGGGCAGTAAGCAATTGCCTCAAAGCGTTCTGCTACCTTCTGACACGACTGCAAGACAATGAGCTCCACAGGTGGGTAAAATTCCAATCAATGAATAAAAATAATAATTGTCTGAGCTCCTACCATGTGCCAATCAATGGTATGGATCTAAATGAGAATATGGATAGCCAAGAGTCAAAAACTTCTCACACACACACTGTTTAACCTCCTTCCACCCAGAAGGAGATAACAGAACATTCAGAACCAGCAGGCTCAGGGTCAGCTTCTTTCCAACCACCATCATATTCCTTCATATTTTAAATGTATGTATTATATATTTCTCCACTTATCTATCTATCTATCTATCTATCTATCTATCTATCTATCTATCTATCTATCTATCTATCTATCTATCTATCTATCGATCTATCGATCTATCGATCTATCTAAGGTGTAATGACATCACAGTTCGGTACATACCTCGGTTTTTTAAACAATTTTAAATAAAATAAATAAATTCAATATATGTAAAATAATATTTTATAAAAATTTTTATATAAAAATATTTAATAAAATAAATTTTAGTTATATTTAAAAACATTATTATAAAGTGAGTAATCAGTTAAATTGCCACAAATTAAATTGATTAAATACAAATAGACAAATGTACAAATCTAATTAAACAGTTAACATTTGCATACAGGTGTGTGTGTGTGTGTGTGTGTGTGTGTGTGTGTGTGTGTGTGTGTTACATGTAATATTTTCTAAAGATTTGATCTACTTAACTGTTTTACTTATTTAAGCATAATTTAACAAATGTCTTTATTTCATTCACCCTGGATATTCAGGGTTTTTTGCTTTTAATAGACATTCTTGAAGCTGGACATAAAGAATCCATTTTTGCTACTATTTGCCCTTTTGTTAACTACTGCATTGTGTTGCTGTGTACATGTACTATGCACTGACAATAAAACTGCATCTATATAGTATCTATATAGTATTTAAACAAACAACAAAAAAAGTAATTCCACCAAACGTAAAAAAAAAAAAAAAATAAGTCAACATAACAAATAATAAACATTTGAACTCTTCTGTTTATCCTCAACTCAATCTCAAGGCAAAAAAAAAACCCTTTTTGTTTTTTAATACAATCCCACAAAAGCAGGCAAAAAATACTGATCAAATTAATAGTGGTATTATAAAAGCTGGGGGAAAAAGTGCACATACCCTGCCACTGATAGTCAATATCTGTACACATATTAGCATCAAAAATATATTTAAATTTTTATGCATGATGCAGTAATCTACCTCAACCGCTACTTGAAGTCCTATTCTAAGTTCCTGTGCACATGCACACAAATAATATATATATATATATATATATATATATATATATATATATATATATATATATATATATATATATATATATATATATATTATTTGTGTGTGCATGTGCATGCTATGGAGAATCTTATCGACTGGAAGGAAGTGTGTATCAGAATGAGATTATATTCTGCTCCATAGAATTTGAAGTAATATTGAAATCAGCAGGAATCCTCAGCGAGCAGGAAGTAGTGCTTAATATGTTCAGCTTCGGCTTAGCCTTTTAAATGAAATAATAATGTGCTCTATACAAGGGACCCCATCTGCTAGTATTAAGCAGAACATTTCTTTTGATTTCCTAGCATTCTTCCATATCTGGGGTGAATTCAAAGAGTTCTTAGTTGGGTCGAATCCAGAAAAGAGAGAAAGAGAACGAGAGAGAAAGAGAGAGAGAGAGAGAGAGAGAGAGAGAGAGAGAGAAAGGAAATCATAGAATTGGGGTCGCCGGAAAAGATCTTTCACTCCTCCGGTTTTAACAAGAGAAATTTGACTGATGACCCACTTTTTTGTATTTTTTATTCCTGAGCATGTTTTCACATTGACATGCACATACACCAGCTGCTGTGTATTAGTGTATTAATGACTACACTAGTTTATCTAATTTACTATCAGCATCCACTGACAATTGTTTCTATTAAATGAGCAAACTAACACATCATGTCTGTTTTGCATGTTTGCCTGATTTGGTATGCAGTGCGAGGTGTGTTGATTTCTACCCAAGGGTGCAAAATGCAGTGTGGCATAAATGCAAATATATTAATTTTACATCTGCAGTGCAATTCTTTTAATAGCCAAAGCAAGTAATAGATTTAGGGTGCACAAATTAATACTGAAGTGCAGGTACCACGTTTGAGCTTGTGTATTTTTAAATAATAAATAATTAGATATATAAGTTGATGAAGAAATCAATCCATCCATTATTATAATTAATAGATAGATAGATAGATAGATAGATAGATAGATAGATAGATAGATAGATAGATAGATAGATAGATAGATATTGAAATAAATTCAAACACCTCTGTCTCTCAATTTTTTGCATAAAATGTTTTAAAATTAGCTTTTTATTTATTAGATTCATCTAATATGCATTCAGATATTCAGACCCCTTTCACCTTTTTATTTTAGGTTGCAGCTTAATACAACAATAGTTCATATTATTTTCTTTTATTTCGAGAGTCTGAATACTTATGTACATGTAAAAATTATTATTTTTTTAATTAACATTTCTAGAATTTTGTTTTCACTTTTTCATTATGAGGTACTGAATGCAGATTAATAAGAATAAAACGAATAATAAAAAAAAAAAAGTTATTTTTTGTGTGTATATGTGCAACCTAGATATTTGCGGGGGTTACGGTCATAAAACGTAACCCCCGCAAATATCAAGGTTGCACATATACACACAAAAATTCACTTTTTTTCATTTTCCAAAATTCGGAGTAACATTTTCAAAACAGAGTTTGTACTAACAAATTACATAAAGATGTTTGAAAAACGATTTTACAAACATCTTTGTCATTTATTTGTACAAACTTACAGATTTTTTATTTACTCTCAGTCTGGTTCCAAATAAAAAGTCACAAACCATCGAGGTCGTGAGTATCAAGGTCTCGAGTATCGAGGTTTCACTGTGTATATATAACGCGTGTGCGCGTGTGTATGCAGTAAGCTGCTGCAAGCTCCTCAGAAATGATGAGCTAACACACAATAAACTGGGTATGACTCTTGATTGAAGAACAGATTAGGGTTGACATTTGAATAGTACGCTACCTCTGACTGCTCTTTTTAACACGAGTACCAAAGCGCAACGCCGACACTTAAATTAAAACGGATAGTCAGGATTGATGCAAACTGCCACTTTCTTCTTCCCTGATTCAGTATCTCAGTGCACAGTCAAAGTTAAAAATCCATTTATTACCAATGGTCCAGAAAATACTCCTCATCTGTCTCTTGCTCATTAGAGAATAACACCTTCGTTATATTGAAACGCGTGACAAATGGGCAAGGCGCTCAGAGAAATATTGAAATTGAAAGATAATTCCTCACGCTGATGCATAATTGTACCTGCAATTTTCCATTTATTTATTTGATTTATGGCCACTTATTTGCAAAATAAGTGCAGCCTCTCCTCTCCTGTGCACAAGCCAACCCCTATGTTGCATCATGGTCTTTAACCAGGATGGTGTCACTGTTTCTTTTACCTTTGCACTCACATCCATCTTCATTCAATTGCTTAATTAAGGTTGCAGATGCTTCGAGTCATTTCCATCAGTCACTTTAAGAGGCCAAGAAAGTGAAAGTCAGCCATTTCAATCAGCACTCTGAACGAAAACAGTGCAGTCAGGAAGAATCTACATCCTGCCTCCTATTCCTGAAATACAGAATTTGTGAAGAATTCTAATGCATCTGTAAGCCTTGTGCAATGCTATTTTAGACTGGATTCCGCAATTAAGCCAGGCTTCAACAACCTAACAAAACATTTTTCTTTTCACACCCAGGCACTGTTTACTACGAAAAACTGCCTTCTGCTCCACAGTTCTTGGATCTTCCACCAATCACGCTACTATGGCATGAATTTGACAGATCAGCAAGAGAAAAACATGTTACACCGAGATGGTGAACACATCAGGTAAAGTGGAATATCTTGAATTTATTTATGGAATAATAAACAAATGGATAAATAAATAAATGCAACAAATATCCAAATTTATATGCTAAAAAGCACTTCAGTGTTTTATGTTTTAGCACCCTTTAAGAAATAATTATATATATATATATATATATATATATATATATATATATATATATATATATATATATAACAAATGATATTTTTGTTTTACTAAAAATTGGTAATACTGTGGTTTTAGGAAAAACATTTTTCTTCTGACTAGGTAATTATATTTCAAGCCAAAATCATTTCAAACGAGAATTTCTTTTACCCATTGATAACAACTCCTCATGTGTGTCATGTAATGAGGAAGATGAAGGTAATGACTGGACACAAACATAAATTAAGATGCCATTTATATTATATTCACAGACAAATCTAAATCTTAACCCGAATACCATAAAAGTAAAAACAGCGTGGGTCAGTCGTTCAGCAAAGCATAAACTGGGCAAAACAATAATGCGAATGTTAAACCAAAATAAGATCAATAATACAGAAAAACAAACCACAGAACACCAGCTTGATAAACAGCAGCAAATAAAATCTAACTGGCCGCATTACTGCACAGCGAGCTAAACGAGTAAAAGTCCTCTTAAACTGAAGCTGTGATGCGTGTGTAATTGGAAACAGGTGCAACTGATCAGTATGAGGATGATTGTGAATGTGCAAGTGTGTTTTAGGAGTCCAGGGCGGCCATGTTTGAAAGCCATGGTGTCTGATGGGAAATTAAATCTTTAGAGTCTTTAGGAAGTGACCTGACAATGAGCTTTCTAATCAACTATTCAATGCCTCTTGTACTAATCTTTTAAAAATTGGCAAAACCTTTTAGATATTTGCATTTTGTTTAAATGAGAACCAAAAAACTTTTTCATTTAAAAATAACATAGTGACTAATAAAAACCCCACACAATGAAAAGCACATGATGAATTTAAATCATGAGTCCTTTTATTTGTTTTATAGCAGTGGTCTCCAAACCCCAGGCTGCGAACTGGCACCGGTCTGTGGGTCAATTGGTACCGGGCCGCACAGAAAGAATATATAACTTTAAACATTATTTTCATTTTATTTATTATCTGATTCTGAACAATGTTTTTTTTGGAAAGTTACCGGATTCTCTCCGCCACATCTGTCTATGACTCACTCTTGATGCATGTCATGATGCCTCGGTCACATGTCTTACCTTCAACCACTACCTTCTTAAAGGAGCTCCGGTCGCTAACACATAATACATTACCGCTAAATTAAAACCCCAAGCTAGCAAAATGAACAAAAAACAACAAAGGGGTTTCACATTTATTATTATATTTAGAAAATACCAGTTTTTATGCCGGTCATATCATTTTATTGTTGTATTTACTTGCCACACCTTGAAGGCAGGTCCGTGAAAATATTGTCTGACATTAAACCGGTCCGTGGCGCAAAAATGATTGGGGTCCACTGTTTAAGCATTATGATTTATATTCAGTGCTACAGTAAAATGCATTATTCAAAAAGCCTTTAATCTTTATAGTGCATTTAATTGTAGCTTCTCTATGTCATTTCAATAAAATTACTTAATGTCTGTGCATCACTAAAGCCTGCTGTAAGTAACTCCCATAGTTTTGGAGCAAAAGAAGAAAAAGTGTTATCACCACATGGGGTGTAAACGAATTTGAAGAGTCAGTCCATGCAGAGCTTTATATAACCATGAGAATCAAGCCAAAACCTGACAGGAAGCCAATGTAAAGTTTCCAAAATGGGCATAATATGATCACTAATCCTCACCCTGAGTTTAAACATAATGCAATTTATTTATAAGTGTACCGTAATTTCCGGACTATTAAGCGCACCCAAATATAAGCCGCACCCACTGAATTTGACAAAGATTTTTATTTTGAACATAAATAGCCATCTACACTGAAACTAATGAACTTTACACAGGCTTTAACAAAAGACAGCGTCTGTAACACAGTGTAACAGGTGAAATATGTTGTGACTCCTTTAAGAGCGGAGAAACATTTTTTCGGTATTACTGCATGTATGCAAGACTGAGGAATATGTCCTAATTATTTTCTGATGCTCATTTCTAAGTTTCTTTGACTAACCCGTAACGATGTTGCCAAGAAAAATAAAAAAGCACGAGTTTTGGAAACCTGTCTGTGCTTATATGATTTCTGTTGTAACTGGAGTTAGCGAGCTCTCCCTTCACCCTGACTCAACATGTTACAACGGCTTGTATCTAAACAGTAGCCGACCAAGAAAGTCATTGTTCACTGTCTTCCTCCTTCCTTTCACAACTATTTCTCTCGAGAGTTTATCTTATAGAAATGTACGAGAAAATGCAAGTATTTATCAGTTTTACAGCAACAGAATAATAACATACAGTAGGACCTGCAATAATTCTTCATTGGAAAAAAAAAAACATTTCCACAATATTCTGCACAATTGGAGCAAATGTGCACAACCAGAAGACTATAAGATCTCCAATGTATGGCTTATGGTCCAAAACTTGTTGCAGGTACTGTTTTCAGATTCTCACAAAAAAAGTGTAACTCATTTTGAAATCACTTCTGTGGAGCCTCTTTGTGTGACTGAATTAAAATGATCTCTTGCTGCATATACTTTTTGTACGCTCATTCCTTATGATACTGCATTTAAAGAAATATATGAATAAATATGCATGCCTCAACCTGCTACTACTGTATGTCATACATTTATCTACCATACACCTGGGTAAAAAGACTCCCACTGTCCATTTACCCTCTAAAAGAGCCACCTGCATCCTCCAAACAATAGAGATGGCCTAGCTAAAGTGTAGCTCAATTCTAAATATAGCCACTGAAGACTGGGGTCACGTCCCCCGGTCTGTGTACATGTAGGCCGCAGGGTTACCTTGATGGCAGTCGATGCGATCTGGAGGTGGTGTAGCTTGCGCAGTGTGCTTTCTCTGTCTATAAAGTAGGAGGCAGCCAGCTGGTGAAGTGTCTCCAGAGTCACAGCTGTGCTGTTGGAGTCGGTCGGGTCAGTAGTGCGGCTCAGTCTCCTCTTGTCTACAAAAATAGTTAAAGCCTCTTCACCTGCAACAGGACAGAAATCGGTGAGGAGGGCAAAGGAATAGAGGAAAAGGGCAGGGCAGGAAAGTGATTTATGATATTCAGGAATAAAAACATTATTTGCTCCATTTCCCAGGCAGATAGAGGGCAATATTTTTTGCTGATATAATGCTAGTCTGTTCTGCTCAGCCATTTTGTTTGCAATTTCTTAATTTTTTTATCTTTACGAATGGATGTGGACTGGCACAACACACTGGGTGACCCTCAGTTTCCACCGGCAGTGCAGTTTTCTTATGTAATTATGTTCTAAACTGCATCTTCAGACCGCATAAATGCGATATCAAAACAGTATTTCGTCTTTTTGTTTTTTCACGGGTTTAAATAAGCATGGTGGGGGTCACGGTTTAAAGGACAATTGCCTCACAATTAATATCAATTAGCATCTAATTCAATTATTTTTGACATGCAGAGCAATGTGCTGGTAATTAATGTGTCAAAGTATATTTTTATTTGTTCAGAAATGCTAATGCTAAGGTAATGATGCAAATTCTCGGGGGTGGGGGGGGGGGGGTATATATATCCTGGCATAACATTATGACCACCTGCCTAATATTGTGTTGGTCCCACTTTTTCTGCCAAAACAGTTGTAAAAAACATGTTCATAATGTTATGCCTGATCTGTGTATATAAATCTCACAACTTTTAAAAAAAACCTCTTGCATCAGATTTATTTAGGTCTAATAAAAAAATAATTTTTAAGCATTTTAAAGAATCTTAAAAATCTGAAGTAAATTATGTTTAGATTTTCTTTTAGAGTCTTGTCTCCACCCTGTCCTATGACCGATTTCTTACCTTATTGTATAAATATGTCCTATATAATCATGAATTATAATCTTTGATAATAAAAATCAATAATAATAATAATGATGATCTCTGGACCCTACTGCCCAACTTCTTGAAGTGTTCATCACATCACTCTGGCTGGAGATGAACTCGCAGTGACAGCCTTAAGATTACCATTAGATTATTGTGATTCCACATAGAGATTTTAAAGATAGCTATGGGTGTTTTTACTTCTTTGGATAACCTAAAGACTGCATCACTTATATAACCTAAAGACCATCTCTCACTGAGCAAAATTCTAAACAATTGTGTCTAAAGGGGTCATTTTTTTTTTACACTGGCTACAACTAAACAATCTTACACCGAATATTATTTATTGGCTCCATATGCACAGTACATTATTTGTTATATAAGTTTTTCTATATAATACTATTATTTTAATACCTCCCAATGTAGCTGAGAGCAAGAAGTGGGTTCCGTATTTCTTGATGATGTTCTCTGTGATGACACTGAGGCTGGGGCGGCGGCCCAGCTGCCTGATGGTCTGGATGAACTCTGGGTCGAGTGGCAAAGCAATGCCATTGTCTTCTCTTTCCAGAGCCAAGCTGTTCACCTTCCAGCGTCCGAACTCTCTGAAATGTCACACACACACACACACACACACACACACACACACACACACACATAGAATTAGAAAACAAGCTTTAATCCCATCATAGAGGATGTAGTAGTAAAGCAGTAAAATACATTTAAACCAGATTAATTAACTTTTGTGTTGCTTCAGATGTTTTGCAGAGGCTCAGGTCTCTTTGAACATTGATCTCTCTCCGCAGTAGAAAAAAAAAAAAATCACAAAATGAGTTGCAAAATAAATCGTCACACAGCTTGTGCGTGAGGGTGAGACTCATTCAGATAAGACCTGCTGTGGAGAAAATGTGATGACTGCATGACCCCAGTAGCTGCTATTTGAATCTCTCTTGTGTATTTTTTTTCCGCCCCAAAAAAGTGCCATTATGTTTGAACTCTATTTCTAGGCATTGCTCCAACCTCCAACTGCTCCAACACCCATTGTCCTGCCCCCTATGGTTTTACATAATGGTGCAATCTGGGGTTATTTTGTCTGACTTTTTTGTCACTGCTGATAAACATTATCTAGACTTTGTGGCATGTGGTGAGAAAATCAAAGCTATTTATAAAACCAAAGAGTCTGATGCTATCCCAAATGACACAGGTGCAGAGATGATAAGATGTGTGGAGCTTTAGGGTGGAGACCAAATAGGAAAAAGGGGGAAAAAAGCATTGTGAGGTAGAAGAAGGAATCTGTGGAAAATCTGCATAATTAGAAGTGATAATTATTTGTGCGTTAAATGCAAAGAGACAGCAAGTAGACGAGGAGAGAGAGAGAGTGAGTGAGATGATCGACGTTGTGTCAGAGCATCTGTAGTTGATGGACAGTTGTGGAGAGAGCCCGGGGCTAATCCAGCATTGTGGTGATGGTGCTGGTGGTACAGGTGCACAGCAGGAGAAGGATTACTAAAGCACTACCTGCTATGCTTCCCACTAAGAGCCGTGACTGCATGGAGTCAACACAAAAAACACACTCCGGTAAAAAAACAAGAAGGCCACAGTAAAACTGTCAGTCACCTGAAGCCTCTGAAACCACCTTCATTACATTCTGGGGATGTAAAGGAGCTTTGAAAAATGAGCTTCTTTTAAAATTCTGACACTCTTTTTCTTATATTTTTACCAACCGGTCTATCGTTTCATGTGTATGTAAATTCTGGTTTTATTCAGCTTTAAGTACATTATAAATAGAATCAATTGTGTGAAAAAAAATTTTTTATTTATACTTGACATGGACAGTAAAAGCAATTAACTGCCTTTCCTACTGTATATAGTTGTGATGGCACACATGAAATTTGTAATTCAATTTAAATAACTCTCATTGGACAACACACTTTATCTCCAAATCACAGATAACATCTGCAGTTACACAGAAAAAAGAAAATTAATACAAAATTATGTGAAAAAATAATAATAATAAATGGTAGTAACCCAGGCAAAACCTATCAATTTAAATGTGATTTAAAAAAAAAAAAATACATATTATTTTATTTTTAATCAAAGCCTCAATAAAAAATCAAAATGGACATTCTAAAAGTTTCAATATCAATAAGCTCGTCTTAAGTTTACTCATTAGCTAGCATGCTCTGAAAGCATTAGAAAATTCGCATTTAAAAGATACATACATTCCAAATTTACCACCTCTGTCCACTACCTGTATGGAGCAACATTTTGGATGATATCATCCTGCACTTTTTTCTTCACATCGGATTTTCTGTTTGATTTTCATTCAAATGCTCTGTTTGACCTCAAGTGTCTCTGCCTCCCTCAGTAGAACCATCACTGTCTTGTTTCTGCTCAAATTGATGCAGCCTGACTCCAAAAACACGTCCTGGATCAATTACTTGATCAGTGGAAGGTTCTGTAAGGTCTGCTGGAACAGAAATCTCCTCTACAAGTGAATCCAATGCATTATTGTTCGGGCTTGCACCCACAGTAGTAACTGTCAAGTATAACTTAGCCTAGACTGTGAGGTAATCCAAGCACTATTTGCTATTTAAAAAAGAAAAAAGGAGCTACTCAATATGTCAATGCACTTCCTATATCTGTAGAAACATCAAACACCACTGTAAAAGCTTGCAAATGAGACAATTTTTATATTTCGATATTGTGTCAAATGTAGGATTGTCAACCAGTAGTGCAGATGGACAATGGACACACATTGTGCGAGGGAAAGAGATTAAAGATGCAGATATCACAACATCCTTCAAGACAAATGGAATCTGACACTATCAGCAATCGGCACAAATCAATCAGCATTTGATATAGTGCTTATTTGTTATAGTGCTCTCCAGCATATGTGTCTCATCCAGCAAAGAAAGCAAGAAAATTCATTTCCACAAAACACTTCAACACATATGTTTACCAGTCTGGGAAAACACTTCACATGAAAGGACGCTTCTTCACAAGAAAGAGGAATACAATTAAAGTTTCCAATCAACATATGGCATATCAGTATCTGATTACAGACCAAATCAATTAGACTTATATCCATTTCGCTAGGGCATGTACAACTTTGATTAAAGACGGACATTTATTTTGTGAGGAACACATAGTTACACAGTAGCTACCTAATTTTTAGACAAAAAGTCAGTCTAGGTAGGTTTATGACCTGATATTTCCTTATTTTTGGATCGTTTCCAGAATTCAGCCACACCAAAATTAACAATAGCTCACATTTACACTTATACACAACACAGTCGTGTCAATTCATATAATTTCTTGTGGCATGATATGATTTGATGATGTAACTGTAACACACACTAGTTTTTCCCACCTGTTGAACTACAGACAGTGAGGATGCATTGCATGTGTTTATCTCACCAAACCTTTGGGCCAAATTGCAGTAGCTGACATGTTAAGTCTTTTTTAATTATGCTTATGCACAACCAAAATATAGGACTGGGCAGATACATTGCAGCTTACTTGTCTCCTGGGCTCACTAACACAGAGGTTCTGTCATTGCTAATGGGGAAATTATATATATATATATATATATATATATATATATATATATATATATATATATATATATATATATATATATACATATAAAATGTAAGTTCCAGATATCTCCTTTATCACAGTAACAAGGGGTCAAATGAATGTATTTTTTGTCCTCATACTTTCAGTTGTACACACAGAAGCACTAATATATGCAACTATATCACTTAAAATGTTGGATGAAACAAAGAAAAATATACAGTTAATGTCATACAGTTCAAAGGAAGGTTCTAGACATAGACAGGGATAAACATAGTGTATAAAACATTACCTCTAGCACCATTAGCAGCTGTCAGAAAATGCATGAGGCGTCTTTATTGCAAAGTAATTTGACACTAACATAAAAATATCCTCAATTTCCCTAAAGTGACTTAATACTGTTTATGTTTTGCATAAAAGTAAATTATAGTAAATCGACAAATTATGAATAGGCCAAATTCACCCTAGAGATTATAACAATATATCTATCTATTTGTGAAGTGGCTATAAATGAAACCATTTTAGCTGTGAATGGTTGGTGCTACTCCTGGTAGAAAGTGTGCTAATGAGTGAAATTATCAGCAAAGCCTTTCAAAACAAAGCTGCAACAAGCCTGAACGGGTGCAAATCCACATGTGAATTTTTTGTAGTTAAGTAGTTCTTACTACTTAGCAAAAAAAAAAAAAAACAAGGTTGTCAAGTGTCTTTTATTGCCACTTCAATCATATACTGCTACAGTACACAGCGAAATGAAACAATGTTCCTTCAGGACCATGGTGCTCCATAAAACAACAAAGAAGTACATGAGAACAACACAGAACTACACATAGGATTAAATTTGTGCACATTTTTGGAAATAACATTAAAAATAAAGCAAAACTGTAAGTAGTGTGTGTGGGGGATCTTTTAACTTGTCATATGTACATTACAGAACAGTGAAATTCTTTCGTCCCATATATCATCGATGTTATGGAGCTGGAGTCAAAGCTTAGGGCTAAGTGCAAAGAGTGACAGTTTGGCTGAAAGTACAAAGCCAACCAGTATACAGTTGTAAACAACATCATGATTATTGTCAGTGATTATCTCTCTCATGCTGATCACTGCATGCTTACAGAAATTTCTGTGTTTTAACAATTAGATTATAATCACCATGTGCAGTTTTTTTATACCCCTGATGTGTCCTTATTATCCACAGCTGTTCCCATTTACCCGGCAATATATATATATATATATATATATATATATATATATATATATATATATATATATATATATATATATATATATATATACAGTCACAGGGAGCACCAACCTTCATAAGTACACTGGGAGCTGTGCAACTGGTTCTATTCTGACCATGTGCGTTATCAGGTCTGCGATTACGCTCTCCGTAATCGCACGTGAGTTTCTCGACAGAAACAACATGATCTCACTTCCGCACCCACTCTACTCCCCAGATCCTGCAGACTTTGCGCTCTTTCCAAAGATGAAAATCCAGCTCGAAGGTCGCCGTTTTGACACCATTGCGGAGATTCGGCGCAAAACGCACAAGGTCCTTGACACGCTTCGAAAAGAAGTCTTTCAGGACACACACATTCCAAAAGTTTTAGGAATGCTGGGAGCACTGTATTTCTGTCCAAGGGGATTATTTTGAAGGTGATAGTGTGTAAACATAGATAAATAAATTACTTTATTGTAATCAGAGCCTCGAAGTTTAGAAACGTTTGGGATTTTTTTTTTATTGGTTCTTTAACTGTATGTGCATCCTCCTTCATTAAAGATTAATTAGCAGCATTTTGTTTACAGCGTCTTCAGCAGCACCTTGGGTTGAAGGTAATTATTTAAAAAAATTGGGGACATGCTGTTATGGAAAAATAAGCAGCAACAGCAGCAGCAGGGTAGTGTGATGTGGTCTGGCACAAAGTAAACTTAACTTGCTAAAGCTTGGTATTTCTAAAGACAGCATGCCCTATAGTGCTTTATTCCTTTTACACTACATCTGTTTCTCTGTGATTTCAATTTGTTTTTACTAAACAGTAAATTATAATTAAAATGTATTTTTAGTTACTTAAACACTAACTCTCTTGGTGTCCAATTTTAAATAAGAACAACATGCAACTTGTCACGCAACTAAGAAACACTCTACTGAAGATTGTCCAAAAGCACAAAACCTAAATAAACAGCTTTAACAGAATCTCGTACTAACTGAAGCCTTTTATCAATTTTTCCCTAGACAAAGAGTTCCCGAAGGCTTTAAAATCTGTTTACTAATAGTCTTATATTACCGAGCATGTCCGCCAAACACGTCTCTGTGAATGAGTTGTTACTATGGAAATGTATTCGAAGTAGTGCATTAATATATACCTGTGCTTTGCCTTGAAGCTGTCAAAGCTGACGTTATACGACTTCAACAGCAATTACGTTCACGTTTTCATCGCTTTATATCCTAAGATGTTAGCTTGCTTAGATAATATATATTCAGCTCACATACTTAATTTAAAATAAAAAAAAAAAGCGAAAAGGTATGTTCGTTCTAATCATGGCATACAGTGCAAAGGTTTTAAATTGGGTGCAATTCTCGGAATTCGCACTGTAATCCAATGTCAAAGACCGTATCTCTATCCATTTAATATTACAATCATTATCTCAGAATGTTATCTAAAGCCTTTAAAATGCAACGAAAAAATCTAAACAATAATTAGCTGAGTCAAACAGCTAATGCATTAATGATAAGATTAGTGTTGAACTTCTGTCGTGTAGGTGATGAAAGGGATATTGGGAGACAAGGTCAACGTGAGGCTATTATTCAGAGCCACGATACATTTCACCTTGATCACCTTGTAGCAGGATAACTAGCCACATTTGGAGAATAACATTTTGCATAAGGAATAAATTTGCAGCAAACAATGAGTATGTCATCTGTAAACAGGATGAATAAATATACTAAATCCTTACGTCAAAAGTATAATAATGGGGTACCACTGTAAATGACAAAAAGCTTAGGTACTGAACTATTATGAAAACAAAATAGCAATAAATTGCTTAAACTCTTTTATTATTAAAAAGAGAGGACAAAGCATATTAGCTTGTTCAACTGGAATGTCGAAGACTTTTACAGGTTGCCTAATCCCATGTTTTGGATTCCAGGAAAGCCAATTATTTAGATTGAAATTCATTTAGTTTTAAAATTATAATCATTAATACACGCTGTGGAAAACAAGTAAGTTCTGTAAATAGCTTTAGCTGGAGTTTTTTAAATAACATTACTATGAGCCATCAAGCTCTCTCTTTGCACAGTTGGGTCTGATTTTCATTTCCACAGAATTGTGTACATGTAGAAATGTGTATCACTATCTTCATATTCCCAATTCTGGAAAAAAAGATACAAAATCCTACTTGTGCAGGTCAAATGTAAATCCACGAAAATGTATGTATAACGGGTGATTTTATCTAAAAATGAAAGAAGCTTCTGTAACGTGTTATCAGCTGAGAGCAGATGCGTGTCTTTTTGTGTGCTCTTTATTAAGTGCATACCAATATCCATCATGCAGGAGATGAAAGGAACAGGCAGGCAAAATAAATACGAATAATCCCACGTTTCATCAATTAAAAAACAAGTGTGATACAGAAATAGGAAAATCGGCAAATGAAAACAAGGCAGAGCGAAAGCAAGATATGCTCGATATGTCTTTGCAACATGACAGTGGAACATTGGGGAAATACTGTATAAACAGACAAACTAATCAGGAGTTGAGATCAGATGAATACGATTGGGAAACAAAGCAATGATAGAACAGGGGCATAGACAGGACCAGAGAGCAAAACAAAGACGATATCACAATAAGAGCACAGGCTGTAAAACGAATCATACAGTGAATGGATTGGTGACAGCTTGAAATTCAGTACAAATGGAAAATGATCATTTTGATCTCTATTATTTGACTTTTGTACTAGAATAGCATCAGACAATTTCCATTTCAGTGTTAAACTAAATTTAGAGGGTGGTAGCTTAGTAGTTAAGGCATTGGACTTTGGATTCAAAGTTTATGAGTTAAAATCCCTGCCACTCCAGGGGCTCTGGTCAAGGCCCTTAACCCCATAGCTGCTCATTTCATGGAATTAAATGTATGTAAGTTGCTCTGGATCAGGGGGTCTGACAAATGCCAAAAACATTTTATTGACACCATTTCTATATAAAGTGAGAATTTTTCCAATTACAATTTTGATTATTTTTATGAATACACATGTTTTAAATGTGTAATATTTAATAGGCATTTATAAATGAATTGCACTCATTGCTATGACGTGGTTGTTTTGTTACAGTGGGACATCGTGTCTCTACGATAGTATCGTCTACATTCAGTCCAACAGTTTTTATGTTTCTCTTCTTGCATATTTATAATGCTGCACTATATAATGACAAAACATATTATATGACTATTAATTCTTATTCTAATTCTAAGAGAATGTACTGATCTTGGGTGAACATAGATGTAATGTTAACATGATAAGAGGAAAATTATATATGTCTTACTTTATTTCTCTTGCCAGTTTTTGACATTAATTCTTCATTTATTTTGCATCTTTAATTGAAAATAACTTATATGGAAACATCTTCCTGAGATTTATTCAATGCAGATGATATATACGTTTCAGGAGGGCAAACCTATGAAACATTGCATCGGGAAAAGAATGCTGTCCTCTGCATTTGCAAGGTTTTCTCTGTTATTAAACACTTTTTTTATTCTTTTTTCTTATCTAGGAAATATTCATAGGGATTTACTTACCTTTCTAGACCTTCTTACATGTTCACTAGGTTGAGCATTGACATTATTTTACACTGGATGTGGTTTCACTTGTTCTGCATCTCGATTGTTTTATAATTAATGAAATATGGATTATTCTAATTTATTTTGCCGGCCTGTTCCTTTGATCCTTTGCATCATGTTTATTGGTATGCACTATATACACAGCACACTGGGATTAGGCCCATCTGCTCTCATCAAATCACGTGTCAAAATAAGTCATTTGTACTACATTAGGGATGGTAAGATTGGCCGATTCACATTGGTTGCGTTCTGTTGCAATCGTTTTTACTACCCGATTGTCCCAGAGTCTTGTTTCACAGTTCAAAAACATTTTTTCCTCTCTCATTGTACAGCAAAGATTTCAAACAGATGAGTCAGACCCAGAAGTGCCCACTTGGTTATCATGCAGAATATTTCTGTAAGTAGCCTGTTGTGCTTGAGACACTTGAAGGTTTTAAGTGTTTAAGATATTATGAAATCATTCAGGATCCATTAGCTAGCCCAGCTGAGATGTCAAAGCTACTGTGTGCTGCTCATTCCCATTACTAGGCCAAAATGCATTAGCTTAATTAATGTAAAAAAACAAAGAAGTACCAGGTAATACCATCTAGAACCATCTTGAGCCATAGGTAAAAGCTACCCTTCAAAGCTGTATCCTGCAAGGGATTACAAGTACACTGTTCCACTTCTTCACAACAAAATGTTTCTTTGTTTTGATGGACAGCATGTTCACAGGAGAATTCGTTTTACTGAAGCCATCTGATAAGCTACATAAGCCTTTGTGTTTGTTATTGTCTCTTGGCAAATTCAGTCTATGACATTCTGCAACAGTTCAACCAACAAGCAACAACACACCCAAGTCAATAACTACTCGCTTTGTCAACACTCATTAAAACGGAGAGAAGAGAAGCAACACATTTGAGACCTGAAAAATCCTCTGATACAAATAACACATGCGCAAAACGCCATTTCATATCACTGTGACAGTGTAGAGGTGTTAGCAGATGGATACATTTTTAGCTCAATCCCCCTATTCAAAACATGTACACCACTGCAAATCTGTCAATTTTCACTGCCTCCTTTTTATTCATGTCATCATATTCACACACCCCACAGGGAAAATTAGCAAATAACCATATGCTCAACACTTTTAAACACCAGCTAAAGTTAGCGCAAAAGTTCTCTCATGGTTAATCAGCTTTCAGGGCTGATGACAAGCCAGAAGCAAGCCAAAGGCAGTACGTTGTACATTTGGCTGTCCTATCACTAAGGTCCTCCCTCACTTGTTCATTTAGGTCTCCGTATACATTAAGCATGTATATTGCATGTGCAATGCATCATCTCCCTTTAGGACCCTATCAAGCTCCTGAATGATAATTGTGTTGGAACAGCATGTCAAACGGCCAATCAGGGCAAGAGTCGATGCTTGCACATTAAATTACATACGTCACATGTTATTTATTTTCTAATACTAATCAGTAAGAATGCATTGGCAAACGCAAGGTTCCATCTCGCTTATTAAGCAAGTGCCTTGATATGTCCTAAGTCTCAACACATTTCCTTGTATGGGAAGTGGTGAATTTGGTCTCTGCAATGTTCCTTTATTTGTTTGATTTTCTTACTATCACATTATGTAAAGACATGATCCTATTTTATTTTAGCTACATGGCCGACAAGAATTCCAACTCCCAGCAACCTCTGGTGCCCTCAGTCTCAATTATATGCATTTTTTTCTCCTTTTTCAAGTTCCTCTTTCTTTATCTAGTGCATTTTATATATATATATATATATTTTTTTTTCCCTTTTGTAACTCTGTTTTCTTGTTTTTGACCTTGTTGCCATGGATAGACATGTCTTGCTCCATTCAACCTGTTTTTCAATTAAATTTTACATGCTGTTTTGGATTATCCACCAAGCCTGTTTGTCTGTCCCATTACTTTTGAGTGTCTCTGTTTTTATTACTGCCTCAATACTGTTGTGCCCACCTTTGAAAGAGTTTGCTTTTTTCGTCTTCCCTGTGACCTTTTTTTTTGGTAATAAATTCTTGCTCTGAATTTGCATTCAACCCCTTTGAGTCTGATTTGTGAAACTAACATGCTCCTGAATAAACCCAATTAGAAACTAATAGCACAGGGTATGTCATCTTAGGCACACTGCTACACAACTCTGGTACACAAGAGAGTACATTACTAAAGAATAAAACAGTACATACAGTATAACAGACATAATCCACATTGTGCCTATTGTTGTCTATCTATTTATCATTGTAATAACTTTTACATGAATTACATGAATTATGCGGGCTAAAAGATAATCAGATATTTGCTTACATACATGCCAATAAATGGCTCAGTACAGATTTTTACATTGATAACATATAAGAGCAATTAAAGAAAGAGTCAATAAAATTGTTAATCACATATCATGAGATTATACTTTAATGTCAGCTCACAGCACGTTCCAAATAAATGCAAATGGACCTTTTGGCATTTCATAAACTTGCATCTTTTTAAAATTATACTTTTTAGGTCTGCAACATCTAAGACTGACTACATAGGAATGGTTCAGGTATCAGGCGAAGAAGGAAAAATGCCTGAAGGCAATCACTGCAGGTCCTCCATATTGTAACTATTATTGAATGGTTTGCACAGGGGTGGCCAGTAGCTTGATCTCATTCCTACAGCCCTTTGGAAACAAGATGAAAGCTTACAGACACCACACGAAGAAAGTAATTCCCTCCCCAAATGGAACAGCTAACACACAATTCACTCCAAACGCGACCGGGAAGAATTCTAGTAGCTTTTGACAGAGGAGAGTTGAGGCTTGTTGCCAAATCTGAAAGCAATAAATGGCCAGAGTGCAGCGAATGAGCACTCTGTTTTGAGCTGTGGCCAGGAGTTTTTATATGCCAGATGTTTTGTTTAGCAAATTTTTCCCTAAATGGAGTCAGTGGATTTGACAGCTGATTGGACCAAAATATAGAATATAATTCAGGACAGAATAAAACCAAAGAGAACAAATGTAAAAGAATAACCGATATATTGGTTATCATTGATCTCAGGTTATATATTACTTTTTTTTTTTTTTTTTTTTTTTTAAGATGTAGATCATGAGTATATTCTGAGGCATCAATTTGCTTTAGAATATTAACCAAAAGGTTCAATGTTTTACAAACTGAATAATATTACATGAATAGGTTTAAGTTTCAAGTTTTTTTTTTTTTTTTTTGGTAAATGCCACCAAATGTGCACATATACAGAGGAATCGAAATACCATTTCTCTTCTCTCTTGTCAATGCAATATATAAAGTTTGTATTCAAATATCAGCAGTCAGTGCAATATAGAAACAGATTTTGTATGAAGGTAACAGCAGTATACAGTATACTTGTCATAAATGTATATATATATATATATATATATATATATATATATATATATATATATATATATATATATATATATGTGTGTGTGTGTGTGTGTGTGTGTGTGTGTGTGTGTGTATAAACTGAATATATGTGCAGTATATTATGAATATACAGTACACCTGAGTAAATGTAAACAGTGAATTTTGTTAATAGGCAAGTATACATCCAAATATATGTAAACATTCTGAATTTCTGAGTATTGGGCATTTGTAATGTGCACGACAGATAGCAAGTTTTTTATATATCAACACCTTTATATGATACTTGATGATAAATGAAGGTAGACAAAGATTAAACAAGTCAATTAGCAGTAATGAAATGATATTGAAAAAGCAACAACTGTACAGTTACACCAACACTTCCAGTTGCTGAGAGATGTAGAGGGTATATTTAGTTTCATTTCAAATGTTTTGCCTGATTTCATTTCTACAGCGCAGGGAACAGAGCAGAGCAGAACATAAACCATGCGACATTTCAAAGGAAAACCCCACAACATCCCTGACATCACTCAAATCACATCAAAAAGCTCCATCACCTTATCTTGTCCTCCCCTCAGGTTTACCTCAGACCTGTGGGAATCACTGTCTTCCTCAAGGCATTTGTAATATAGGATGTGCGCATATGCAAACAGTGCTGAGAGAAGTTTAGGATCCTTCATTCTGCACCACATTCATAAGGGACATATTCTGTATGTAGCTTGCAAACGCCAGCAATCATGTCGATCGCTTGCCTGAAAACTGCATCGTACAACTACTGATCAAAGGAACATTAATTTCAAGTCAACAAGACAATTATAATGCTTCACAATTTGGAACATCACTTCTGTTTATGAATAATTGCTGTTTCTTTAACATTGGCTCAATGTAAATTGGAAAGCATGAGTTTCATCCGAAGCCAAAAGCGCCAATGAAGTAAAAAATATTTATGGGACATGATCAGAGCAAATAATAACACTTATAATAAGTCTGAATATAAATAGGTAACTTAATTTATGACTAAAACATAAAAAGACATGGAAGACAATCAACAATGGAGTTGTGTGATGTAAAATAGAGTCACTATTACGATTTAGTTGATTATTTTCTGATAACTAAAGCATTGTTTCCCTGTTATATTATAGCCAAGCCTAACATTGTGTTATCTAATGAAGCTGGAAACAGTAGCGAATGAAAGTGTAAAAAATATATTAACAAAATGAAAACCGGAACAGACACATAAGATAAGAACGAAGAAACCTGACAATGAACACATAAACCAAAACATGAAACAACCGTAAACCGAAAAAAAATGTAGCCCAGCGTTTAAAACGTAGCAAAGAATTTCATGTATGTTTGCACCATTTGGTGTAGTTGAATGTTATAATACAACAGTTACAATAAGATGCTATAATCATTCCTTTCCTTATGACCCTCTCTGTTGTTCTCTCTTGTTAATAATAATTTAGAAAGTCAACTTAATTTGCAGGTTTAAATCTTGCATGGACAGTTAAATAGATTGACGATAATATAGAACATATTAGAAAGAGCTCATTAAAAACCTTGCAACCAAAACAATTGTCTGAGCCACAGTAATAGGGATTTAATGAATACCTCTTGGCCTATCTGAATCGAGAATTCAACATTGATCTGAATAATTTCAGATTCACAACATTTCGAATTGTCGTTTTTCAGAGTAGTTCTTCTTGTTAAATTTAATTCAATATAATGCTATAAATGACAATATTATTTACTAAGGTGATTTATTCATCTGCTTCAGGTTTTTACTCTATTATCCATTCCTGTTTATTGGCAGTGTACAGACAAGCATACTCTATAAGAAGCAGCTTTTTTTTTGATACATAGAACAGTGCGCTGATACATCTGGATCACAATTAGGATAATGAACAGGGGATAAACAGAGATTTCCTTTATTAAAAAAATAAATAACACACATGACACTGATGCTTTACAGCTCAGAGAGCACCATCTGTTTCCATTTGCGCAAAACAAAGTACCAATCTTCCATCCCTTCCATTAAGTAATATTAATTACTTTTAATATTCCAAAAGGTTTATTAACTCATAACACCGTTCACGGCTTGTGCATTATACATTCTAGAAAAACCTGGGTGTTGTTTTAATGCTGGATCTTGACATTTCTTAATCATTAAATTATGTAAATTAGTAATTTCTCTTACACAAACATTAAAAAGGAAAGAAAATGATTAATTAACTCTGAAGATACATTGTTTCGGTCCACATTTACCATACTGTGTTTAGCAATACTTTATTGAGGTACTGGTCTTCTAAGTGTGCATTAAATTTATGGCATTTGGCAGACGCCCTTATTTAAAGTGACATGTTTTATCTCATTCATACACCTGAGCAGTTAGAGTAATAAGGGGAGTAATAGAGTAATAAGTAATAAGGGGACGCAGGGGCCAGGAGTGGCAGCTTGGTGTGGCTGAGATTTGAACTCACAACCTTTACATCCAAAGTGCATTGCCTTAACCACTAAGCTAGCAATTAACAACTAAACAGTTGAGAGTTAAAGGCCTTGCTCAAGGGCCCAGCAGTAGCCGGGTGGTGGTTTTATGATTTGAACATCTTCTGCTCAAAAGTCTAATTTATTAACTACCAAGCTACCACCTCCCAAGCCTAGGGTACCTTAAAACTCACAGGATCCAACAAACATGTTGCAAATGTAATTTATATTCATATGTCCTTAAAAGCCTCATTTGTTAATGTAATTTTGTACTCAGTGCTGTGTGAAAAAAAACCCCCGCATTAATCAAGGGTCAGTATTTTCTTTGGATAAAGCAAAAAACAAAACAAAAAAAAAAAAAACAAAGGCAGCAACAACAAAAAAACCCCACCCAGATGCAGTTCGTCTCTCAGAGTAGAACGATGGCCTTCATGGGATGAACTAAGTAAACAGTCTCACATCAGTGGCTAAAGAAGGAGTAAGTGTTTCGTCCTTGTTCCGGCTGCGAGCGCAAGTACAAGAACAAGAACACTCCAGAGAAATCGCATGTCTTTAAACATAAAAAATGAGACAATTAACTAGGGCGTAACTCCACTACCCTCCTAACCTCATCTCCCTTCGGCCTTGTAAATAAATTTCCTTCTGTGGTCCCACGGTATTGAGTAAAGCAAACGTAGTTTCGAACCCTTATGGGCCAATCAACACGTTACGAGTTAATGAGATTTAGATTACCACAGAGGATGTTCAGTACACACCAATGTGCTGCGGATTAGACTGGCACAATTGTCACGTTGATGTAGTTCATCCAAAAATGTTGTCAATTTGTGTACAAAGAACTGAGGAAAATCCTTAAATCCTAAAACATTAGGGATGAAACAGCATGGTCCAGAATATAAAACATGACTCCAATACATCATGATCTATGTATTAAAGAGCTGCAATATAGACCTACAAAATAACAATTAAAAAAAAGAAATAATAATTAAATAGAAATAATAATAAAGACTATACTTTCATCTTCTAAATTATTACCAATTATGTAACACAAGATTCTTTCGTGTCATTGGTGGCATCATAGATCTCTCTTGTGTCCTGACCTAATTTTTAATAATAACAAGCAGAATTTATAGAATATTGATATTCAGATTTTGCACTCAATCATGAAAATGTAAAAATTCTTAGAGATGTATATATCTTTGCCCCATTTCAGGGTATAATATCATATATTATATAAATATATTCATAGATTTTAAAAAAAAAATCACATTTTTGGGCAAACAATGTCTTGAAATGACAATGTTAAGCTAATAATGTTAAAAAATAATAATTTGGCAAAAACAAAAAAAAAGCTTTGTGTTACAATTTCTCACTAATGATTTGTGGTATAATCACCATTGAAACTTTTATATTTTACCATTTCTCTCAGGATTGTATAATAAACAAGATATGAAATACTTTTGGAGTTTGTTACCAAATTGTAAAAATGTGTTTAAGATGTTTTAGTTTGTCATATTGCACCACTCTTGCTGTGAGGCCCTTGATACATTTCTAGCAGGATCTAACAAGGACCATCCTAAGGTGACCTAACCTAGGACTCAACATCTACAAGATGAAAGGTAAAGTTTAGGTGCAACATCAGTCAGACAGCAGGACTGTAATGACCAGCATTAGATGAAACTACTGTAGACTCTTGCAATGGAATTCCCAAATTCCTCCATGACCGAGCCTGGCTATCCTCTTCCTGAACTGGAAAGATGGCTACCTTCCCTTCTCTCTATCAATACAGAGAGCAATGCAATTTGATCAAGGTCATCTGGTAAGACATGTGTACAAAATTGGATGGTTAATCCTCTCCCCTGGCATTGCATGAGTATCAGCTTGGAAAGATGTAATGAATAGCTGCATGTGTTCCATTGCAATGTTACACGTGTAGCAGTGAATGCCTTGTGAACCTCGATTTGAGCAAAAGACAAATAAAAAAAAGAGCCTCCTATAAGTAGCTGATAAATGACTGTATGGTACATTCTGTAGTACTTTTACACCGTAACATGGATGCATGATATTGTTTATTTTTCTAAACGCTTAAAGCAATTCAACATGTTCATTAAATATCATGTAAGACTATGCATAAACCGTTCATGCCCTTTTACCTTATTTCTACACAATCTACTTATTTTTTTTTTTTTTATTATTATTTTTTTATTATTTGCAATTTAAAGGCAAAAATAGGTTCCTTTTATTTATAAATCATAGTGTATGCAAACTTCTAAAGTATAAATTTGCTATAAAACATTTTTCCTACATGAAAAACCAATTTATTGTTTGAAGCTTTTAAATATGTACAAAATAAATATATCAAAACATGTCATAGAGAATGGATGAGGCTGTGTTTTGCTCAAATCATACCTCACAGTCTAAGATGACCCAGTGTAATAAATCATTTTTAGAAATTCATTAAAATTAATTAAAAACAGGGTTATTGTAATGTTCATACATAATGTTCATTTTTATTGGTATTTAAATGTTATAGTCATAAAAAAGTGTGTGTGTGTGTGTGTGTGTGTGTGTGTGTGTGTGTGTGTGTGTGTATATACAGTACAGACCAAAAGTTTGGACACACCTTCTCATTCAAAGAGTTTTCCTTATTTTCATGACTATGAAAATTGTAGATTCACACTGAAGGCATCAAAACTATGAATTAACACATGTGGAATTATATATGGAATTATATACATAACAAAAAAGTGTGAAACAACTGAAAAATGTCATATTCTAGGTTCTTCAAAGTAGCCACCTTTTGCTTTGATTACTGCTTTGCACACTCTTGGCATTCTCTTGATGAGCTTCAAGAGGTAGTCACCTGAAATGGTCTTCCAACAGTCTTGAAGGAGTTCCCCGAGAGATGCTTGGCACTTGTTGGCCCTTTTGCCTTCACTCTGCGGTCCAGCTCACCCCTAAACCATCTCGATTGGGTTCAGGTCCGGTGACTGTGGAGGCCAGGTCATCTGGCACAGCACCCCATCACTCTCCTTCTTGGTCAAATAGCCCTTGATGCCTTCAGTGTGACTCTACAATTTTCATAGTCATGAAAATAAAGAAAACTCTTTGAATGAGAAGGTGTGTCCAAACTTTTGGTCTGTACTGTTTTGGCATTTATTTCTGCTGATGATTTTTTGCCATTGAAAGAACATTAAACAAACTATCGAATACTTTTTTAAACTGGGGTTTGTTAGCATATTTCTAGCAGACTTAACCAGAACTATCTCAACCATATTGTGGACTCATCATCTACACGATGAAAGGTAAAGTTTAGGAGTAACATAAGTCAGACAGCAGGATTGGAATTCAAAGACAAACACAGGTTCCTTTTATTCAAAAATCATATCATATGCAAACTTTCCATATAAAATACCAATTGTTGGAAAAACAAATGAAGCATGTGCAATTAAAATGTGTAATGTCTTTAAATAGGCTGTTTTTTTCCCAAATCATACCTCACAGTTTAAAATGACCCAGTGTACTTAATAATGTTTAGAAATTAATTAGAATACATTAAAAAACGTTTTTTGCATGTTTATCATTTTAATGTTTTACTTTTTTTTAATGCCTTTTGCTTACTCTTGTCTGCCATCTCGACTTTAAGTTCCCTTTTAAAGTGTCTTGCATTTTGTTTTATGTATATTGTTGCATTGAAGCGCTACCTCATTTCCTCATGCAATGAGCATAATAATAAACGTGACTATGCCTTGTCCAAAACCATTTCTTTCTAAACTGTCACTGATTGAGGGATCACAATATGCTGTCGAACATCTATATTAACGAGCGATGCACAAAACTTGTTAAACAAGCTAATGTGGAATATGTAATGACGGCTTGTTGATATATGCGTATTCATTAGAACAGTAGACGCATGAATAGTGACAAATTAGATAAAGTATCTGGATATTAAAAATCGGCCTGATTGCAATAAACGCGAGTAGAAAAGCAAAGCAAACGGAAGCATCTCAGACAAGTTCGTGTAAAGCTCTGGCAAACAGATTCAAGTAATTGAGTGTGTGATATTTAGAAAGATGTGTGCAGTTTAATTTTAAAATCTCAATCCATGGAATTAGACTATAATCCTCAGAACCATAAATACTGGGCTGGGGAAATGAGAAATCCATTAGTTGGCCTACCAGAAATGCAAAAGCTCAAGTGCGCTGCCCAGTCACGTGTTTTGTTTGCCCAGAAAGCTTATTAACTACACTAAAAAGTGAGAGCTAATGTACTGTAGTGATGTATGCCAAGCTAGTTAGGTATGTAAGTGCAGTAATACAGATGGGGAAAAATTACACAAGTATATGTTTGAGCAGCACACTGTGCTGGAACCATTTGGCAAAAAGTCAGCAATCTGTTGGTGAATGTTTCAGCTGTGAGATGGAGTGCTCTGTTCTCACATTACATGTAAATATTATCAAGCTGGCTTAACTCCATTTTGTCAGTGACTCCATATACCTGTGCATTCCTAATACTGAAAGTATTGTCCAAGCTCACTGGTCTGCATACCAAATCCCATTCTACCACAACAAAGCTCCTTTGGGTCGATGTGTGTAGTGCAGCAGATTCGGATGATTTGGATTTATTATTTATTGCTGCAAAAAACACAATCGGACAAACAAACAAATACATATTGATGCTAGGCTTTTCTATCTCATTACTACAATCACACATGCTCTATAGTGTTCGGCCTTTATCTTTTTTTTTCTCTCTGTCTTGCTCTTGCCCTTTAATAACTGCATATCTGTATGCAGTTGCGTATATATAATGGCTCAAACGCCTGTTTCTAGCTCTAAAATGGCATTCTGGAATTTGTAAGAGAGCTTTGGGTTTTGATCTGTAAGAAATAAGTTTCACACACTGAGCGTTTTAAGGACAAAAACTTAATTTGTGCCCTGCAATAAAACATCTGAACAACATTGTAACTGGAGTTACTGTGGTGTAAGTGGAATAATTGAATTTGGTCTGTTGAATTATTTGAAAATTCCTCCTTGCGATTTTTATCGTACCTATAGTTTACAATCACGATCAAATGTAATCATTGGTATCCGGCTATGATATAAGAGGAATAAAACATCCTGAGACATGCTGTTACTGTGAAATATTTAACACTCAGGTGGTGAAGGTATTAGCAGTTTGTGTTGCGTTAAGCATATCTCTTTATTGACAACTAATTCAACATGGACCTGAGTGGAAGAAGTCTCCTGTGTAAGCGCATGGTAAGAGATTCAACTAATGCTAGCATAGCAAAGGCCGACTAGCAGAGGAGAGTAACACACTCTTAGGAAAGCATTAACTGTCCTCTTCCACATACGCAAGATGACAAATGCACATGATTGGCTGGTGTCACTGTGATTGACAACGGCAGACAGAAAAAGAGAGCAGGACCAATTTTGCTGTCGAGACTCCTAGCAACAGAAGGCTGTGGCATCATCCAGATTCTTCTTATTATTTTATATTATCTTCAACACAGAGAAAAAGAAAGGGTGATGGGAGAAACAACTGGGTTTTCAAAAACAGTGTTTAATACTTTATTCTGAATGGTTGACGTGTACTTAGGTGTGCGATTATTTGTTAGTTAATGCAAAGCTTAAGTAATTCCAGGTAGATCTCCAAACCACATTACAGTTCCACATCGGTTCCAGATCACTTTAATGAAATACACACGATAACAGACAACTTTGTCTGTAAAATTCTTGCATTTTATTCTAGATTACTTCAATACATTTAATGTCTCCTGTTCTAGAAATTTACCACCTTCTCAACAGTCAGATTCAGGATTTAATAGCACTGTGTTATGCATTATAGCATCTTATGTCATGGTACAAATAAAGAAACACTGTAGAGACTTACAACAAGGCTTAATGTCTCATTATGGCAATCACACATGCTCTTTCACAAACTCATTCTTTCTGATCTCATCCTCCCCCCCTCCCTTTCCCTCTTGCCTTCCAGAAACTGCATATCAATGGCCCAAGCCTGCATTTCTGGCTCTAAAATGTTGTTTCGGAATTATCAATGAAACCTCAAATTGGGGACCTGTGAGACATTATTTCTACACATAAGAGCACTTCAAGAGCAAAATCCTGACAAATGTCCAAGAATAGAACATCTCAACAGCACCTTAAAGTGCAGTAACTGTGGTATAAGCAGAATAATCGACTTTGTTTGAGTTATTAAAAACTAAAGAACACCTCGTATAGGCATTGATTTTCCTAATAAATAACAGAATCAATTAATCCATGGCAAACAAGCCAACGGTCCTCTTTTCTCTATATATAAAAGCGTAATTATCGGCATGCTGCAATGACATTTGAGGAATGAAACACACCAGGATATGCAGTTACTAGTGAATAATCAACACTCGAGTGGCAATATCTATTTGCTATTCGTGTCGGGGCACATCATATCACTATGTTATTGAATATTTTCCTACATCAGAGTTTTTATTCCTCGTATAACGAGCCGGTTGCTCGAGCGCTAGTGATAAGCAGCGCATACCGAACTCTGTGCTTTAATTAAGGTGTAAAGGCTCAGCTTCTATTCCTCAGTGACTCTTTACAGGCTGACCTTTTCAGTGGCTGAAACACGGCAAGAGATGGCTTGAAAGCACATTAGACAACTATATTCGAACATATTTATTTTCTTTAAACATCTTCCACACACAGTTATTAAGGCAATCCATTGTTTTGAGTTTATCTGTGAGGACTGGTGCTTCAGCCTTTGTTAGTGCAGAAATGCACACTGAGACTTTATACTTAATTATAAGTTTATGTATATAAATATAAATATAAATTCAGTGTGTTTGCTGTGAGAAACTTGCTGTCAGGTGCTAATAGCAAACCTCCCCATGCGCCCACCGACAGCGCTTGTCAGCTTAGCCAGTTCTTCTTAAAGACACAATGAATATCACCAGTAATTCTCCACAGAAAGCGTCGTCCTGCTAATTCCTTCCACACTAGCTCGCTATAAGCCTGTGTACACACTTCTAAACGTCAACAGCTCTATAATAAGTGTAGACTTGCATGCTGGGAATAAAGCAGATGTAACGTACGCTAATTTATTCATCACGGCAAAGGGCTAGATTCTCAAGGGTACATCTGTTAAAAGATGAACTGTCGCATTTGTAATCTGTTCAAAAAAGAAGAAAAAAAAAAAAACCATGGATTGAACAAAAACATGATTTTAAGGATGCAGAGATTAATGTATATAAACAGTATATAATGAGGTTGATGGAAAGCCAAACTGGCTTTACACATTGTGGCACGGTGGTCTCTCGGGGAGCGTATGCAATTCCTGCCCAGGATATATCCGGGGACAAATCTATACAGTTCCATATATGTCTATGTGCTCTCAAGAGGAATGCTAACATTCACAAATGTCAGATGTCTTCTAGGTGTGTAATATTGCAGCGGCAATTTTCAAGGGTGATTCCACGATTGGAGGGTTATTTCTGTCGTACTGATATTACATTTACAAATGTGGATGTGAACTAAAGAAAAGGATGTTTTAGACATTCTATCCAGCATATGTACATGTTTCAGAGCAAATACCATATCTTGTAACAGGCACTACAATCCTTTAGAACTACTCTGTCCCCCTGATATATAATCATTAAACCGTTCATGAGGAAAAAAATCATTCTTGTATGTGAATCCATTTACCAACTCGTACTTAAAGCATCCTTTACCATGTTATGAACATTTATATGCGTTTTATTACCACAATTTCCACACCATTTCAACCTGAGAACAATAACTTCTATGTGAAATTTAGAGTTATTCAAAGTTCAAGTTGCTTCATCTACATTTTCTGGGTATCATCAAGAAGAATTACATGGCCATTATAACCTTCAACACTGTTCATGTCTTTTATTCCATTACAAATTAAACCTCAAAATGCAACCACTGTCAGAAACAAGATGAGATGTCTATTAAGGCTTACCTTATTATTCAGTGGTGTTCCTGAATGGTTTAAAGGCACATTCCCTTCATTATAGAAACATAATCAATTATAATAAAGTATAATTGTAAGACTTTGAAGGGCTAAATGGTGCACCAGTAATGAAATCACCCTTAACCTTTTGAGCAGCATGGAATAATAGATATGAATAAAGATTATAAGAAGATTGGTTTGTGCGAACTCATTATACAGCTTTCAAATCCTTGTTGCATATCTGAGCAACATGAATAAATATGAAAATGAATATGAAACACAAAAAGCAAGCGTTTCTGCTGCAGGCTGTTACACGACTTGGCACTGATCCTCAACCCACATCTGTAAAACTTTTTTGCAGGAAAGTCACATGTGAGTACTAACATATTATTACAGTGGTCTCAGACATCTACAGCAAGTGGATTAGAAATTGCTTTTTAATGAATTTCTTTAATGACGTGATTAAAATTATTATTATTGTGTTTTTACATTGTTCATTCAAAGTGTGATATATATATATATATATATATATATATATATATATATATATATATATATATATATATATATATATATATATATATATATAGGAGGGATACATAGTAATGTATTTACATATTATTATACGTATTTTTTTATTCCAATATTTACCCAGAATTTAATCATTCATTATCAAGATTGAAATGTAATTTAATCATACCAAACCTTTTATTTCCCACTACATCTGATTATGTATTGTTAAAATAATGATGTGGCATGTGTGGTGTCGAGGAATATAAAAATGCATGGCCCATGTTTGCTTTTAAATCCTTCGTGAAACATTGCTCTCACAGTCAGATGTGAAAAATGTATGATTGCAATTTTACATAAGTGTATTTTTTTTTTACACACACACACACACACACACACACACACACACACACACACACACACACACACACACGCACATCCGCTCGCTTACTCACAAACTCATCCAGCGTTCCAGCCCACCAGCAGGGGGAGATCCGGCTTAACACCGATTTTATGCGGCTGAAAAAAGAAATGACTATTCACAAATGTGCCGAGCTGTAGAGGACAGCACGTCTGTCTAACCCCGGTGTTGGCATCTCCATCTGTGCTGGGCTGCATGGGCACCGAGCCCTGCCAAACACGCGTGTCACTCACACTCATTTTCAGCTGCCTTTTGTGCTGCTGTTACTCCATCTAATCCACCATTCTCGAACTCGCATCAACTTGTGTCAATGCCTCAGCTGTCACGAGCCACACCTAATCATCTGCCGTCGCAATTCCCAGACCACAATGATGAACCCCTGAGGCCAAGATGACCGCTTGCAATCGCAATCTGCTGCTTTTGTTCGCCTTTTTTTTAACTATTTATGTGCAACAATGCCATTCATATGCTTTTCATAATCTGTACAAAGGAATTCTAACTGCTTCATGTGACTCACCTGTAAATCTTGTACCTGGTGGTGAAGCCTTGTTGGTAGCGCTCCACAAACTCCGTAAATTCCTGCGACTGTTGAAAAGGCCCTTTGTCTGAAAGGAGCCAGCCGAATGGGCCAGCAGCATCCCGCGAGCCTGTGGCCGAGGCTACAACCCAGCAGTGGAGGCTTAGTAAAATACACTCCCATGGACACATGAGACACGCCAGTCTAAAAGCAACACACCGGCAGCTCATGCTTCACCCCACGACTCCACATTCTCTCAGGACTTTCCTCACCTCCTGAAAGTGCTAAGAGAGGAAAAAGCAAAGTTAGATGATGGCACCTCGGGTCTGGACAAAAAAAACCACACAAAAAACTACGACCTACTAAGACATAACACAACTTTCCTATTTTGTACAACATAAGAACAAGAGATGCTCCAGGTGTCACGGCATTGGTATCAAACTGATATCGATGAGAAATGCTGGGTCAGGATACTGCAAGATTCTGACTTGTTCCTACTCTGAGAGACATGCGATACTTCATTATATCTCACACACATCCGCCCGAGAGACATTCAGAAACGCTTAATGTGAACAAAGCTTCACATGATTTAGTGTACCAAAACACCGGTTCTCTCTCACACACACACACACACACACACACACACACACACACACACTACTGAATGCCATTGTTCCACTAGACAATTTCATACCCAATTCAGTGACCTTCAGGTTGGATATAGAAAACTATCAGCTGTAAGGAAACAGCATAACATGCTTTAATGTATTCAACATTTTATTGATTATAACATCTGCTTTCCAAACAATCACTTAACCAAATATTAATATAAAGACGTGGTGTTGCTCGGCTGTTCTTTTCAGGTTATGCATTTTAGACTGTCCCATCACAAATCCCCCCAAAATCTCAAACCCCTAAGTGCTTTTTTGCAATAATGATTTTAATATAAGTTCAGTAGGGTTTATCATGTAAACCTCTGATACAGATATTACAAAATAAAGCACATAAATAATAAATATCACCTCAGTGTTTTTTCTCTCCTTCAAGAAAAAATCACATAAACAGCCACATAATGTGTTTTTGTAGCCAGTTTGTGCTTCATGTGCAGTACATGTTTTTTTTTTTTTCTTTCCATTTTCACGTGACGATAAAAAGTTTGATTCGGTTCACGTGTGATTTCATTTGCACAAAAGTTTCATGTTATTTTCGACCCAAGTTTAAACATATTTTGACAACGCTACATTTGGGAACTGTAGTCGATTAAATGTGATATTTTTATTTATTTATGTTTATTTTATTATTATTTATTTATGTAAGAAGTATCATTTGATTTCACACACAATTCACTTCTTTTTAAATTTCAGTTCAATATAATCCATATCTTTTATGCTGCATTTTTAAGTGAATTTTTACACACTATTTGCTTTTACTTGTTTTTTTAAGTATTTCTTTTCTTTCTTTTTTTTACACCATTGTGTACTTCTGCGTGTTATTTCAAAAACCTTTTTTATATATCATGATCTGCCATTTTCAGGTAATTTCCTCAAACGATTCACTTTATTTTTATGATTTCTACACACAAATCATTTTTTTCAGCTGCCATCACATGAACTCAATAGCACGATGGTGTGCCCACTTTCAAAGCATAACCTGGTCAAATGCACTTGCATGGGAATTTCACATTTCACATTATACAGTATCTTTTATAATCCTCACCTGTTCAACATAACATTAAAATCCTAAGTGATTGCATATGATTTTTCCTAAAAGCTACTTAATGCAAACAATTACAAGTCCCTTTCCATTTGCACAGAGGCAGATATGTGGAGAAAATGTGTTTATTCTTTTTTACCTTCTTTAGTTGCTGGGGATGTTCAGTCACTTCCCAGGCAAGTCCCAGTTTTCCAAATGGCAGTGCTGATGATACTAATACTACAAATAATAATAATAATATTAATAATAATAATAATCTATAAATCTACACTTAGTTGACATGCATTTGTCGGATGACCTTCCGCTCACTTCATCTCAGTGTTCTGGAGAAGTGCAAACGGCGTCGGCGGATAAAATCACGGCTCGTGACATCAGTCAGCACTCAGCACTCCGCGCGTGCACTCCCGGGACAAACGCGCGCGCTGCGCAGCCCAGCAAATATTATTCACAATGCACATGAGAAACAAACAAAAAAATCTGTCCTTGTATCAGCTGAAGGTGCAAGACCTTCCCGTCTTCTACGTCTCTCCAAGCACTTGGTCTTTTGCGGCTGAGATTAAACTTTGAAACCCATCCAGCAGAGCAGGAGTTCAGGCTTTTGCATGTTCATGGGATGCCTTGCCCGTGTATACTCCATAGATCTGTACCTCGTGCCTCTGTGTGTGTGCGTGCGAGTGTGTGTGTGTTAGTGAACGCCTGATGATGATGATGCTCCTGTGCACCGTCGGAACGTGCATTTTATTTCGGAGGCATGCCTTCTCCACTCGCGATTGGCTGCACGGAGTGGAAGTGGGCGGGGCTTTGAGGAGGATCTCAGCTTGCTGGCCATGAAGCATAACGCAGGCTGTTTCTGATTCTTCATTATTCTTTCTTCTTTTTAAATTTATTTTTGTTCCTACAGTAGTAGATGTAATCCTGGCCATCATACCAATCTAATTTGTTGAACATCTTGTTCCAAATTTTGTGCTCATTGCTTGTAAAATGTCCTTCACTCTTCTGTTAATGCTCTGTTGGTCACAAGTGTATTATTGACGTTAGCTGAGAAGGTCTAGGAAGCAGTTCTCTTTCTTGTTCTTTCTGGTTATGCTCCTGAGGAACCACTGACCGGTGATCTTGACCCTATCTTTGTTTGAGATTTTCCCGATTCATCATAATGCCCTACTGTACTGTATCTTTGCATGGAGTTCTCTTGAACTGGAGACCACTCTGTGATGCTGAGCATGGTTCCACATGGACAGTCTAAAGATCCATGATGTCTCTAAACAACAAGAACTATTACAATGGCTTAGGACTGCAATTTGCATGAATAGTTTTGCATTTAAGCACCACAACTATGATGGAATTTTGATGAACCTGGTAACCCAGATAAAGACAGGTTTCCTTTTCAGCCTGGTTCCTCTTAATGTTTCTTCTTCATACTATTTCAGGGAGTTTTTCCTTGCCACTGTGACCAATGACTCACTCATTAGGGACAAACTTATAAGGATTAAACTTATAGACAATAACATTGTAGACATATTAAAATACATGTTTTATTACATGTTTATCTCTGTCAAGCTGATTTGAGACAATGTCCAATGTTAAAAGAGCTGTACAAATAAAACTGAATTGACTTAAATTAAATGAAATTGAACTGAGTAAGAACTTATAATTCATCCATAAGGTGTTCAGTAGGTTTAAGATCATGGTTTAAGTTCTTACTCTCCAACCTTAGAGAATCATGTCTTCATAGAGCTCACTTTCTGTACAGCAAGATTGCCATGGTACCCATATTTCCAATGAAAGTTGTTGGAAATTATAAACAATTCCTAAACAAATTTGACAAAATTTGGTTGTCAAATTGAACATTTTACAAAGCAGGTTTATTTTACAGGGGTGAATTTATGAATTGAACATTAAAGTTATCTTTAATAAGCAAGACAGTGTTGCTGTGGCAAAAAAACCCATAAAAAATAAAAAACAAAAAAACATTGCCATGATATAAGGAAGAAACCTTAACAGAAACTAGACCTAAAAAGGAACCAATTTTCACCTGGAAGACATCAGATATTTTTTCATGATGGTTCATCATGATGTTACACTAGATATTGGAGTGTGCTTGTAGAGATCTGTGCTCATTCAGCATTAAGGGCTTAATAAAGTCATGTTCTGATGTAGGGTAAGGAGGCCCGGGGTGCAGTCAGTGTTCCAATACATCCCAACGGTGTTCATTATGGTTGAGGTTAGACATTTATAGAAGGTGGTAAGATCTTCCACTCGTGTAAAGCATATCTTCAAGGAGCTCACATTGTGCACAGGGGCAATGTCATGCTGGAACAGGTTTAAGTCTCCTAGTTCAAGTGAAAATATAATAATCCTGCATTCTGCACAATTACGTAGTTCCAAAGTTGTGGTTACAGTTTAAAAAAGAAACACATATGCCTGGAAAAGTCAGATGTTCCTGTATGTTTGTCCATATTGAGTAACAAGGTCAATTTTGATTGAGGTTTCATTATCCAAACTCTTTTTTAACACTTTAGCAAGTAGGAAATGGCAGCATTAATGCCATTAGTAATGTTAATTAACACATAAATCAATTTCAATAATAAATTATGCCAATTAAATTAGCAATTAGGTGACGTGCTAATTAGACACTGGTTCACATTAGACATCTTTTTGCTAGACATGCACAGATAAGATGCTAACATTCATTCATGAAAACAGATGTTAGTTGCTTCAATGACAGCTTGGATTATTGCAACCAGTTTGATACGCAACCATGTATACTGATTGGATTAAATGACAGATTTGTGATTTATATTAAAATTCACATATTTACACCGGCTTGTGATATGATGTTCTTACGATGTCTCTTTGTCTTTTTTATTATAATGTACTGTATTCTATAAAAAATTCCTTATTACATACACCAATATCTTCGGGAAGTGAGCGTAATAGCGTCAACGCGACTTTGATTTGTACTAGCTGTCAGGGTTATGTTGCATATGCACCAGGAGCTTTAAATGTGTCCTGATATGTCAGAATGACTGACATGAGTAATTTTTTTTTTTCTTTTTGATGTTGCATTTAAAAAAAAAAACACCACACTAAAACGTGTTGCTTTCTTTTTTTTTTTTTTTTGCATTTATAAGAAGTTAGAAAGAGTTACGCAGCAAAACAAGATTGCGTTTAATGTTAAACGAACATAACGTGATAAAAAAGAACAGGCGCGTTCACGTAATTGTGCTGACAACTCAATTCACAGCAGTTCTCTTTCAAGTATATTGATGGCAGCCAAAACCCCAGCACATCAAATAAAGGATATGTTGCAGCATAGACAGTGCAGACATTTTTTTTTGGGGAAGGGAAGTAAATAAGAGCAGAAGCATTACTAATTTAGTTAGCTAGAGAAAGTGTTGAAGTGACATGGTTTTCAAAAAATCTATTTCAGTCAGTGGTGTAGGTGAAGTTATATCACAGCGTGTGATGCAGAGGAAAATTCTCATGTTATTTATAGTTTTATAAGAGTCCAAATCTGATTTAGTGTAAAAGTCAGTCTGATTGCAGTGCGTGGACGAGAATCTGCCTGATAAGGGAAGTTTAAAAGATTCGAAGTGATGCCAAGTGTGCAACCATTCATCCCCATGCGGACAGCATGTCATTAGGAGAGGTAAATATTCCCATAAAATGCAGTCGGATCAACGCTGCCATGCAAACTGTGTCACTATGAAGAGCGATCTGTGGGAGGATGGCAACAATAATATTTTAATAATCCAGAACCTTGACGGCTTTGTCAGCATATTCTGATGTGCTCTTTCTCCACTCCTTTCATCTCTGTGCAGACAGACCTTATCGACTTGCTTGGCTCCCCCCCCACTCTTCTCTGACTAACAATGTGTTCTTCCAAAAATAGACCCCTTTGAGAAAACGTAGAAATGCACTCTTTGGAGACTTTGTGTTTATTTGAAATGATGAGCAGTGTGTATCTAATTGTGTTTCATCCGCGTTTTCAATTTGAAGTGCGAATCAGATGTCAGGGCTTTGACTTTGTAAGTCAACCGTATAAAAGGGAAGTGCGATTTTCTAATCACTGGAACATTATTCTTTTTTTTAGACATTAAAGCCAAGTTTCTTGGATATTTAATTAAAATTGGCAGCGATGAGCATCGGTATTTCTGCTGGCTATATGAATCATTGCAGTATGCTGCAGCCAAGTCTTGCTGTTTTCTTGTGATTTCTTAGCCATATGTGCTTGTTTTCCACCACTGAAAAAAGGACCACATTATAGCTGCATAAGGAATTGAAATGATTATGTCCTAAAAAAATCATCAATCTTTCTTCATAGCACTGCACCTAGTATTAGCATAACACAGTTATCCAGGTGCACTGCACATAATCACAGCTGTGCCCAGAAACAGTATATGAACAGTTCAATTAACAAGAAATTCATATGGAAAAACTGATCTTCTGGACATAAAATTTTACATTCTGTTTATTTTTGTTCTGCTACTGGAAATCCAGAGAAGGCTACAATCACAGATAGCCAGTCAGACATCTAGATAGCTCACAATGCTTTGTAAATTCTGGTTAAAGTATTTCTGATGAAAATACAGCCCTTTCTACCTTTTCATCACTTTCAAATCTGGAGAATTTTTATTAAATGTAGACGCTAAACTGCATTTTGTTGCTGCGTGTGCAATTACAAAATTCTATCTATCTATCTATCTATCTATCTATCTATCTATCTATCTATCTATCTATCTATCTATCTATCTATCTATCTATCTATCTATCTATCTATCCATCCATCCATCCATCCATCCATCCATCCATCCATCCATCCATCCATCCATGGCAGTCAGGAAAAAAGTACTAATATTTTTTTTTCTATAGTGATATTTAAAATGAACATGACTAAAACCAACATTTCTAACCATGAATTGTAAGTACACATGAAATTTTTGTTTAAAAAATATGTACATGTACATGAAGAAAATGGAAACACTGCATTGTGCAATTTTTTTATTTTGTAAAACAATTTAAGAATTTTAAATATTTGAAACTAATACATACAAAATTACATGTGTTCCTCTATGTGGTCAGTGTCTTCTGATGTAAAGGTGGACCCCAAAGTTATTTTCTGCATATATACAGGGTACCAATCGAAAGTTTGAACGGAACTTCCAAACTTAGATTAATTCTAAAGACATCCAAACTATGAAAGAACACATACAGAATTATGTAGTAAAAAAAAAAAGTGTATAACCCAGAATATCTTTATTCAAGTCAAGTTTATTTCTATAGCGCTTTTCACAACAGACATTGTCTCAAAGCAGCTTTCCAGAATTTATATTTCAGACACAGTTTATATTTTAGATTGTCTAAATAAGCTACATTTAGTAACATTTGGTACGCTAGATTACAAGCCTAATATAAATCAGACTATAACTGCTATATCCACTGTTCGGACATCTATGGGAAGTTCATTTCACCACCTCGGTGCCAGAACAGCCTTGAAGTGTACTTACCTCTCATTCTGAGAGAAGGTGGTACCAGTTGAGCAGTTCTGGAGGATCTCAGACAGCGTGGTGCAGTGCGAGGTGTGATGAAGTCTCTGAGGTAAGATGTTGTTGGTCCATTTTTGGCCTTGTAGGCAAGCATCAGTATTTTGAATCTGATACGTGCAGCTACTGGAAGCCAGTGAAGGGAGCACAGCAGTTGGGTGGTAAAGGAGAACTTGGGCAGATTAAACACAAGCTGTGCAGCTGGGTTTTGGATACTTTGCAGTGGACAAATAGAGTTTAGAGGAAGACCTGCCAGCAGAGAGTTGCAGTAGTCGAGTCTTGGAATGACAAGAGCCTGAACAAGCATCTGGGCAGCCTGTGTGGACAGAAATAGTCGATTGTCTATAGTTACCCCAAGGTTGTGAGCAGTGACTGAAGGGGAGAGCATAGAGTCATGAAGAGTTATTTGGAGAGCTTGACCTGGAGATGAATCACCTGGGATGACCAGCAGTTTTGTTTTGCTGGGGTTGAGTTTTAATTGATGAGCACTCATCCATGCAGAAATGTCTGTCAAGCATGCCTAGATCCAAGCAGAAGCTGTGGTATCTAAGGGAGGGAAAGAAAATATAAATTGAGTGTCATCAGCATAGCAGTGGTAAGAAAACCCACATGAGGATATGACAAATGAGTGGGTATAGAGGGAGAAAAGAAGGGAACCAAGTACCGAGCCTTGTGGGACACCAGTGGTGAGTCTGCACTGGGCAGATGTGGATCCCTTCTATGTTACCTGGTATGAGCAACCTTCCAGGAAGGAACCAAACAATTCCCATGCTGGTCCATGGATACCAAGGCTCCTGAGGGTAGTTAAGAGAGTCTTGTGGTTGACTGTGTTGAATGCTGCTGAAAGGGCAAGGAATACAAGTTCAGATGACAGCTTGGCTGATTGAGCAGCATGCAGTTTCTCAGAGACAGCCAAAAGGGCCGTTTCTGTGGAATGTGCCGCTTTGAAGCCAGACTGGTTTGGATCATGGGGGTTGTTCTGTGAGAGATAGACAGACAGTTGGTTAAAAACAGTGCGTTCCAGAGATTTTGAAAGAATGGAGAGAAGTGATACCGGTCTGTATTTGTTGATGTCTGATAAGATAAGATAAGATAAGATAAGATAAGAAAAGATAAGATAAGATAAGATAAGATAAGATAAGATAAGATAAGATAAGATAAGATAAGATAAGATAACTGGGAAATTCTCAATAATGTTGAAAACTCAATCCAGGTGACTACCGCATGATGATGACTAAAAGAATTTCAAGAAGGTGCAAAGCAAAAACTTTGAAAAATTGAAATTATAAAACATATTATGGGTTATATCTGGGCTTTTGTTTACTGCATAATTACCTACATGTTCCTTAATAGTTTGGATATCTACAGTATTGTACAGTTAACTTTATAATAATACTAATAATACTAATAATACTAATAATAAAAATAAGATAAGAAGACGAATAAAAGAACACTGAAGGAAAAAGTCTGTCCAACACCTTAGATTGGTATTACATACAGCATATATATCTTCTTCTTTTGGATTCTCCCATTAAGGGTCGCCACTGGTGATCATCCGTCTCCATACCCCCCTGTCCTCTACATCTGACTCTTTCAAACCAACCATGTCTTCCCTCACCACATCCACAATCCTCTTCCTTGGCCTTCTTCTTTTCCTCCTCTCAGCATCCTTCCTCTGCAAATGTTCAAATCACACCATCTCAATCGTGCCTCCCTCACCTTGTCTCTAAAACGTCCTACATGTTCGGCCCCTCTAATAAACTCGCTTCTAATCCTCGTTACTTCCAATGAAAACCTTAACATCTTCAGCTCTGCTACCTCCAGCTCCACCTCCTTTATTTTAGTCAATGCCACTGTCTCTAAACCACACAACATCGCAGGTCTCACCACAGTCCTATAAACTTTCCCTTCCACTCTCACAGATACCCTTCTATCACAAATCACTCCTGCCACTGTTCTTCACCCACTCCACCCTGCCTGCATTTTTTTCTTTACTTCTGATCTTCTACTGATCGTTACCATTTTGTAGACTTAAATGGAGAGCTATCCAGGTAATGCAGGTAAATTATGGGTTGCCACAAGGTTCAGTTCTAGGACCCCTGCTTTTCACAATATACATGCTTCTCTTGGGAAATATTATTAGAAGGCATGAAATTCGCTTCCACTGTTATGCTGATGATACCCAACTATATATATATATATATATATATATATATATATATATATATATATATATATATATATATATATATATCATTGAAACCAGACGATACAGCTCAATTTACTTGGATAACTGAGTATTTCAAATAATTAAAAGATTGGACGACTCATAACTTTCTATTATTAAATTCTGATAAGACAGAGATTTTGCTCATTGGCCCAAAAAACAGTACACAGAAGCGCCAGCATTTCAAGCTGCATTTAGACGGATGTTCTGTAACTTCTAGTTCAACAGTAAAAGACCTAGAAGTTATTTTAGACAGCAACTTGTCTTTTGAATATAATGTCAACCATATTACAAAAACAGCCTTCTTCCACCTTAGAAATATTGCTAAGCTAAGAAACATGTTGTCAATATCTAATGCAGAGCAGCTCGTCCATGCATTCCTGACCGCCAGGTGGTTTTCCTGCTTTATTAATAAACAAGCTTCAATAAGTCCAGAATGCAGCAACCAGAGTTCCCACAAGGTTGAGAGAATATGACCATATAACAACAATCCTATCATCCCTACACTGGCTACCTGTTAAGTTTCGAATCGACTACAAACTACTGCTATTCACTTACAAAACACTAAATGGTTTGGCTCCCATGTATCTTTCCAGTCTCCTAACATGCTAAAATCTGTCACACTCCTTGAGATCTCAAAACTCTGGACTTCTGGCAGTTCCTAGAATAGCAATGTCCACTAAAGGTAGTAGAACATGCTTATATTTAGCTCCTAAACTTTGGAATAGTCGTCCTGACCGTGTTTGAGGCTCAGACACACTCTCCCAGTTTAAGTGCAAATTAAAAACTTCTATTTAGTATGGCCAACACATAACACACATCACATCATAACCTTGTGCTTGTTAATATCATAAACAGCAGCTACGCTGATTCCTCTCCACTACTTCTCTTTCTCTACCCATCCAGAGGCATTCTAAGGTTGCGCCAGCTCCAGTCACATCCCACCTCATTTTTTGATTATGGACCTTTAAAGAAGTAGATGCTGCACCCGCAAACATCCCAAACCATCTAGAGACGTACCAGTGCCATTTGGATTCCACCTCATGTGGAGTATGGACATTGGACCTCTGTGAGTGTTCAAAGACTCTGGTATGGAGAAGCTGGTCTATAATGATGGCAAAAGTTGAGCTATTTTATGTGTTGCTAACTAGCTCCTGGTTCCATAATCTCAAATGGCTGTATAAGACTGTGGAAAGGACATTACTCATAATCTTGTGCTCCAGTGCTCATGTTAGTTCTCACTCTTCAGTGTTCTGTATTGTTTAAAGACTATAATCACACTTTTGATATCACCCAAATGAGGATGGGTTCCCCTTTTGAGTCTGGTCCCTTTAAATGTTTTTTCTTCATAACATCTTAGTGAGTTTTTTTCTTGCCACAGTCACCATAGCTTGCTCATCAGGGATAAATACACATCATTCACCTTAACTCTTAAATTCTCTAAAGCTGCTTTGAGACAATGTCCGTTGTGAAAAGCACAGAAATAAACTTAACGTGACTTGACTTGACTTGTCGAATATTCTCTTCATTACTTTGCACTGTTGACTCCAGGTACCTAAACTTCTCCACCTTCTCCACCTTATCCACCTCTTCTTCCTGCATCTGCACCACTTCACTGCCCTCTCTCTCATTTACACACATGTACTCTGTCTTACCTCAACTGACTTTCATTCCCCTTCTCTTGAGCATGTACCTCCACCTCTCCATGCTCTTCTCCACCTGCTCCCTACTCCCACCACTAATCACAACATCATCCGCAAACATCATTGTCCATAGAGACTCCTTTCTAAACTGGTCGGCAACCATGCCAATCACCACTGCAAACAGGAAAGGGCTCAGAGCCGATCCTTGATGCAGTCCAACCTGCACTCACTTAACTTTACCCAAAACTCCTTGAATCCCAGCATGACAATACCTTTGTGTAAAAAAGCAAGCGCCTTGAAGATGCTTTACATGGGGTGTAGTCGAAGATCTTGATTACTCTGCTATAGTGTAGACCTCTGACCTTATGTAACTCTACTGAACACCTGTGGGATAAAGTGGAACACTCAAACTACATCAGTGCCTGACTTTACTAATACCCTTGTGGCTGAATAAACACAAATTTCTACAAGCTTATTCCAATCGAGTAGAACATCTTTCCAGAATAGTGAAGGTTACTATAACAGCAAATTGGGACTGAAAGTGGAATGGGATGTTTAAAAATCTTGAATCTTTTGTCAGTTGTCAAAAATTATTGAACAGGAACTAACGTTTATATAATATACAATAAAAAGCAGTTCATACATGACTTTCTCTCACCCTTTCTCACTCAGATTAATACCCTGACTATATTTAATTCTATTTGTAAATGGTTTGGGCCACAGTTATTTGGCCAAATGAATTATACTGACTGTTATAGACTAGGACTTTTATTAAGTTTCATAGATTTAAAAAAGGATGAGTTGATATACTGCATTTATGGAGAGATATTTTACAATGTTAAACACTGTTCAAGGCACTCGCAAATTTGAAAGAAGAAACCGCAAAATGGTAAAGATAAATGACTGTGTCTATATGAAGTGTAGTGCTTTATTAATGCTTTGCAATAACAAGCCCTAATTCGATAGTCAGCCATGCAAAATACAGCAATTCAGCCAAACTTTATAGAGACCTAAAGCATACACATACAGTATGTGAGGCATTCCAATGCATTATTAATTGATGTTTAGCCATTCCACATTAACATAAAACACATAATTATAGTGCAGACGTTTTTAATCACAACCAAAACAGATTCATCATTATTGCTCAGCCTATGAAGTCTGGTGCTTTTTTCCCCACTGTTAGAACTATGAAATAGACATTAACTATTGCATGTGCACTGTATGGTTGGCTATCAGGTTGTGTTCCAATATAAATATTAAAATAACAAATATAAAATAAAAATCATCATTATCATATATAAAAAAATTAATTTATCTTAGTTTATACAGGAACAATTACTGTACACTGTGGTCATTCAATTGTAATTTTGAAAAAAAGTTTTTTACTTGTCACATATACATTACAGCACAGTGAAATTCTTTCTTCACATAACCCAGCTTGTTAGGAAGTTGGGGTCAGAGTTCAGGGTGAGCCAGGATACAGCCCTGCTGGAGGACAGAGGGTTAAAGGGCTCGTTCAATTGGCATCTTGGCAGCTCTGGGGCTTGATCCCTCAACCTTCTGATTAGGAACTCGGATGCTAAACTGTTGAGCTACCATTCCCTAAAGTCACATGACTTAATTTTAAACAGACAGACAGATAGATAGATAGATAGATAGATAGATAGATAGATAGATAGATAGATAGATAGATAGATAGATAGATAGATAGATAGATCAACATTTTAACAGTTTTAAATATTAGGTAAAATGTCTGCTTGTTTAAATGATATATAAAATAATATTTAATAATATTTTTTATAATATGATAAGATAAAATTAAATAAATAATTAAAAAAAAAATAGTTTACAGACCCCATTTGGTTTATACAGATATCTATGTGTTTGCGTTCGTGTGTGTGTGTGTGTGTGTGTATTACATTCAAATATAAAATTTTCTAACAATATTTTTTACTTAACTGTTTTACTTATTTCATCATACTTTAACAAATGAAGAAAGTACAGTCAGGTGGCGACCAATTTTGGCAGAACCGGGCTTCTTTATCGGATACTTCCTCATGCACACGTCTCTCTGTGTCTGTGTCTCGGATTTAAGATTCAAGATGTTTCATTTTTTAAACTTTTTCTTTTAATTTTACTGCAAGTTGTATCCTGCTTATAACTATGCTTATGACGAATGAAAAAAATCTTAATTCTTGAATCCATAGAGTTAGCCACTAGACACTTCCTGGCTAGTGGCTAACGCTAGCACTATTGATTCTTTAGCGGTTTCATGCATGTGCAAATCACATTGTATTTTCGGTATGGAGTAAGTAGCCACATTGACCCCACACTTACTCCAGTTACTTTTTTACACCTCTGGTATTGCTGTGTTTATTTTTAAGTTTAAAAAAATTATTTAAAAAATAGAAATGCTCAAAGTGCAAAGCGGAGACTAAACAAACTTGCGGTCTGCCACTTAATTCATTCCTGAGGAAACTCAGACTTTACCTATGTTCCATAGATAAAAAGCGAAAAAACCCTGTACCGACACATTTCTGTACGAATACATGTACCTTTACACCCCTATAGATAGATAGATAGATAGATAGATAGATAGATAGATAGATAGATAGATAGATAGATAGATAGATAGATAGATGATAGATAGATAGATCGATAGATCGATAGATCGATAGATGAACCTGCAGCTTGAGCATGACAAAAATATAGAACTTAATGTATTGTAATAAAAATATTCAAAATAATGTACATTTCAACTTCAAACATTATTTGTTTATTTATTTATTTATTTATTTATTACTTCAACCTTTTTATTACTTACATTTATAGACAACATGCACTACAACTACCTTCACCCTGTTCTATAAAACACTATTTTTCTGTGTTTACTACCTCTCCATTTCCTACTCAGCAGCTGTATATCTATCTGACAACACCAGAAGTGTCTTGCTCTGTATAAGTGTGACCAGAAATCTAACACGATAAAGGTTACAGAAAACATTTTACTGACTTTGAACTACTGTCCTTTTCACTTTCTGCCTATAAATCATTTTATGAACTGAAAAAGAAGACACTCTGTGCTGGGTTTCACGTGCACAGTTTATAAAAATACAGTCATCTATTGCGATAAAATAATTGCCCTCCCTAAGGAACAGCGACAGCAAATGTCAAGCGTTGAATAATTTAATAAACATTCCAGCTTAATTTGGGCCAGGCAGAGAAGATTATAACTGAATAAACGTTTACACATAAGATGCAAGTGCATGATAATAAACATAATAATTTGTCTATTAGTTCCCTAAAACAAATATCACATGTTGTGTATTATATTGTGGTTTTAATTCTGGGGTAGTTGCACATAAATGGTATATAATGCATGCATCAGGTGTTTTAGGTTATCAAGTATAAGAAAGCTGGAATAAAAGAAGCTATTCAGTTCAATTCAATTACATTTGTTTATCACTATAAATTTACATTCTCTTAAATCAGCTTTACAGGAAGGTAATAGATCTTTATTTATTTACTTTATTTCATAAATGAGTCTCTAAATTTAAATGAATCCTTATGAGCGACTGAGTGGTGACAGTGGCAAGAAAAAACTTCCAGGTTAGATAGATGGATGGATGCTTTAGCAGGTATTTATATGCAGTCTTTATCATGATTTTCTTCCTCTCCTCCTGATGAAATACCCCGTGATCCTTCAACCACCCACAGATGAAGAGCATGTAGAGCTTAATGTAATGTGAAGTTATAAAACAGATGATTCAATAAAATTGGATGAAAAATATAAAAAAAATGAAATAAAAACCTTTTCATTTAAATGCAAGATGTATCCTGCATATAAGTATGTTTGTGACTAATAAAATGTTAAATCAATAGGGCTAGCTTCTTCTTCTACTGCTTCTTCTTTCGGCTTCTCCCATTAGGGGTCGCCACAGCGGATCATCTGTCTTCATACACCCCTGTCCTCTAAATCTGCCTCTTTTAATCTAACCCTTGCCTTCCTCTTTTCCTCCTTCCAGGTGACTTCATCCTCAGCATTCTCCTACTGATATACCCCATGTCCCTCCTCTGCACATGTCCAAACCATCTCAATCTCGCCTCCCTCACCTTGTCTCCGAAACATTCTACGTGCACTTTCTCTCTATTAAACTCATTTCTAATCTTGTCCATCCTCGTCACTCCCAAAGAAAACCTCAACATCTTCAGCTCTGCTACCTCCAGCTCCACCTCCTGTCTTTTACTCAATGCCACTGTCTCTAAACCGTACAACATCTCAGGTCTCACCACAGTCCTATAAACTTTCCCTTTCACTCTCACAGACACTCTTCTATCACAAATCACTCCTGCTATCACTCTTCTCCACCCACTCCACCCTGCCTGCACTCTTTTCTTTACTTCTCTAACACACTCTCCATTACTTTGCACTGTTGAGCCTAGGTACCTGAACTCCTCCACCTTCTCCACCTCTTCTCCCTGCAACCGCACCACTCCACTGCCCTCCCTCTCATTCACACACATGTACTCTGTCTTACTCCTACTGACTTTCATTCCCCTTTTCTCCAGCGCATACCTTCACCTCTCCAGGCTCTTCTCAACCTGTTCCCTACTCTCACCACAAATCACAATATCATTCGCAAACATCATAGTCCATGTCTGACCTCATCTGTCGACCTGTCCATCACCACTGCAAACAGGAAAGGGCACAGAGCCGATCCTTGATGCAGTCCAACCCTCACCTTAAACCAGTCTGACGTTCCTACTGCACACTTCACTGCTGTCACACTGTCCTCATACATGTCCTGCACCACCCTCACATACTTCTGACACACCTGACTTCCTCATACAATACCACAACTCCTCTCTCGGCACCCTGTCGTACGCTAGCTAATCCTGAAAAATTCCACATATTGAGGGAATGAATTAATAAAGGATGGAAGGAATGAAGAGATTTGTTAAAGTATGCTGAAATAAGTAGAACAGTTAAGTGGATCATATCTTTAGAAAGTAAATATTTAAATGTAAAATACACACACACAGACAGACAGACAGACAGACACACACACACACACACACACACACACACACACACACACACACACACACACACACACACTTTGTCATTTCATTGAACAGGTACACAGCAATAAAATTCAGTTTAGCATCTTCCAGAAGTGCAAATGGTAGCAATTGAGCAACGTGACAAGTGCAGATAAATATGGAAATATTTGTACACCATGTAATGTATATATGCAAATATGTGTACAGCAAATAATTATAAAGGCTCTGCCAGTGAAAAATGTGCAGAAGTTGAAGCAACTACACTAAGTATATATATATATATATATATATATATATATATATATATATATATATATATATATATATATATATATATATATGTTACAGTATATATACATATACACAGAGGTACCTCTGAATATGAATGCCCCCAAATACTCAAAATTCATAAAAATGTACATATCGGTTTCACAAACATTTTGAATACTAATCATCCGAATCTTGTGGGCTGAGATTCAAAGGGACGATAGATCTCCCGCTCTCCCGTGCCTCTCAACCCTCAGTTAGCGTCTTCAATTTATAGTGAGAGCACGGTCTTAGCGCTGTGTTTATCGCTGTGTCTTTGTTTCCTTAATATTCACTTCAGTCTCAGTCTCACTTCAGTGCTATTTTAAAAAGTCAACAAAAGCAAGTTTCAATAGATACATTTTTTAAGAAAGTTGAAAAAGGCGAAAGTAGTGAAAGCAGTGAAACGAAGCAAAGTGCAGCAAAAAATGTAAAAACGAGTGATAGCAGTGATTCGGATGACAGTCTGCTCGATATTATAGTGGAAGGATATCCATCTCCTTCCAAACAATAATTCTCCCTCCTATCTCCTTGGAACGTCATCTCCATCATGCCAGCACTCACTTTTCTCAAAGGTATAGTACCCAATAAAGATAATTTTTTCCTCTTTTAGATGTTAAGGCACCATTATTAAATGCTAAATACTAAATAATATTAGAAATTCATTTTATGTACAGCTGTACAAAAGGTATATGCAGTGTTTAAACAGTGTCCTAACTGGGTAGTGTGGAGTTTAGTAGATGGAAAACAGCTTTTGCTGAATCTGCTTGTTCTGGTGTGTATGTTCCTGTATTTCCTTCTTGATGGAAAGTTAAACAGTTTGTGACTTGGAGGTGAGGTGTACTTGGTGATGTTGTGTGCTCTACACAGACATCTGCTGTGGTAAAGATGCTCAATGGAAGGTAGTTGGGTTCCAGTGATTCATTGGGAGGTTTTGACCACCCTTTCCAAAGCTTTCCGTTAATACACAGTGAAACTGCTATACCACATTGTGATAAATATGATACGAGGAAGAAACATTGAGAGGGACCAGACTCACAGGGGAATCCATCATTCATTCATCATAGCTTCATCATTGTTGAGGTTATTAGCTGTTCATTGATGGACAATACAGTGAACACAACTCAATTGTGGCTCGTTGTAGTCATTAGGAATTGACTGTTTTTTAAGAATGTGCCATGCTTTTAGTTTCAGTTTGTAATTGGCTCAGCAGTTTTCCATGTCGTAAACAATGCTGTACACTAACTCAATTTAAATACAAGATTGAACATTACAATACAGTTGTAAAGATTATTTATGGCTCTACACGTTTAAAACTGCTCAGTATAAATGTAGGAAAGTATTCAGCTGGCTTAATATGGGTTAGTTAATGTTTACATCTGAATCAGATTTTTTATTTGAAACAAATGTTTGTTTAAAAAAGAAAATAATAATACAGATTTGAAACAATTTTACAAAGATAAGCAGATATAAGCGGATCAGTGTGGTCAATTATGACCCACAATGTGACAGTGCTTTTGAATTCCTAATTCTGATTACGTTTCAATTATTATTATTTTTTGATTATAAAAAATCAGACGTTTATGATGACCAAAAGAAGAAGGTTTATATTAATGAAGTATTTCAAATTCTTAATTTCAAATTTTACTATATTATATATTCTACTTAAACAAAGACCCCACATTTACTGAATTAGTGTAGCTTTCAAGAGCTAAAACTGTTTTTAAATGGATTACTGCAGTGTTGAACATACAAACAAAAGAAAAAAAGAGATTTTGGTGAGGGAACGGCCATTTATGGCTGCTATAATGTAAGTGATAAGGTGAATTCAAATGTTTCGTGGGTATCCCACACTACCAAATGTAATAGTACTGTAAGTGGATAAAATGCAAATGCATCATTCTTTACAAAGAATGATTGACAAATTGCTGTGATTTGGTGAGTGCTATATGCAATCACAGCTGTGCTGATATTCAGTGAAACCACATGATAGTGAGTGATATCATTTTCAACACTGTGCACAATAAATAAGATAAAAATGGCACTCATTTTATAGCATGTTGCCCAGCAGGCTGGCTCGAATTGATTTGTACTTTCCAAATAACAGAGCTTTCTTTTCATTTTCAGCTGGTGAACTTCAGAAGTTATAGTCATAAAATATATATTTTGTTCACTGGTGATGCCATTTTATCTGCTGGAGTAACCTTTGGACAATCTATGTATATATGTATGTATGCATTTGTTTGTTGATTGATTGATTGATTAATTGATTCATTTGCAGCTTTTGGAGTCTGACTGCAGAGTTTTTTGAGTTTTTCCTAGTTATAAAATGCTTCAACAGACCTCTCTAGGTTCTACTGCAGCATTTTGTCTTCATATTTATATAGCTGCATAAAAGATGTTGCTCAACCTACTGTAAATCACATTCTATCTAATATATGTCTTATTCTCTGGACTATTTTCACTCAAGATTGTAAAAGAAAATGCATATACATGAAGATATTTTATTGCTTATGTTAAATCTCCAGTTAATACATTTTTTGCTGTATTTTGTCATTGTTTAGTCTTCCATGTGCACTTTATATATATATATATATATATATATATATATATATATATATATATATATATATATATATATATATATAAACATTGCAATCTCCATATCTTTAGACCATGAGGGCTAAAAGTCATTAGGGTACGTTACCAATTTCATGCTAAATTGATTCTTTAAAGTAATTTTATTATATTTTGCAGAATTCATTCCTTGACCTTAACCTCAACCGTTTGTGAGTGTACACTTCTCAAGTTTTTTCTTGCATACATATTTTCATTGCAGGACTTCATCATCATTCCCGAGACATGCATTGCTTTCTTTTTTATAAAACATTTGCTTTACATTTTGTGGTGGTTTCAGATAAATTCAAGCTACAGAACCATGCTTCTGAGGAAATGCATAGATAGGTGTCGTGAAAGTTTTTTATGGGTGTCGCTGACTAAGCTGTCCTCAATATTAATGAACCACAAACAGGTAAAATATAACATTGCATAGCTCAACTAGAAACCCTATTTCATATAATTATTTTATTTTTTCAACAAATCTGGCAATAAAGAATAAAAAAATCTTCCAGTTGTCCAGTTTGCATTGAGCTAGTACCTACTATAGTCTCAGATTTATGTTCTTAACTGGCACAATTAGTTCTGTTGTTGTAACTCATCTGCCTCAAGGTTCACCATGTGCCAAACGCTTATCTGCTCAACATGGTTGTAATGATTGTTGTTATTTTTACTTAATTATGGGTGGGTTTTTGGGTTTTTCAACTGCTGTGACATTACTTCGACTTCCAAGTTGTTCTTTTTACTTTGAAAATATTGAGATATTTAGTGAAATCAATCATATGCCAGGTCAAAATACAATATATGAAGTCAAAATAATGACTATTATACAGGGAGTGCAGAATTATTAGGCAAATGAGTATTTTGACCACATCATCCTCGTTATGCATGTTGTCTTACTCCAAGCTGTATAGGCTGGAAAGCCTACTACCAATTAAGCATATTAGGTGATGTGCATCTCTGTAATGAGAAGGGGTGTGGTCTAATGACATCAACACCCTATATCAGGTGTGCATAATTATTAGGCAACTTCCTTTCCTTTGGCAAAATGGGTCAAAAGAAGGACTTGACAGGCTCAGAAAAGTCAAAAATAGTGAGATATATTGCAGAGGGATGCAGCAGTCTTAAAATAGCCAAGCTTCTGAAGCGTGATCATCGAACAATCAAGCGTTTCATTCAAAATAGTCAACAGGGTCGCAAGAAGCGTGTGGAAAACCAAGGCGCAAAATAACTGCCCGTGAACTGAGAAAAGTCAAGCGTGCAGCTGCCAAGATGCCACTTGCCACCAGTTTGGCCATATTTCAGAGCTGCAACATCACTGAGTGCCCAAAAGCACAAGGTGTGCAATACTCAGAGACATGGCCAAGGTAAGAAAGGCAGAAAGTCGACCACCACTGAACAAGACACACAAGCTGAAACGTCAAGACTGGGCCAAGAAATATCTCAAGACTGATTTTTCTAAGGTTTTATGGACTGATGAAATGAGAGTGAGTCTTGATGGGCCAGATGGATGGGCCCGTGGCTGGATTGGTAAAGGGCAGAGAGCTCCAGTCCGACTCAGACGCCAGCAAGGTGGAGGTGGAGTACTGGTTTGGGCTGGTATCATCAAAGATGAGCTTGTGGGGCCTTTTCGGGTTGAGGATGGAGTCAAGCTGAACTCCCAGTCCTACTGCCAGTTTCTGGAAGACACCTTCTTCAAGCAGTGGTACAGGAAGAAGTCTGCATCCTTCAAGAAAAACATGATTTTCATGCAGGACAATGCTCCATCACACACGCCCAAGTACTCACAGCGTGGCTGGCAAGAAAGGGTATAAAAGAAGAAAATCTAATGATATGGCCTCCTTGTTCACCTGATCTGAACCCCATTGAGAACCTGTGGTCCATCATCAAATGTGCGATTTACAAGGAGGGAAAACAGTACACCTCTCTGAACAGTGTCTGGGAGGCTGTGGTTGCTGCTGCACGCAATGTTGATGGTGAACAGATCAAAACACTGACAGAATCCATGGATGGCAGCCTTTGAGTGTCCTTGCAAAGAAAGGTGGCTATATTGGTCACTGATTTGTTTTTGTTTGGTTTTTGAATGTCAGACATGTATATTTGTGAATGTTGAGATGTTATATTGGTTTCACTGGTAAAAATAAATAATTGAAATGGGTATGAATTTGTTTTTTGTTAAGTTGCCTAATAATTATGCACAGTAATAGTCACCTGCACACACAGATATCCCCCTAAAATAGCTAAAACTAAAAACTACTTCCAAAAATATTCAGCTTTGATATTAATGAGTTTTTTGTGTTCATTGAGAACATGGTTGTTGTTCAAATTAAATCCTCAAATAAAATGAATCCTCAAAAATACAACTTGCCTAATAATTCTGCACTCCCTGTAAAATGAAAACGCTAAGCATTTAAAGTAAAAACCTCTTGGTTCAAGGCTTCTTTAAATATATAATATTAAAAAAGTTAACCAAACATTTAAACAAATAAATCCAACCTAATCGGCAGTTTGTTGCTGTAATTATCTTGGATTTTAAAACGTAATTATAAAAGGCATGTTTTTGGTCAGATAAGACACAGTGAGTTTTAGCAGCAATAGGTAGCCTTGGTGGTATGAGTTGAAATCTTGCCAAGAGCAGAGCAAATGTTAGGGCTGCTGATTAGAACCGAGCTTTTGTGTAATCCAGTCATCACCTTTGGCAGGAGGAGAGGTCTTATAGGACACTTTCTATTCATGGCAAGATGGTAGCAATAAATTAACCAAATCCCACTGCTCGAGTGTCAGGTAATGATTTCACTAATTACACTTTAATTCAATTTTAGAATATATTGACACCCTTCAGTGGCTCTTAAGCATCTCCCACACACTCTCCCTTCCTATCTATCTCTCGCAAGAGAATAAAAAAGACCAGGGACTTGATTTGCTTTTGTGACTGCAGCCTGTGTTCCTTTTACAGTTCAAGAAATATAGTTGCATTACTGTGCTGTGCTGCAATGTAATGATATATTTATTCAGACCAATTTTGGGAAATGTGCCAAGTTGAAATCAAGCCTTCAGAACTTTTCTCTCCTTAGTTTGTGTGAGAGAGAGACAGATGTGCTCAAGCTTTATAGATCACACCAACCGAGATTCAACACAAAGTCAATAAAAGAATCCTTGCAGTTAGCGGCAAAGAATGAAAAAGTCATTGCCGGGATAACAAGCAGTATGTTTTCTTCACCTAAGAAGGAGGGGATTAGCATAGCGCTAGGCTGACATAGGGAATCTCGGAAAGAACGAAGGCACTGCAGAGACAAACCGAGCATCCAAGAATTCAGACCTCAGAGCTGGAACAGGTGCAAAGTCAGAGCACAAAGAAGGCAAACAGAGAAGTCAGTGTTCTGCTCTGACGGAGGGATGAAATATTTAGTGGACAAGAAAGGGGGGTTCTTAGGCCCGCTCTGACATCACTAAAGCCTGCTGTGCTTAGGAAGAAAAATCAGCACTCTCACAGAGAGATTTTGGAAGAAGGGAAATTGTGTATACCCCAAGCAAGACCTTATATACACAGCACAAACACAGAGGCACACATTTACTAATCTGCAATGTAGTGTTCAGACAATTTTACTACCTAGTCATACTTTTTCCTTCTGGATGATGATTATAGACTCTACTTGATTGGGACACCTGACCTTTCCTGCCAATTACAATTGACACTTGTATATGATGTCTTGGGATGTGGCATAATAAAGTTTTCTCTTCACTTGGACCTGTTCCAGCATGGCAATGTCCCTGTGCGCAAAGCGAACTCCATGAAGATTGGCTTTACATGGTTTGGACAGGAAGATCTTGATTAGCCTGATATAGAGCTCTGATCTTAACATTACTGAACTCCTTTGCAGTGAATTGGAACACTGACTGCACCCCAGGCCTTTTCACCTACATCAGCACCTGATTTTACTAAAACCCTTGTGGCTGATGAAAACAAATGTCCACAAGCACACTCTAAATTCTAGTGGGACATCTTCCCAGAAGAGTGAAAGATATAAAATGTTAATATATTGGGCAATTATGTGCAATAATTTCAGTGTAAGAACTATAATATAATAATTGTTTCAAGTATCATTGTACTTTGACTTTTCTGCCATATATTTTAATGCTACTACACAATTCATACAGTATATTTCAGTTGGATTGGAAATTCATTGATTGTACAAGATCTCGCTGTGGCGACCTCTAATGGGAAGAAGAAGAAGAAGAAGAAGAAGAAGAAGAAGAAGAAGAAGAAAGTTGGGATGGCTGAGGTCCTTCACTATCTTTCTGACCCTGGTCCAACACCGCTTGCTGTAGATGTCCTGCTCGGTGCGGATGGTATGCTCATTTCCAGAACAGGATGGTGCTGTTATCGAACCAGGAAGTGATGCTACCAGTTAGAATGCTCTAAATGGTGCAGGTGTAGAAAGTCCTTAGCACCTGAGAGGGCAATTTAAAGTCCCTTAAGAATTATCTCAAATGGTATACTGTAGACACTGCTGAGCCTTTCTTCACCAGGATGCTACTGTGACAAGACCAAGACAAGTCCTGAGTGATGTGAACACCTAGGTACCGGAACTGTCCACTCTCTCCACTAGGGTCCAATTGATCTTTAGATCTATACACGATATAGGCAAACGTTTGCGGACGCATGACTATCACAGCCGTATGTGGACCATTAAACTGATGCCATGAAATTGGACAAATACACCTGTATATGTAAGAGAGAGTCCACAGCTGACCTACACCAATTTTAATGCATGACTTGAAAGGCCCAATAATTCCATGACATAGTGTGGATGGAGCTTACCTCTGTGGAGTGCATTAAAGTCATCTATAGCATACAGAGTGTATATGTGCAAATTACATACATCTGAATTGTGTCTCTACTAATAATGAAGCTGTTGGTGTTAATTCTTGTGCCATTTTATTTTGTTTTAACATTATCTTTTCATTATATTGTGTCTTGGCAGTTTTCATAAAAATCGCCACATATCGCCATATCACTTGCATGACACAAAAAAAAATCATCCATTTAGCTGGAGAAGGTCATTAGGGGATGTGTACTGGCCTTTACTGGTGTGAACACTTTTTTTTTATCAGAATTGAGTATTCAGATAGACCATGGTACAAGATGGCTTTGTTTGCTGCAGCATTATAATTTTCCTCTCCACTGGAATTTAGAGGAACTTAGGGTCTAGCCTACTTTAGTGGCCTGCATAGACACCTGACCTCAACCATCCTGAGCATCTATGGAATAAATGAGAATGTACAGAAACATTTGTCAGATCAGGCAATGGTGATGAGGGCTGGGGGAGCTAAATTTCAGTTCATCCCAAAGGTGTTTAATAGTGTTGATGTCATTGCTTTTTGCAGGACACTCTCAGATGTAAAGAGAAAACTTCATACTTGAGTAAAAGTATAAATACCTTCTGTGAAACTTACTGCATTACTCCATTAAAGTCACCAATTCCAATATGAATTCTGTAAATTTTAGAGTATCTGATTTTAACAGTACTTGAATGTTTTACATACTAAATGAAAGCTCAAAGATGCACTAATCCTCAACACTAACACCTGTAGTGAAAAGCCAAAACCAGTTCATTTGTGAGGTCTTTTCTGTCCTAAAATACAAATCAAGTTGTACACCTCCACACTGCATTAACCAGAATCAACACAACGGCTTCTTTAACATGTCAGAATAAAACAATGATCAAACAAGATGGTCAAAAAAAGACAAAGTAGTAATGCAATCTTTCAAAACACTATCTTTAATTAACAAATAAAATTACAGTATCATGTCACAAAGGAGAAAAACCGTTAGTATTAATTGGACAAATACAAATGAGAGGAAATAATTTTAGATAAAGTAAATATCCAAATATTCAGAGCTGCTTGTGATTTAATATACCTCTCAGTCTCAGACAGGGCAATATTTCTGTGTATTTTGCACTGTTTATCCACTACACATCTATTTTTTTGCACCATCCATAACTCACATTTGCACTACTGTACATTCCACCCATATTTATACTGTATATACTGTATCTTACATACATTCATACTTATGTTTAACTATATCATGTCATTGAGTATATTATCCTCAGACATGTCTATCTATGCATACTGTATATACTATATATTATTACCTACTGCACCTTATGTACATTAATCACCCTCATCCCTGTATATATGGACCTCATACCCTATTTACTTTACTGTTATTTATTGTGAATAGGCCACTTTTGCACCTCTGTTTAGATGCTAACTGCATTTCATTGGTTCTGTACATGTACCTTGCACAATTACAATAAAGTACAATCTAATCTAATCTAATCTAATATTTGTATTCTGCTTTAACAAAAGCTGGTTCTTGAAGTTTTTTTAATACATTCAAGCTCTTTTTGGACTGATATTGAGGCCAGCGGTGTTAAAAAAAACCATTCACAGGGAGCAGATGCGGGTAGAGGAGTGTTGAGTCTTAATGACATCTTCAACAGAGGTGCAAAATGTAACTGGTAACAGTCATTGTAAATGAAAATATAGTGGAGAAAAAAATTCCGTACATTAAATCATAAATGTAGTTGAGTAGGGAGTAAAAGTTGCGTATATCTTCGATACTTTGTAAAACTAGAAAGTAGACCAAAAATTACAATTTCAGTAACAAAATGCATTTATTCAAACACTTTTTACTACTGGATATTAAAGTTGTGTGACCTTAACACACCATGTCTTCATTGTCACGCTAGAACAGCGTTGGACCTTTTAGTTCTAGTAAGAAGAGATCCTGGATATACATATCAGTGATTGTCCGGGGCTTCATTATGGTTTCTATACTAGAGTGTTTAACTGAGAAGTTTCTGCTACTATAAAGGAAGCTTTGAGACCGAATATGCTTGCTCGTTTTCACAGCACTGCATTGACAATAGCCAACATTGTTCAATGACTTCATTGCAAGGAAACAACACAATCCTTCAGACTATTGTTGCTGTGTTGAAATTGTTTACCTTTGCCTTTTGGTAAACAGCACACCGTGATTCAATTCCATCCCTTAGCTGTTGCTAATCTTGTCAAAGCCTGACATTAGTCTATTTAGGTAATGTGATCATCCCTATCTTTACCTCTCTATACGAGATCAATATCCTTAGATGTAGCATTTCAATATCCTCACTTTCATACTGTGTTATCTGTTTTCTTTTTAGATGAGCTGAAAGATAAGAGCAATATTGTCAAGGTATTAAGTGACAGATACGACGTGCCGCCTGAGGCTGGTGATTTAATGGGAAATATGCATTGAGGCTTCCTTTCCATATTCCATTCTTTCTTCCGAGTGTTACATTTAAGACAAAGCGACAGCTCTAGTGTAGCGTTTCGGATGTAACAGGAACGCATTTATTCACTGTCGGACTTGTTTTAGTCAGGCAGTGTGTACAAGATACATTGTCGGAATTCTGTTATCTCTGTATAATAAATTTGTTTTGGAACTGAGCCTTGGTGTGGTGTATTTTAGAGGCATTTTTCACATTGGAAGAGTAGATTTTAAAAGATATTCATGTGCGCAGGAAATCTTTTGGTTTCAAATGACATCCCACCGAATAATTGGCAACATCTTAAAATGTGAGTGCAACATAGTTAACGCATATGTGCTCCGTAAAGAAAATATATAAAGATTTCTCATTTCTTTTGTACTGATCCTTAAATGCCCTAAGATTATACTCAGGACAATTTCATTTTACAGCAAAATACAATACCACCTCAACCAGCTTTTTGCAAACGGAAAGAAAATGAACATAAGAGAAATCCAAATCAATTTGGTGTGGCCAACTTTTGCCTGTAATGGAGCATCAAGTCTTCTTGGTCCACCTGCACATCTAGGTGCAGTTTTTGAAGGATCTCAGCAGGTAGGTTGTTCCAAACATCTTGTAGAACTAACCACAGATCTTTTGTCTCTTCATGTAATTCCAGACAGCCTCTATGATGTTAAGATCAGGGATCTGTAGAGGCTAAAACTATTACTTCTAGGACTCTTTGTTCTTCTCTATGCTGAAGATAGATCTTAATGGCATTGGCTGTATGTTTGGGGTCGTCGTTCTGCTGCAGAATACATTTGGGGCCAATCAGATGCTTTCCTGATAGTATTGTTTCACTGCTTTACTGTTGCCCACAGATGCTCATTATTGAACTGCTCTCCAGCCCTTCGGCACACAACCAGTTTTTGCAAATATTTCGGATTTTGACTCATCAGTCCAGAGCAAATGCTATCATTTTTTTGCACCCAATTTCCTACTGTATGTTTTTGTGCATAGTCATTTTACCTTATGAATGAACAGACATGTGAACTAGACACAGGTCGAAATATAACAGAAACAAAAACACATGGCAATAAATACAGAGAATGAATTGTGGAAATTAGTTATAGTCGCAAGAGGGGGTTCATCTCTGACAATAGCGTAAATCTTTTAGCATTATATTTATTTAATTTATTTAACGGTAAAAATTATTTTACATTGCATTTTATTCTTAAAATGTGATTTCAACTTTCTGTCATTTCTATTGTTTTATTCAGTTATTCCGTTTTGTGTCACGGACCAGTCTTTAACAGCATTTCACTGAAGCTTTAGCAGGTACTGATTTGTCTTCCCTATAATGACTTGAGCTTTCTTTCCTGCTGATGAAATTCCGTGTGAATCTTCATAGCTGAAGAGCCCATAGAGCTTTAATAAGGTCACTTAAATGTAATATAATGTTATAGGAGGCATGGGATTTACTTTGAATAAACAGATAAATAAATAGATGAATACATGTACCATTACACCCCTAATAGATAGATAGATAGATAGATAGATAGATAGATAGATAGATAGATAGATAGATAGATAGATAGATAGATAGATAGATAGATAGATAGATAGATAGATAGAGTAATTTATTCTTTTGGAAAATTCAGCCCAAAGTATAGAGAAATCACAGGCAGACAGAATCTTTAATCTACAAAGGCCACGAAGCAGAAACAGAAATAAGGTACTAGAAACAAGATTTTGCAACAAGATTGGCAGGACAGCAAAGTATAGATAGAAAAAACTAATCACTGAACTAACATGAAAAGGGTGGGCCCAATCAGATAATACACCCATGACAAAACAGGGACAGAGATAAAACAAAATCATCAGCATGGCACAAAACTATAAACTAAAGCATGTGATGTGAGTTTAAAACATGTAAAGTTGTCATGCTGGGAAAAGTTTTAACAGGAGGTTTTTCGTGAGCCTCCAGAATGGGAAAAAGGAGTGTATATCAGGGAAGCGCAAATTTGATATGCTTTCTAGAAGTCAGCAATTCAGGGGAAAATGAATTTGAAGTGTACCTTATTCTCTTCTTCTTCTTCTTCTTCTTCTTCAAAAAAAAAAGGCATTTTACTGTACATCCCTAGTTTGTGATATGCACGAAAGTCAGAAATTCAGCTTGAAATATAGCAACCTTAGCAAAAAAAGTGATCGAAATGTGAATGAAAGGACAGATTGAAAGGTTCTGAGTTTGCACTAGGGATTTGAGTGTTGATCTTTAATAGAAATTATGATTTGATCCCCTAATTTCCTAAACTTGCACTTTATATACAAACTGTCTCTGTCTCTCTCTCTCTCTCTCTCTCTCTCTCTCTCTTTCGCTCTCTCTCTCTCTCAGTCACACAGCATCTTGATGCTGATAGTGTGGACTTTAATTATGCCCTGCTATTGTGTATGTGTGTGGGGGAAGAGGGAGCTCACTGGGCGAGCAGGCACCACTACTGTTATTTACTGGGACATGTGGTGTGAAAATGATGAGAACATTATGCACAAGCTTTCAGACCCACTGCCCAAACTAATCATGCTGGAAAAGACCTCTCTCTCTCTCACTCTCTCTCTCGCTCTTTCTCTCTCTCTCTCCCCCCACATCTTTTCACTGTCGGTTCCTTTTAAAAGTCAACGAAGGGGACCAAGCTCTCTGCCAGTGTTATCTGTGTGAAGCAGGGTGCATCCTTGATGGGTTTTCTTTTCCCATGTTTTTTTTTTTTTAGTAGGTGTGTACCAGGAGATGTTGAGCATGTGTTCGCTTCATTATTAACTATGCCGGATGGTCATTCTTCCATCATTTGCCATGCTTGGCATTTAGTTATCTGGTCTTAGCACTCCAGGCAGTAAATGCCCCTGAAACTTAAAAAACAGCACACAGGAGGGTGATTATTATTATGTTTAATCAACCAGTAGTGTATATGTGTATATATCAGAGTTTTTCCTGCAGTATGGGTGTGTATATCAGACTGCAATATCATCATTAGGCAGGGAAAAAATCCTAATTATAATTACATTATGGATGGGAATGTTTTTTTTTTTTTTAGTCTGGTTCCTCTCAAGGTTTCTTCCTTATATCATCTCAGGGAGTTTTTCTGTGCCATTGTTGCCACTGGTTCACTCATTAGGAATATAAAAGATAATAATCATAGGCACTAAACTTATACATTTATATTTTATAATTATATTATCTCTATTTCTATTGTTAAAAGTGCTATATATTCATAAAGCCTCCAGCATTGTGGCTGACCACATTCAGCGCTCACACAGACTCTTTACTCTCCTGCCATCTGGAAAAAGTACCGAAGCATTCTGGCCCTCGCGTCCAGACTGTGTTTCTCACAGTGCCCTCATGTCTAGACAGTTTCTTTCCACAACCCATCAGATACACACACACACACACACACACACACACACACACACACACACACACACACACACACACACACATATCCACAGTGACAAATTCTGCTTGCACAAGAACTGTACAGTATTTTTTTTTATTTTTATACAGAGAACCCACTTGCACAAACCTTCTGTACCATACTGGTTGGTGCTACAGTGTTGTTGTGTCTACTGTGTAGACAGTCTCTGTGTTTACTGTGTTCTTTTATTATTTTGTCCTTTTACACTAAATGTTGCATATGTGCACTTCAGGTAGTTCGTTTTGAACAGATTTGTGTGGTTCCGTGTTCATTTTTATTAATTAATAACCACATTTCCAAAAAACAGCTGGAACATCTTATAAACCCGTATTTTATTCACAATAGAACATGTTTACTGAGGTGTTGCATCCCCTCTTCTTTTAACAGCAGTCTATATATGTCTGGAAACTCATCTCTATTAATAAATAAATCTACATTGGAACGCTAGATTACAAACTAAATAAATAATTGAATCAGTCTACGACTATTTTCATAATTACTTTCTTTCTTTCTTAAAATGGTGCATTTTCTCAGTTTAAGCATTTGTTTTATATGTTTTATCAGGAAAAAAAAAGGTTTAGGAGATTTGCAAATCATTGCTTTCTGTTGTTATGTACATTTTACACAGTATCTGAACTGTTTTGGAATTGGGGTTGTAGCACCTTGATCGTAGGGGAACATTTTTTTTTTCATTTTACTGTGTACTGCACTGCATATGGTTGGAATGACAATACTTAAATTGACTTGAATAGAGCTGCATGACTTATTTCTAACCTTCCTATTTCCTTCCACACCACCACAACCCATTGCTTTGTTACCTAAGCTTGCTTTAAAAAAATATTTAAAACACTGATTCTTGCTTACAAAGCCAAATATGAACAAACACCCAGCTTCCTCAATACACTTATCACATTTATCACCATACACTCTCTGACAATCCAGCACTGCTCAACTGCTCCCACCATTTCTTATGGTACAAGAAAGACATGCTTAAAGAAACTCCTCTGTTTTGTCGCCTAGGTCAGTGGTCCCCAAACCCCGGGCTGCGGACCGGCACTGGTCCGTGGGTCAATTGGTACCGGGCCGCACAAAAAGAATACATAACTTACATTATTCCTGTTTTATTTATTATCTGATTCCCGGATTCTCTCCACCACATCTGTCTATGACTCACTCTTGATGCATGTCAAGATGCCTCGGTCACATGTCTTACCTCCATCCGCTACCTTCTTAAAGAGGCTGCTCCGGCTGGTAACACATAATACATTACTGCAAACCCCCAAGCTAGCAAAATGAATGAACAACAACACAGTGGATTTACGATTATTATTATATTTAGAAATATACCCCCCCGGTCTGTGAAAATATTGTCTGAAATTAATCCGGTCCGTGGTGCAAAAAAGGTTGGGCCCCACTGGCCTAGGTGATGGAATAAACTTTATCTACATGTCTGGAAAAAAAACTTAGTTACAAACAGGCTTAAAACAACATCTACCTCTATTTACTTCTTCTAGAAGAGGTACAATTAGCATTAGGTAATATTATTTACATAACTATGTTTCCTTTCAACTTCATGAACTGATTTACATTTGCAGCATTTTGGCAGACGCCCTTATCTAGAGCAACTTACAATTATGACATTACACAACTGAGCAGATATAGGGGTATGAAAGTGACAACTTGGGGCACAGAAGTGGCAACTTGGTGTGGCTAGGATTTGAACTCACAGCCTTAACAACTAAGCTACCACCTCCCTAACTGATATGTCTCTGAATATCTTTGATGTAGTAAAACATTTATTAATAGAGATTTCAAAACACTTCTGTAAGTTGTTATGGATTTGCCAAATGTCATGTAAATGCACTGCTCAAAAGAATGCAGATAAGGATTTTTTTTAACAAAATGTTGGCTGCAAACCTGAAATAAATGTAATTCCCCATTACCTACATTTTACTTTTAAAACGGTTATGTTACAGTCATGTGAAACACAATCACTGTTAAATCACTGTGTCTGTGTAATTTTGCACATCTGTGCTTAATCAGTAGCTTGGCAATACTGATGCTGCATTTGAAACATCTCCTATATAGTGCACTATATTGGGTGTCAGCCATTTTGAAGTAGCTTCCAAATTCTCTTCCTGTGTATCTGATGTACTTTTGCTGAAAAACAATTTTCCATACAGCAACTTCAACAAAAGAAAAATTAATGTGTTTACATATATATATATATATATATATATTAAACATAATGCTGAATAAACATGACAGAAATGATCTACTGTTTTATGATATCCCACAGATTATATGACCAAGTTCACAACGCAAGATATTTACATTAGTGTCTGCATTCACTTACTCAGATTAATTTCCTATTTGCTATATATATTGTACTCAACTGCCATGCACTATATATGGATTAACAAACTGACAGCTTGTGTGTGTGGTTTTTGAGTTGGAGTTTACAGCTTCCATATATGAAGTCTGCAGTGGTTGTTGGGATCTGCATTTCCCAGCTGGCTGTGATCATAATATTATTGATTAATATTATTAATTACTTTTTTGTGTGTTGTGTCACTGTGGGGAGGTGGTAGCTCAGTGGTTAAGGCATTGGACTTTGGATTGACAGGCCAGGAGTTTAAGGCCATCAACTGCTCAGGATAAGTGTGTCTGCCAAATTCTGTAAATGTAAACTGTGTGCTTTATATAGTTGGAAAGACACTGAAAATATAATAAATGGACATTTGGTGTTACCACGATGAGGATGGGATCCTTTTTGATTCTAGTTCCTCTCAAGGGTACTTCCTCTTAACATCTCAGGCAATTTTTCTTCTCACCACTTGCTTGCTCTGGCTTGCTTTAGCTGTTTTGGGACAATGTCCATTGTTTAAGAGTGTTATGCAAATAAAACAGAATTGAATTGAAAAAGCCTACTCAATTTCACGACTCTGATGAGATGAGATGAGATAAAATGAGATGAGATGAGATGAGATACGATAAACGTTTATTCGTCCCACATTGGGGACATTTCTGAAAAGAAATCGACATATAGTTAATTGGGTGAGTAAAATACAGTTATCACAAATTTAAAACTGTACTTGTTTTTTCAACATGCCTCATACCTTTATATTATGAATGTACAAATTGTTTAATGTAATATATATAGGACACAACTAATACAAATTAGCATGCACAGGTTGCCAGGCATCTCAATAGGGAGACTTTTAAATACACAGCCTGTTTTATTGAGGAACAATATGTTCCTTAGCTTCACAGATTGCTCAGTTTCGGCTTCACAGACTGTTCAATTCTACTGAAGAGCTAAATTCAATGCCATATAATACTACAATGACATTTAGTTAAATAAATAAACAACACAATTTCCTCCAGTGCCAGTTCTGTAAATTCTTCTCATGATGTAAAAATGTTTTATTACATCCACTACCTGGCATCCGAACAAGAAGGCGTGAATGCTTATTCACAACGCACCTAAAGACAAGTCATAAATCTGTGCTCAGTTCTAACGTGTCATACTATCAGGGTCAGGATTTCCACAAGCCTGTGCCTCTATTAAAGGGCTCAGGCAAACAAAAGAGCAATACTGAACATCACACTTATCGTGTTAAGGCCTGAGTTTATTATATTCTCTGAATTTCCATTGGTCCTGATGGCTTGTTTTTTTATAGGTGAAATGTAATAAACTAGTGCTCATACCACAATGGCAGGACCTCAATTCTAGCTGAAATGTGAAATAGGAATGAAATAAAGAAAAAAAAAATGTCAGCAGTTTTCATTGCATCACTGGCTAAGATTTTTTTTTCCATCTAAACTCCCTTGCTTCTTTCCTGTCTGGGTTTTTTTTTTGTGGATAAAAGTTGTAGATTTGTTATGACAATGTCACCGAAAGTAACCTGCTGGAGAAAAGAAAAACAGATGTAATCATGAAACTTCTAATGGTTTCTACAACAAATGCAGTACCATTACAAACAGTGAGTTACAACCATTACCAAATAGTTTTTTTTTACATCAAATGTGTGTGCACATCATTAAATTATGATCAAACCAACAAAACCATTTCAAAATCTTCTTGGACTCTGAATGTTTCATTGATGTCCAATAGATGCAAACATGGCAGGTTTTAAATGAATGAAAACATTTATTGTTCAACAAATAGGTTTCACATTTTTAATGCATGCCGTCAGGCGGAAAAACTTGCCGAAAACCGAAGTTCAAATAATGGTTTTAATGAAAAGCAAAAGGCAAAGGGCAGAAAACTGCGACCCAAAAATAAACTCCAGGTTTGACTAAACCTGGTGAATGCAATGAGCAGAGAGTTCATAGACCTTAATAGAGTCCAGCAAACAACAATAATAATCCGACAAGGACGGGATATCCGTAGCTTGGGTAGTCCGACAATGTTCTTCAGCATAAACTGTAGAACAGACAATGAGCTGGTGGGGGAATGGAGGTTAGTAGGATGGAGAGCTACTTGGAGTGATAGGTGGGTTTGGTGAATGTGTGGCTGGTGGATCCCTGACACATGCAAACACACACCCACATACACACTATGTACACACACTGCTCTGTGTGTCCAGTTTAGTCTCTTTTTGGGAAGCTCTTAAATTGCCCCTGCTCCCTGAAACACAAAAACGTTATCCCCAAATTTACTCAGGCATTGGATAAGTACAACTCACCTTTCCCAGCTCCACCCTCTATTCACAAACTAGTGCTTGACTACACCCCCTGTGATACATAGATGTTATTGAAATCCACTAAACCTAGCATGCCACCAGGAAAAATCCAACAACTACTAGTGAGCAGTTACTAAAACCCATTCCAGGATTGAAGTTTATGTTCAAACAATTAACTATTAAACCATTAAAATCATTACAAATGTATTGTTTTATATATGTATAGATTTCTAATCGAATTTGTATACAAATGTATATAAACTTCTACTAATAAATATGGACATTTCTAGATTAATAAAACTAAATAAAATAATCTGTAAACACGTAGTAAACCTGCTTGTTCAGAAGCTAGAAAAGATAGATTTTAATCAGGATTGTTCAAATATCTATATTTATTTACGATATTAAGAACTCCAGGCGGTATTTTATTTTTTATTGGCTCAATTCCAAATGGCTGCTTGCTACCTACTGCAGCAATACAGACTCATTTGGGACATAGCTTATGTCTCTGATTATTTCATCAAAATATTAGTCATTGCTGAAGTGCAAACTGTCAGCCAGCTGTTTCCTGTTCTGCTTCACTTGCCGAGAGTCTGATCTTGAGATGCACAGACGAAACTGATGAGCAATTTTCAATCAGAACTTGAAGTCTGTCTAATATTAAGCTTAAGTATAAACAAAATGTTAAAGTTTATAAAACTAAACATTATAAAATGCCATATTTGTATGACCAGCTGCCTAATATTGTGTTGGTTTCTCTTTTGCTGACAAAACAGTTTTGACCCCTCGAGCATTAATATAATTAGGTTCTTCAGCAGGAACCTGTCTGATGGATCGGACCATGCCGACCAGCCTTTGCTCCCCACGTGCATTAATGAGCCCATGACCCTGGGAGATGTGCAGATCTGCAGTAACTACAGTGGAATTAAGTTGATCAGTCACACCATGAAGTTATGGGAAAGAGTAGTGGAAGCCAGGCTGAGGGAAGAGGTGACCTGTGAGCAACAGTATGATTTCGTATGATTTCATGCACCACAGACGTATTATTTGCTTTTATCCTTTGACAGCCATTTGGTCTTTCCCATGGTGGTGGATAGGTTTGAATGGAAGAGGTTGATTCTGTGACCATTCTCTTTTTTTACATAACGGGTTAATATTAGGAGTTCTTTCATAAAAGGTCAGGACTAATTCAAGTCTGTGGGAGTCAGAATTCTTGCAAATTTGGTATAGGAACAAATACTTATTTTACTTGATCATATATATATATATATATATATATATATATATATATATATATATATATATATATATATATATATATATATATATATATATATATACTTGATATTTTTCCTCATCGTACAGTTTTGTTTTTCCAAACCCCAAAATTCTTAATAACATTTCTATGTTTGTATGTCTAATTTCTCATTGTACTTACTTAACATAATGTGGGTTTAAGTGATGGGAAAATTGGATCATTTTAGTAGCTCAGATCATAGTTTCTCTTTCAGCAAAATGAACAAATCTTTATGCAAGTCATTTCATTCCTTTTGTTCAGTTAAACAGAATAAAATTAAAATGTTCCAAGACAAATTTTCCCCAAACATGTCTACTTATGCAAACTTTGGATCATTTTGCAAAGAAGGGAACATGATAATGTAACCTATGACATATTAGGAGAAACAAAATTTATTAATTTAAGACTCAGCCAAGTGATTTGTTCATTTTGTGTCGGCTGAGCATGCGCAGCTTCCTGCATTTCTAATGTCAAAACTGCAAAGGCTTTTTACAGGAAAGAGAAATGAACTAGTTGGACTGGAACACATTTGGGAGATGAAATAATCATTTCTGTTATCTGCACCTATGTAGATGAATCACTTCTGAGACAACTCGTTAATCCTGATTCATATACAACAGGGGTCTTGAACCACAAGGCTGCACAGAAAGAAAAAAAAGACATTTCAACTTTTATATTATTTCCATTTTATTGACTTTTGCAGCCTGCAGGGTGTTTTTTTTTTATAGAAAAAAAAAAATCAACTTTCACCTGTGCAAATTTCCCCCAGTTTTTTTTCTGTGCTCCAATAAATAAAGCTTAAACTGATTCCACATTATAGTGACTTCATTATATATGTAAAACGTAATTAGTAATTAAGTCACATGATATGTACACTAGAAATATGATATGCCCATTATGTTTAGTTATGTTCCCCATTACCCCCCCCCCCCCCCCCCCCTTCCACCGGTCAATTAAAAAAAATAAATTTTTGTGAAAATGTTCTGTGGTGCAAAAAGGGTGGGACTGTTCATGTAAAAGATTTGTTTAAAATGAGTAAATTGTTTGAAAGGTACCTACCAGAACCTAGTAGTTCTAATCCTGAGACAAGTAACAAGTTAAAAATCTGTTCTCCAACTTAAAATTAATTATTAATTTAATTAGAAGTAAGACATTTAATATATATTTGGAAACATACTCTAGTGCTCATATTATTGCTTTAAATACACTAAATGTATAAGGACACTTAACCTTTCCAGCAATATGTATTTTTCCCAAACATGTCTACTTATGCAAACTTTGGATCATTTTGCAAAGAAGGAACATGATAATGTAACCTATGACATATTAGGAGAAACAAAATTTATTAATTTAAGACTCAGCCAAGTGATTTGTTCATTTTGTGTCGGCTGAGCATGCAGCTTCCTGCATTTCTAATGTCAAAACTGCAAAGGCTTTTACAGGAAAGAGAAATGAACTAGTTGGACTGGAACACATTTGGGAGATGAAATAATCATTTCTGTTATCTGCACCTATGTAGATGAATCACTTCTGAGACAACTCGTTAATCCTGATTCATATACAACAGGGTCTTGAACCACAAGGCTGCACAGAAAGAAAAAAGACATTTCAACTTTTATATTATTTCCATTTTATTGACTTTTGCAGCCTGCAGGGTGTTTTTATAGAAAAAAAAAAATCAACTTTCACCTGTGCAAATTTCCCCCAGTTTTTTTTCTGTGCTCCAATAAATAAAGCTTAAACTGATTCCACATTATAGTGACTTCATTATATATGTAAAACGTAATTAGTAATTAAGTCACATGATATGTACACTAGAAATATGATATGCCCATTATGTTTAGTTATGTTCCCCATTACCCCCCCTTCCACGGTCAATTAAAAAAATAAATTTTTGTGAAAATGTTCTGTGGTGCAAAAAAGGGTGGGACTGTTCATGTAAAAGATTTGTTTAAAATGAGTAAATTGTTTGAAAGGTACCTACCAGAACCTAGTAGTTCTAATCCTGAGACAAGTAACAAGTTAAAAATCTGTTCTCCAACTTAAAATTAATTATTAATTTAATTAGAAGTAAGACATTTAATATATATTTGGAAACATACTCTAGTGCTCATATTATTGCTTTAAATACACTAAATGTATAAGGACACTTAACCTTTCCAGCAATATGTATTTTTCCCCAAACTGTTACCACAAAGTGCACACAATTGTATAGGATATCTCTGGATGCTGCAGCATAACATTTTCCCTTTGCTTGAACTAAAAGACTGAAACCTGTTCCAGTTCCTGCCCCTGTGCACAAAGCCAGCTCTATCGAGATATGGTTTTCATGAGTTAAAGTTGAAGATCTTGAGTGGTCTGCTCTAGAGCTCTGACTTTGACCTTATTGAACACATTTGGGATGAACTGGAATGCTGACTGCACCCCAGACATCTTCTCTCTACACCAGTACCTGACTTTACTAACACAAATCTCCTCAAGCACACTACAAACTTTAGTGTAACATCTTCCCAAAAGAGTGGAGGTTATTCTAACAGCAAATTGGGACTACATGTAGAATGGTATGTACACAAAGAATCATACATAGTGTGGTCAGGTGTCCACAAAGTTTAATTTTAGAACTAAAATCCGTAAAAGGGATGCTAAGGATCACAAATTTTTGCCTGAAAACTTGCCACAAGCTATTCTCTGAACACAGACTCTCTCTTTTACCTTCCTGTACTGTTTACACATCCATGCATGCTATTATTGTCTGGCATATGGTGAAAGAGCAAGCAGCACTGATATGAAACCAGCCAGAAGGCAGGATGTATGTTTTCTTCTTTTTCTTTTTTTTTACTTTCAATCAGACCTGATGAGCTAAATTAGCTCGGAGCATAAAATGAAGACAGGAAATACGTACATTAAAGATGCATGATAAAACCAGGTAGGGTGATAAAATAATTATCAGATGAGTAAGATGAATTTTGTATTTTTTTTGCTCGCAGCTTCGTGTTGATGAATGGCATGTCATGGAAACTTTATTAGACCATGTACATATTTATATAAAAAAAAAGTATAACTTTCTTCATACTGCAACCTTGGTACTTATGATTACTAATAATAAAGCTTTAAGTGTTAATTCAACTTCTATAACAGCAGCTCTGGCTCTACTGGAGCTATACATCTAAAGACAGATTTATATAACAAGCACATTATTTTAATATTTTATTTAATCAATTATTTATAGCTTAAATCATTAACATTTTCTAAGCTTAATAATAAACCAAAACAAAAAGGTGAATTCACATTGGTTACATGTATTGAGAAATTAATAATTTAAAGCCTACAGTTATGATTCTGTGTAATAAAGATTTCCAATCACACACTATGTACCGTGTATAGTTATATTAATTTTAAAAAGAGTATACTGTAAATACATTTTTTATTTCAAACTACTTGGAAAGGGACTGATGCTATAATTACTTTTATTATCAGGCAGTGTCACAAAACACCTTTACAAACATTTAATTTGAAATATGCATTTTAAATATAGAAATTAAGCCCTCTTGTCCCTAATTAGCAAGTGAAAGTAAGGAAAAACCCCCTAAGGTCATATAGTGGGGCAAAAAAGTATTTAGTCAGCCACCAATTGTGCAAGTTCTCCCACTTAAAAAAAGATGAGAGAGGCCTGTAATTTTCATCATAGGTACACTTCAACTATAAGAGACAAAATGAGAAAATGAAATCCAGAAAATCACATTGATTTTTAAAGAAATGATTTGCAAATTATAGTGGAAAATATGTATTTGGTCACCTACAAAAAAGCAAGATTTCTGCAATTATTATTCTCACATACCTGAAACTTCTTCTTTAAGAGGCTCCTGTGTCCTCCACTTGTTACCTGTATTACTGGCACCTGTTTGAACTCGTTATCAGTATAAAAGACACCTGTCTACAACCTCAAACAGTCAGACTCCAAACGCCACTATGGCCAAGACCAAAGAGCTGTCAAAGGACACCAGAAACAAAATTGTAGACCTGCACCAGGCTGGGAAGTGAGTTGAAAAGTCTTTGTGGGAAGCTATCATATCAGTTATATCAGTGGTCCCCAACCACCGATTTGTTGTAGCACCTTGATCGGATGGGAATATTTTTTTTCATTTTACTGTGTACTGCACTGCATATGGTTGGAATGACAATACTTAAATTGACTTGTAAAGAGCTGCATGACTTATTTCTAACCTTCCTATTTCCTTCCACACCACCACAACCCATTGCTTTGTTACCTAAGCTTGCTTTAAAAAATAATTAAAACACTGATTCTTGCTTACAAAGCCAAATATTAACAAACACCCAGCTTCCTCATAACACTTATCACATTTATCACCATACACTCTCTGACAATCCAGCACTGCTCAACTGCTCCCACCATTTTTTATGGTACAAGGAAGACATGCTTCAAGAACCTTCTCTGTTTTGTCGCCCCAACCCCCGGGCCGATTGGGTCAATTGGTACCGGGCCACACAGAAGAATACATAACTTACATTATTTCCGTTTTATTTATTATCTGATTCTGAACAATGTTTTATTTTGGAAAATGACCTGATTTTCTCCGCCACATCTGTCTATGACTCACTCTTGATGCATGTCAAGATGCCTCGGTCACATGTCTTACCTCCATCCGCTACTTTCTTAAAGGGGCTGCTCTGGCTGGTAACACATAATACATTACCACTAAATTGAAACCCCCAAGCGAGCAAAATGAACAAACAATAACACAGTGGATTCATGTTTATTATGATATTTAGAAAATACCAAAAATTGTTGGGACCGCTAAGTTATAGTTCTCAACCAGCATAGCAAATCAGTTTGTAACAATTGCAGTCCAGATCCATTTTTGTGGTTTCTAAGTGGTAACCTAACGATGATCCATGTAGGGGCATCTTCAGCAGCAATGAGTATCCAGGTGATGAGAAATTCAATCATAAATAAATAAATATCTGTCATTAAATATCTGTAATGCACTGTGAAAACACATTATATATAAGATACAGTATAGGAAATCGAATAAAGACATCTTTATTAGGTTGACACTACTTATTTTAAATGATGCAGAGCAAGAATCACAAGAGTCTGTTTCTAAGAAGCAATGCTTACTGAACTCTTTAATAAGTCTGGTCCCCACCAAATACAGTATATTGATTTTTATCCTGCCATTCTGTATACATGCAATACACCTGGTCATTACTCCCTGATGTGTAGTAAAAAGGGTAATTACTCAAGCGCCTTTGTAGCATTTTGCTCTATAATCACTAAGGACCTGTGTACATGCACTCAGGGAGAAAACGGTAATATCAAGCCAATTTTGAGATGATTTCCCTGCAAGAGAAGGAAACAATTTAGCTGGAGCTTTTATCGACTGTACAGAATTGCTTATTGTGCAGGAAGATATAACCGGAGTAAACTCCATTAAAAGAATGACCAGCTTAGGATTTTTTTTTGTCCTCTCTCTCTCTCTCTCTCTCTCTCTCTCTCTCTCTCTCTCTCTCTCTCTCTCATTCTTCCCCTCTCCCCTCTCTATCTCTTTCTCTCACTCTCTCTCTCTTTTATTGCTTTTATTACCCCCAACCCTGAATAACAGTGTGTCTGTTATATAACTAAAAATAATTCCACCAGTGGAGGGTTGGAGAAATCTAGGCTTTATTAAAAGTTCTCTCTCGCTCACTGTCTTTTTCTTCCGCTTCCTTCTCTCTTTGTGCCTTTTTATTCACCCATAAATAGAAAAACTTAAACAGGGTTTAGCAGGCATTATAACATGTGATTGGGTTCAAGAATCCTGTTCTACCAAAACCCAAAAAAAGCATTCATGTTGTTTCTTCTGTGTGCAGTTTAACACATTATATATATAATAAATGCAACTTGAAGTGGTTCGGAAATTAAATAAAAAGCTAGGAGGAAAAAACATAATATGAAATGATCTGAAATACAGTATGAGAGGCAAAAGTAAGTTCAATATAAAAATGTAGGATGTTTTGGGGACGAGGTAAGGGAGGCGCAAATGTAGATGGTTTGGACATGTGCAGAGGAGGGACACGGGGTATATCAGTTGGAGAATGCTGAACCATGAAAGGAGGAAAAGAGGAAGACCAAATAGTAAGTTTATGGATGTGGTGAGGGAAGACATGCAGGTAGTTGGGTGGAAAGAGGCAGATGTAGAGGACTGAGTAGTATTGAGACAGATGATCCGCTGTGGCGACCCCTAATGGGAGCAGCTGAAAGAAGAAGCCATAAAACTTTAGTATTTTGTTTTGTCTATTTTAGATTACCATTGTAAAGGACCAATCTGGGCCTGAGCAACACGATTTAAAAGAACAAAAAAAAGTAAGGTTGCCTGATGTATATGTGACACATAAAAGCAATTCTATTCTTCTTCTGATTGACATTATTTGTGTCCTAAAGAAATTCTGTAAAATTATTCTAAACCAAGTATTTTTTTTTAAAAATTGTTTTTGTAATTATGTAAGTTAGTAATATTTAAGTTTTGTAAGTATGTTGCTATCTAATCATTTCCAAAAGTGTTCTTAAATGAAAAATATGACTAATGGTTTATTTAGTTTTATTTGTATATCAAAAATTACAGTGGTCACACTGTTAAGTCGAATATTTATACAAAACACCTTGCTATTTAATCACCTCAGCTTTTGGTGCCAACACACCCCTCTTATTTAGTCAAGGGGTAAACCCTGTGAATTAAGTAATTGCTCTTAAACATATTGTTTTGATTATGATGTTGGCTGTACTAGTACTACTGTAAACATGAAATGGCCCTTTTAGTAATTTTTGCATCTGTTTTTAAGATAAACTCTACATTGATGGAAGTGATGGAAGAGAGTGGCGCTGCAAGTTGATAATTTGAATGTTTGACATGATGACACCAGCACAGATCAGTAAGTTTTTTTACCTGTTCTAATGATGTTTAATTTGCTTAATTATCTTCGGTTATGATTAGTCCACACTTATGATGTACTCTGAATGATAATTTATTTATTTTTTATAGGGATGTAAATGAATCAGACACCAGAAGAGGACAATAGTGGAACTTTTAAATTGCTTTTAACTGTCTGTACATAATTCATTTCTATACCTCTCTCTGTACAGGCTTCATATAGTACTGAGCTTTTTCAAGATTTCACCATGAACTTTGTTGTAATCAAATTGGTCTTATGGTTATGGACAAGGACTTGTTCTTTTAAGTCACTGATGTCTTGCTAGTGCACCATGATGTCAGGTTTGTGTTTGTTTGAGGTCCAATAAAACATGCCTGTCCTTCAAATACTGTGTAATGTCTTGTTGTTGTATTGTTAAACCAATGTCCTGATAAAGTGTGCCTGTCCTTACAAACCCTATTTTTGGGGGGGACATTCTAAGCAGGTCCTCATATACAACCAAAATGTTGGGTCTTTATATGAAGAGTTACATTTTGTTTTGAGGAATTCTGAAGTGAAAATTGTTTTGCTCATAGCCAAATAGATTTTTTCTTTATTTGTCGCATTACTGTAGCACAAGGCAAACGTGGGTCCCTTTAAACCATATGGTACAACTTGTTTGCCAGGCAAAGTCCACTTAATACATTAAAACCAATATGTGTGTGTGTGTGTGTGTGTGTGTGTGTGTGTGTGTGTGTGTGTGTGTGTGTGTGTGTGTGTGTGCGCATGTTGCAATGAAATAGACTGGATTTCTATCCAGAGTGTACTATATTTCCACTCTGTGGGCAGTTTAAAAGCTCCAGCAACCTTGACCATGAAATACATTTATTTACAAGGAATAAATGAATCCACATATTATCTAATGGTGGACCATAAATAAATGATTAGGATTTTCATTAAGGTATAGTGTTTTAACAGGGTTTACTTAGTTCAACCTGACACTGTTAGCAAAGATTTACAATGACAAAGTATTTATTTCCGATAACAAATACACTATATGGGTAAAAGTATTGGGACTCCTGACTTTTCCAGCCATATGTGCTCTTCCCAAATTGTTACCACAGAGTTGGAGGCACACAGGAGTATATAGGATGTCTTTGGATGTGGTAGGATTACATTTTTCCTTTTGGAAGACGTAAACCTGTTCCAGCATGACAATGCCCTTGTGCGCAAGCAATCTCCATGAAGTCATGGTTTACATGGGTTGGAGTAGAAGGTCTTGAGTGTCCTGCTACAGAACTTTGACCACAAACCTATTGAACATGTTTGGGATGAATTGAAATGTTGACTGCACCCCAGGCTCTTCCCAGAAGAGTGGAGGTTACAGTATTATAAGAGGAAATGGCATCAAACTGTGTCGATAAACTTTTTTCTATAGGTGTTCAATAAGTGTAATTTAAGAACAAAATGATATTATTTGGCATGAAGTCCTAAATATTCTGATGGATGATATGGTGTTCACCTTCAGAGCCAGTGATATAAAAGCCGTAACAATGCTTTATATTCGACTGAATAATGAATAATTGACTGCTTTTTCCATTAATGTACTTAGAGCTTTTGATGTATTGTAATGTAGCACACTGTTAAAACAGATTACATGAATATGCATGGTGGAGCAATCAGGCGGTCAGTGTCCATCGAGAGAATAGTGCTAATGAAACTGAGTTGGCTCTGTGTTTTCCTCCATTATAATCCGTTTGTGATTAAAGAGATTATGATTTGTAGCCGCAATATTAAACAGTGTCAGCTAAAAAAAAAAAAGAGAAAAAAATGTTGCGTAACTGGCACGTGTATGAACTTCAAAGCGGTTGTGAGTTACCCCATGGTGCTGTGTGTAACATGAATTGTGTCCTACTTTTACCATCTGATTGATTGCTATTCAGTAAAGTCCATTTTCTTCTAATCAATTTTTTGACCACTATCTGTTTGAATAAAGAAAGAATTTTCATTTCCACATGCTTTTATCTTTGTGGTTGTTTCTGAGAGGGAAAAAAAAAAGATTTCGATGCACTGTTCTAGCTAAGCTTCTTCTTCAAACATTTGCACAAGTTGCAGCCTTCAAAAGACTGTTGAAACTAAGGGCTTTTAAAATGACAGAAACAGGGGTTTAATAACATATTTTCCACACTCATACTAGGAAAAAAAAGTCTATTTCCACACCAAAAATCCAATTATTTTACAGGAGAGCTTTGACTGCGCTGTTCATGGAGCATAGATGATACAATGTGTTAGACAAGGCCTGAAGCGGCCAAGGCATTACACACACAAATGAACTTAACTTCCAGTGTGCTTTAGTGAGAAGTACAGGCAGAAACATGAGGCTATGTTTAGAGCTGGTGACTTATAGTCAGAAAAGCTAGCACATGTATAAATCAGTTTTCCACTCCACAATTATATTTATTATTAATAGTAGTATAATTATGCACCAATAGTTTATAACTATGTTGGTGCATAGTTAGATGAAAAATTATTAATATTTTAAAAAAATATACAGTATGTATTTGTGTTTGTATATATTATATTAATGAGATGAAATTGCCTCTTTTGAAATCATCTTTTTAGTAAATTAAGGACCCAGCAGTGGCAGCCTAGTGATGCTGGGATTTAAACTCACAACCTTCTGATCAGACGTCCAATGTCTTCATCACTGATCTACCACTTTCTTGTTAACTCCTTGTATACTTGGGTGAAGAAAGGTGCCCAGTAATTTAAATATAAGCGGACTAAGCACCGATCCTCTATACTAAAAGCTCCTATCAGTTGGAAAAAAATACTCATTCATATAATTTAGTATAAAGTACTGGTCATGAATATCAGTCTATACATTTTTCTTTAAAAGTCTAAAGCTTCTTTAGCTTGAGCTGATATTGTGCAAGTCACAAATGCATGTAACACAAATCAACTTCCAATGAATTCCAATCTAAATGTGAAGCTCTTGTGTACTTCTCTGAAAAGCACCAAAGTCTGCAGCTAATTCTGATGTCCGCGGGCCAACGTGCACAATTTCAATATGAACTCCTCGCTGAACAGTAATAATTGTGCTCCAGACCATCTTTGTGTTACCCACAGTAAAGATAAGTCCTGATGGTACAATGTGAAGGTACGGACACTGAACGCAGTGACCCAGTTAAAGCTTGCGATGCTGAACAATTTATCTGTGATGATTTAAGCAGCCAAAAGGCACTTGAGATAAGCGAATAAATCGGAGAATGCCGTAATGATGATCAGAGAGGTCTTTTGCTTGGGAGGGGCCAGGAGAACAACCTTCAGTGTCTGCTTTATGCCGGTTTAGATGCTCATGCAGCAGTCAGGCGAGAGAATTCATTGCTTCTTCCAGTCATAAATTACCCTCGAGGACTTGCGCTTCTGCATAGGCAAATAGCCACAGTTGGGAATACAGTCTCCTTTTTTTTCCCCTTTTTACACTGAGGAGCAGTTTCCTGTACACTGAGAATTGATGTGGTTGCCAGGGGTACAAAATGGTTAATAGGCAAACTGCAGGCTGAATTAAAAATCCATTGGAGAAAGAAGCTGCTGTAGATACTTTAATAGAGTACAGTTACCAGAGCTTATTTAATGTACTGTACAGGACATCATTAAGTCTGGACTTTCTGAATAGCATATTATTACCAGGTTATTACCATGTCTATCTAATGCCTGTAGCTATTAAAGGCATCATGCTGTTATCCTATATAACAGGGAGAATTCCCCTTGTACAAGAGAAGCCAATTAAATCCTAAACAAATTGTGTGTGCTGTTCGAACAGTTGCATCAAGATAATATTTTAGGTTGATTAATAATCCGAGTGGTTTAAACGATGTTAAATGAGTAGATTGTGCATGTGGGTGTTTGTAGGTGTCATTTCCGGGCAAGAGTATTCAAAACCTACCACACTCATACCTCATTTCATAGTAAATTAAAGGCAATATCCACTTTCATAATGGCTCAGTACAGTGTACACAAAACAAAAGCACCCAGTCAAGGATGTGTGACCTGTTCACGTGTCAAATTGTGAGACAAATATTGTTATAAGGTTCTATTTGCAAATCAAACTTAACCTAGATAATACTAAGATGATGAAATGTAGAGAAAATCTTTTTACAGGCTTCTTTTTTTTATACAGTAAATAAAAGTGCACAGGAAGACTACTGCTCTTAAACACACTAAAATGGAACAGAAATGTGGACTGAAGAAGACAATGGGATTTTTTTCCCGTTACCCTCAAATGTAATATGATGTAACATAAAAGCAAGAGATTTAATCATTTAAAAATGAAAAATAAAAAAGACTTATTTGATGATATAGGAATGAAAAAATGGCATGCATTTAAATAAAAAATACATCACATTAAATAAGTATCTACCAAAGCTGATCTATTGTTAGTATTGCTGCATGAATAGTCCCAATTTAACCAAATGGCTTCCACTGCCATTATTCAGAAGCTTATCAAATAACAATGCATTTACAAGGGCAATAGCAGGTGCTGTCTTCATACAGTAGGTGAAACCAAGGGCTCAAACTATAGAGCTGTGTCCCAATTTGCCACCCATACGTCCTATATACTCTCCAAGATTAGAAGTGGTGTGTCCCAAATCACAGTATGTTGAAATGATACTCAAATGGTTTACTATTGCTAGTCGAATTTTAAAGTATGGTTCCAAGGACACTCTTATGCTAATTAAGCCCACAACTCCCTACAAACTGTAAGAGAAGGGGTCTAAATGTTGAATGAAAAAATAAAATCAATGGTAAATTAAATTATATAGTGTGCATAACTATGGCAACAATGCTCCCTCCCATCACATGAAATATTAGTACGTCCTATAGAACATCCTTTAAATGCACAGTATAATTAGTTGAACTGGGACACAGCACAAGCATACTGTAGGCACTCAGAGATTTTCAGTGATTACACAAATCACATCACATAACAGAGAACACCTTGGCTAAAAGGGGGACGTGGTAATGCAGTGGTTAATGGTCTGGGTTAGTTATTGTACCTTTGGGGGTTCAAACCCCAGTATTGCCATGCTGCCCTCCTTGGGTCCCCTGAGCAAGACCCTTGGTGCTCCTAGGGGCACTGTATCATGGTTTATCTTGTGCTTTGACCACAGTTTCCTAACATCGCTGGGATATGCAAAGAAAAAGTTTCACTGTTCTGCAAAGTACATGTGACAAATTTAAAATACCTTTTCTTTCTTTTTAAGTTGTCTCCATGTCTGGATGTAAATATCAGGGAATGATATTTATCAAAATTATCCCATATTCATCTTTTAAACTCAAACCAACATGGTTTCGGTGAATAACAAGAAATAGCAAGAATAACAAGATCTTGCTGGTTCATTACATTTGAAAGGGACTTTATGTTATTATTTTATATATTACAGCTACAAAAGTGCCACTGCATTCATTAAGGATTCATTTTTAATACATGGCTGCTTCAGTTAAGAGCTGCAGCTGCTGAAGGAACAAAAAAAATACTTGTTTCCAAGAAAAAAAATGCTTGGCTTCACATTAATGTGCCCACTGGTAGTGAGCATTATTTTATTTAAATTCTATTAAGTCCTAAACCACTGTATGAATATAACTTATTCTCAGGCTTTCTACCAGTTAACTGACTACAGCTGGTTTCAGGTTTTTTTCTGTTCAATATGTGCGCAGTGGCTGCCAGATGCCATGAGATTTTGAGTGACCGTAGTCACAGATGGTGTGCTTGATTCAGACACATTTTGTCTATGAAAAGCCTGAATTAGTGCAGCAAACATGCTACGTGACTATGTGAAGCTTCAAACAAAGTGTTGGACAAAGTTCCAAGTAATTCTAATTAAAAATAAATAGATTAAATGTCATTTCAGTAGCAGCAGCACTTAAACCAGAAGCAATATTCTTATGCAATGTTTTAAATAAAAAGTTTGCTATTTATATTTTCTGAATTATTTGAATTCTTCTGCACTCTAATTCCTAAATAAACAAGACTAAAGCTTCTTTGTTTAATATTCAACATGCATTTGCTAAAAAGTGTTACAGCCTCCTACCTATGTGGGTTATTCCACTACAATGTTCCAGAGGTCTCCCATGGTGCACCTGGAGACCTGCTGACCAATCAGAACCCTTCAATTCAGCAAACGCATAAAAAAAAATTCTCCCTGATGGATTGTGTGGTGCTCAGGTTTTATAAGGGGTGTTTAATTAATTTGTGGAGGCTTTGCTCTAAATAGTTGTGTAATGTAATGCCTTGAACTGTGTCAGTGTGCTTTTGACTGTAAAACTACTACTAATCAGCCTGGATTTTCTAGATTAGTAAATACATTTAAAGGTTTTATGGTCAAAATGAAGTATGGTGATTTAATGAGTCAATGAGCCTTTCGACTCTTTTTTGAAGGTTCTTAATTTCTGACATCTTGGGTTTCCGCTGAGATCTCCAGTTTTCTCTAGCTGACCTCCTGGATTTCACTAGTTTAATCTGTAGTAACTGTTATGGAATGTAATAGGGTTTTTTTTCATTTAAAATTCCTCGAGAACAAGATGAAGAATCCTTTAGACTCCAAAGGGAACCCATTGTATTTGGGGTGAACCAGATAGTGGGATTATAAATCATTTCAGTATACAGGTGCAGAAGAGTGAAAACAAACAGTATTAGGTGTGTTGGAAGGATGTTCAATCTGAACAGATTGTACAGTAAATACAGCACACGACAGTCTTGATTACAGAAGCACATAAAATGACGAGTAAGAAGTTAATAACGGGCATAAGGACTCTCAACGAGACAGTCCCGCCACTCCACCATTAAAAAACCTGACTTTTTCTGTATTAAAAAGTCGATATGCCGATGTACTCTCTAAATTTGCTCATAAGAGGAATAATGATGGACAAAAAAGTCTATAAAAATTATTTAATGTAGACTTGCATTTAAGTATGTAATTTAGGGCTTTTCAATTTCTACAGCCACCTTTAGAACATATAAATAGGTTTTGCAATATGGATTTTTTTTATTAATTTGCTCATTCATCCATTCATCAGTATTTAACATGACCTTTGGAAAGTGTTAGCTCAGTAGATAAGGCTCTTAGTTACTGATTGGAAGGGTAGAGGTTTAAGCCCCAGTATCACCAAGGGACCACCCTTGGCCCCTTAAACAAGGCCCTTAACCCTCTGTGCTCTATGAGGGCTGTATCATGGCTGACCCTGCACTCTGACCCCAGCTTTCTAACATCGCTAGTAAATGTATACAAATTTTACTTGTAAAATTGTTCTGTAATTTACATGTTACAAGCAAAAACGTTTATTTTTTATTTAAAACCTTTTTTATTTATTTTTTTAACTCTGCTATAATCTCCTCTGTCACTTTCTGGCTTCTCTGTTCATAAACATGCAAAATCATTTATTCATTGCAAAGTCTTGCCAAACAGTATGATTGGATTATTTTAGAGACTTGTTAAGCTTTCAATCATTCATGACTACAGCACTAGTACCTCCATATCCACATATTCCGGTGATATTATCCACTGAGGAAAGAGCATGAACTGCTTTCGGAACACAAATATTTTTACCACATTCATGTGAGACTCAGGGAAACAGCAGAATGCAAGTCACTAGCACTTTATTCTAGTCAGGTTCATGGTGGATCCCAGGCATACTATGAATGAGGCAAGAACATGCTTGACACCTGACCATCCTAGGGCACAATGTAGACACATTCTCACCTCAGGGAAGTGTAGAGTAGCCAATTCACCTGATACAAGACAAACATGCACAACTTTGAAGACAGAGATCAGCATCGAGCCAGGGCCCCTGGAGCTGTGAGGTAGCAATACTACTCACTGTTCTGCTAAGCTATTCTATGTTAGTCTTTTTCACATTTTGAAAGAATCCGTTGGCACTTGATAAGTTTATCGTTTCCTAACTTTAGTTTTTCTTGCTCATTATGTCTTCAATCCTTTACCTGCATTCAGACCAAACAAGCTTTCCTGAGAGTTGAAATTTTACAATATTTACACTATTTAAAAACATGTATTGCTTAATCATGTGTTTCTTCATTATAATGGGGATACTGTGCAAGGTAAAATAAATCCATTGTTCCTGAGAACTGACGTACACTGAATTTTATTTGTTTGCTTGCGTGTTTGTTAGTTTTTTTGCACCACGTTATAATCAGCAGAAAATCATGTGTTATTCTCAGGCGTTTTGGCCATCCTTAAGACAGATTTATAATTTTTTTTACACTGTTATTGATAACTGCATAGATTTATTTTCTCTGATGATTCATTCTGAAAAAGACAGCTAAATCTTGATAGATTGGAAGTGCACAGTGGGGAAAGCTTAATGCTCTCCAGTCTATTTTTTTGCTTGTGTTGCATTAACGGCATTGGCAGCATTTCACAGATTTGCAGTGAAAAAATGACAGGAACCGTTTTGGTCCATTTATAATCCTCAGATGAAAAGAAAAATCCTGACACTTTTTTTTGGGAGGGTGAGAGGACTTTGCTGACAAGTGACATCAACTATTACTGCATTATTCGTTCACTGATGGGTGGCTGACGGTCAGTCGCTTTAATCCTGACACTAGTGAGGTGGTTCATAATCAATACTTACAAACCAAACAAATTTTAAACTAAAATATAAAGAGTACATATTCTGGTTAAAAAAAAAAATAATAAAAACTTGTGTGCCTAAGATTTATCCAAATATACATTTTAATGATCAGTCAAAAGGACATTATCCCCAAAATCCAAACTTGACCTTCCCACTCACTTCCTGGCTCCTTAGTTTATAAGCATGCAAAGAAGATTAATTCATTTGCAAAGTCTTGAAAAACACTGTGGTTGGGTAAATTGCAAGACTTGTTGACCTTCTGATCATTGAGTACAGAATCAGTTTTATATTCAAAGTATTTATGAAATATACCAGTGAGAATGTACACTGAAACAAAGGTTGAGACATACACAGTTTTACAGTATCGATGTGGGACTAGGCGAAACAGCATGAAGTGAGTCACACTTGCAGAAAAGTCTATGCGAAATTAAAGCATTAAGATGCTCGGACAACCTACAAGCTCATTTATTTATAACGCTGCATGCCATTATACCTAAAGAGACCTGGTGCAGTGTTTGGTTGCAATCATTTTTGTTATTTAAAATCTTCAAAGATTAATAATCATACTTACCAGCCATGAAGAGATGTGAGAGCTGTGATTGAAAGATGAAACTGGGCAAGGGAAGTGAACACTGCACACAGTTATAATAATTAATAATCACACTATCCAGGTTCACCTTTTCACACTATCCAGGTTCTCTTTTAAGACTGATAAGTCTTAAGGTTCCTTCTTTATGTTGTCTCAGGGAGTTTTTCTTACCATCATCACCTCTGGTGTACTAATTAAGTTCATTAAAATGAAAGTATATGTTTTGGATCCAATTATTTCTATAAATCAGCTTTGTGACATTGAATTGAATTGAATGTACTGTAATTGGATACATTTTTAGTTTACTATTATTAAACCCATAAATGAGTGTTTGTGCCTTGGAAGATGGCATTTTCATCTTCAGTGGTGAATGACATATACCATTTCTGTACTTTAATAAAAAGTATAAGTCATCTGCTTAAATGTTACTCAAGTAAACGTAGACATATTCATTTAACATTTCTAAATTTACAGCATTTAGCAGATGTCTTTAATCAGATAGACTGGCAATTAACTCACTTGTACAACTGAGAAGTTAAAGGCCTTGATCAAAGGCTGCAGTAGTGGCAGCATTTACATGAAACACATGCACAAAAGTACTTGCTATTGAATGTAAAATATATAAATAAATTCCATGAAGTTTCATGTTCATTAAAAAATTTATATTTTTACAAACAGTGACAAAATCCACATAAACTCCCGCCATAACCATTGGGGTTACGCTTGTGGTCTTGCAATAGATTTTTATTTAATGCAATTTGTGTGTTCACATCAAAGTACTGAGAATTCCCATGTTATTCCGATATGTAGTGGAGTAAACGGAATGGAGTAAAAAAGGAAATGAAGTTTGATTGTGTGACAATCGACTGCTAACATCTCATCTATTAAATAATATCAATTCTAAACTCCTGTATGTTCTGACTAAATATTTCCCACTATTTTGACTATGCAGTCTTTTTACAGTTCATGTGGACCATGATGGTAATACAAACTCTATATTCTGATCCCCACTGCTAAACTATTACTATTCACAGCTGGCGCATAATTCCTTTATATTAAGACTGGAGCTGATTCCAGGTAAGCTCAATTTACAAACGTGATAGAGAAGGTTTCCTGCAAGGACACCATGACTATTGTATTTTCTTCTTCTTGTTTTTTTAGTGTAGCTCAGTTTTAAATGAAGTGTAGTCACTGAACTTTGAGCACAGTAGGGATTTTATAATGAATGCATTTTTGTAATGAACAGGGATATTTTCTTTTCCCCCAGAACCAGACAGAGGTTGATTAGGGTGGCTGAAAAAGCATGATTGTCCACCCTGGGGTGAATGCAATGTAATGTGGATGTTTTACACACCAACAGGACTTCAATTTCCCATTCAATATTCCAGAAGATTAATAGCAAACAAATAGAGACCAAGAGTCTCTAATTCCTTGTGATTAGAGTGTGTGTGATTCCCAGCATGATTAGTGCTTAATTTTGTCTTTTTGTTTTGTTTTGTTTTTCTGTAAATGCCTCTGGCTTTTTCTGTTTTATTTCAAATATTTCCTAGCCTTGTTTTCTACTTTTGTTCTGTTTTTTGACATAAATTTAGGATTTTTGGTGTTTATCTCCATTTGCATGCTGTGGAATACAAGAGTGTGTTTGTTTTGTTCAAAGCTACTCTGATATCATTGAGACAAGTTAGTTCATACTTCTGTTATTGTTATTGTAGAAGTATTCGTTCTCTCACTCTTGGAGATAAAAAGAGAAAAAAAATATTGGCGCTTTCATGCTACTGGAAAAAAAAACAGAAAAGTGCAAAGACCGTTCTTCAAGATGTTCCTTTGTCTGTTTTTTTGTTGTTTTTTTTGTCAAAAAGCAAATATTTTTATATTGAGTTGTTATGAATTATATAAATTATAGAACTGGTAATGTGAAAAATATTAAAATCTTGTGTTTTGTCTTAATCTCGAAAGATTCGAGGATCTTTCTGCCACCCAGATTTAAAAATGTTTTACAAAGGTTTTAGTACTAGTTATTTTTTTTTAAATGTATTTGCTAACACTTTTTTTTTTTTTTGCAATTACCTTATATAAATATATAAATATAAGTAATTACTCATGATTTAAAACCCTACATTGCCTCTCTAAATTGTGGAGGGAAAGATAAAGAAGCTTAGATAAAGCATGGTGTGGTGATAAAATATGGTGAAGCTTTTAACACATTTCATATGAATTTAATTAAATAATGCCTACACTTGAGAGACCAGACAATTAATGCTACAGACATTCCACAGTTTTTGTCAGAACATGTGGGAAAACATTTGGGTTTTAGTTTCTTCTAGTGACAAAAAAAAAAAAATTAAAAGGAAATTAAAATGGCGTTCTGATAGAAAAGGGAATTTTAATTTATTGTATTTTAATTTGATTGTAAAAATAAAATAAAAATACAAGAACAAGAACAATTCCTACTACTACTACTTCTAATAATATTAATAACAGAAGTGTTAAATGTTGGTACACCAAATGTGTATTTTCATCATTTGTGTATTTTGTCTGTAGAATAATATGAAACATAACTTGACATGTTTTATATATATATATATATATATATATATATATATATATATATATATATATATATACACACACAGATTGTCCCCGGGTTACGACGGTTCAACTAACTATTTTTTTATCTTACGATGACGAGAGCGATAAGACAAAATCGTAAAAATTTGGACGTGCAGCTGGGATGAGTGTATCTCTCACCCTGTGAAATGCCCCACTCTCGCTAGCGGTTGGCGGAGTAAAGTTTTCTAAGTGTGAATTTTTTTCTGTTTCAAACAGCAATTTTAGTGATAAAAGCAAGTCTTAAAAGTGCCAAGTATGTCTCCTGCTGGTAGTGGGGAAAAAAGAAGAGGAAAGCCATCAGTTTAGAGCAGGAAATGAAAATTATATAATCAGGCTGTCACAGGCTGTCACTGTCACAGTCATAGTACCATCTTCAACTTACAAAGACTAACTGTATATATATATATATATATATATATATATATATATATATATATATATATATATATATATACAATTTCAAATATTGTCTAATAAATGTATGCAGGCTAAACAACCACCATATAGAACACAAGCAGAGTAAAGATGATGATGATGATGATGATGATGATGATGATGATCATGTAATCAGGCATGTCTCTGTTCCCAGTCATGTTTACATCACTGACTCCCTCAGTCTCATACACGTTAACACCATACTTTATATTGCCATAAACAGCAGCTTGTCTTTTGAATATCATATCACCCATATTACAAAAACAGCCTTTTTCCACTTTAGAAATATTGCTAAGCTAAGAAACCTGCTGTCTATATCTGATGCAGAGAAGCTCGTCCATGCGTTCATGACCTCCAGACTGGACTATTGTAATGCATTACTAGGTGGTTGTCCTGCTTTATTAATAAACAAGCTACAGTTAGTCCAGATTGCAGCAGTCAGAGTTCTCACAAGGTTGAGAAAATATCATTATATAACCCCAATCTTATCATCCCTACACTGGCTACCTGTTAGGTTTCGAATCGACTACAAACTATTGCTACTTGCCTACAATACCCTTAAATTGCCTTGTTGCCTTGTACTTGTACATGTGTAATGACAATAAAGTTGAATCTAATCTAATCTAAAAATGCTTAGCTCTCATGTATCTATCCAGATCTCAAAACTCTGGACTGCTAGTAGATCCTACTACTACCTGCTATTACTTATAATCACACACACTCTGGTACTCATAATAGTTTTTACTCTCTGGTGTTTTGTATTGTTTTAAGATTTATAATTACACATTTGATATCACCCAGATAATGTTTGGTTCCTCTTTAGTACAGTAACAAAGTATTTGTACTTTATTAATTCCCATTTCGGATCAGACGTAAGGAACATCTATAGGCACAGATGCCACTGTTAATTGTACAGATATATCTTTAAAAATTATTATAAAAGCTTGATTTAGAATCCATAATGATAAGTTTGTCACTTATCTAAATAAATTTGGTTACAATTATATATATATATATATATATATATATATATATATATATATATATATATATATATATATATATATATATTAAGGGTGTAATAGTACAAAAAATATCATTTGTAAAATTTGGTATGCACCTCGGGTGTTTAAGTCATGGTTCAGTTCAGTTTCGATACAGCTAGGGGAGAGAAATTCCTCTTTTTTTTACTTATGAACTTTTCTATTATGATTAACATTTGTGAACATCAACAGTTTACATTTTTAAAACAATTTTTTATAAAATGCCTGCTTGGTTAAATAATATATAAAATAATATTATATAATATTTTGTAAAAATTTATAATAAAAATTGATTAAATCAAATTAATGCAATACACTTTTTATTATATAAAATAATAATATATTATTTATTATATAACGTTAAACCCCTAATGTATATCATAAATACGTTTCATTACTTTTCATTTTGTCAACCATTTCGAAATTTTGGCCTATGATTTCTATTTTTTTTTGCCAAGTGGTGCATAAAAACATATGTTTTTTCTTTTTTTTTTTTTTTTAAATAGTGAGTTGCAAAAAGATCATCCAGGGACTGCGAAAACATACATCTCAGCTTACACCATGCCTGCTACAAAAATGTTAATGTAACGTTTTGTTTTTCTTTTTATTTTTCTTGTGGTAGACACACATATAATAGATCTATCTATGTCTCATAACTCATAGCTGATTGTGGCTAATTAGAATTCATTATGCCACACATCATTACTGGACAATTTCCTTGAAAGCTTGACAGGAAGTAAGAATTTGTAAAGGATCAAATGAGTGTTACAGTATTCGCGGAATTTAACAATAAACATTTCAAAGCCTTAATCACATGAAAACAGTTTTGCCATAATAAAAAAATGAAAGATTGCACAAAAGATAACTTCTTTTTATGAGTGGCATTTTCTTTTTAATTACTTCATCATTTCAAGCAATTGCATCTTCACATTATCTTGATTGCCGCAGCTGTGTTTTGTTCTGTGTGAGGATAGCTAAAGGTTGTAACACACACAAACACACACACGCTCCTATTTCCCAGATGGACACATTAAATCCATGCTTTTTGGACAGCTTACAAGTAAAGATATAAAAACACAATGGCTTTAAGAAACAATATCTATAATAGATGCAAAGCTGAGGATGAGAATCATTAAAAATATTAACTAAACATGATTTTTAATTATAATAAAATTAAAATATTATTATAATTAATCAGTGCCAAGGTCTCTGAAACTTGCTGAGTCACATTCACCAATGTTATCTTTTTTTATAGCAATTTCAGGAAATTGGATACTCAACAGAGGAGCGTTTTTTTGTGATTATCTCATAATATTTAACCACTGAATGTAGGCCAACTACTTTGCCACTAAGCTAGATTCCCACTTTGCTGGTAATGCTGGTGGCATTTCCAGAAGTAGCTGACTGATAAAATTATACCCTTAAACCCTCTGTAGGTTTTCGCTATAATTTCTGATTAGCCTTGAACCATAACGAATTAAGGAACCATTTCAAATCTGTTCAAACAATATTCACTTAATTAGCTCACACCATGCTATCAGTAGCATGGCGATTACAGTGTGAGGTAAAGTAATAAATGTGTTTCTGTAGCACATGAGAGCCTGAAGCAGTAGAAAAAAAAAAAAAAAGATTATCTTAATATTGGAGACAAAATCCATAGTAGGGGTCACTGGTGAACCTCATAATTACAAGAAAATCAATGATACACAAGCAAAACAGGTAGAAGTCAAAATGAGAACATTATTGACCAGAAAACGAGGAAAATAGGAGATGGATAAGGAGGAAAAAATCTGTGTATGTGGGTCTTCTCCATTCAGCAGAAAATTGTATAGGATGTATGTAGATGCGGTAGAATTAAATTTTCCCCTCACTTGACCAAAACCTGTTCCAGAATGAAAATGTTTCTGTGCACAAAGTAAGGCTTTGGCTATGGTTTTCATGGGTTTTCATGGGTTGAAGAGAAAGAGAAAGATCTTGCGTGGTCTAAGTTCTGACCTTAAAACTAATAAAAACCTTTGGTTTGAATTGAAACGCTGACTGCACCCCAGGCCTCCTTTACATTTAGGGCATTTGGCATACACCCTTATCCAGAGCAACTTATATTTATCTCATTCATACAGCTGAGCAGCTATTGGGTTAATGGTCTTGCTCAGAAGCACAGGGGTCCAGGAGTGGCTGCTTGGTGTAGCTGGGATTTGAAAAATAGTGGAGCAATATCAGAAAGGAGTTTCTCAGAGAAAAATTGCAAAGAGATTGAAGTTATCATCATCTACACTGCATAATACCAACCAAAGATTCAGAGAATCTGGAACAATCTTTGTGCGTAAGGGTCAAGGCTGGAAAACCATACAGGATGCCTCTTTAGGCCCTTAGACGGCACTGCATCACATACAGGAATGCTACTTTAATGGAAATCACAACATGGGCTCAGGAATACTTTCAGAAAACATTGTCGGTGAATACAATCCACCGTGTCATTCGCCGTTGCCGGCTTAAACTCTATAGGTCAAAAAAGAAGCCATATCTATACAGGATCCAGAAGCGCAGGTGTTTTCTCTGGGCCAAGGCTCATTTGAAATGGACTGTGGCAATGTGGAAAACTGTTCTGTGGTCAGACGAATCAAAATTTCAAGTTCTTTTTGGAAAACTGGGACGCCATGTCATCCAGACTAAAGAGGACAAGGACTGTAATGTAATATGTGTTAGCAGCCGGAGCAGCCTCTTTAAGAAGGTAGTGGATGAAGGTAAAACATGTGACCGAGGCATCTTGACATGCATCAAGAGTGAGTCATAGACAGATGTGGTGGAGAGAATGCGGTAATTTTCGAAAAATTAAACATAATTCAGAATCAGATAATAAATAAAATGGAAATAATGTAAGTTATGTATTCTTTCTGTGCGGCCCGGGGGTTGGGGACCACTGGTGTAGAGGTTTGGAGATGACTTAACTGGGATTCTTGCTTCATATGCGAAATACCACCACTGTTGCGCTTATAGAAACCATCAATACTATACAAAAAAGCAATATAACAACGCATGGCATTACAGAGAGAGAGACATTTCACATATGTAGGGTGAATACTATTTTACTAAAGCAAGAAACCCAGACAACAAATCTCTACACTGCAACCGTGCCACCTACATCATCTGGAGCAGTTCAGAATATTTGCTAGCTGGCCTTGTGAGGCGAACATGAAATCGGAATGGTTAAAGAAACATTTTATATATATATATATATATATATATATATATATATATATATATATATATATATATATATATATATATAAAATGTTTGTGTGTGTGTTTATTTATTTTTTCAAGGCATTTCTCAGTCTTATGAACCCCCACCCATCTAATTTCAAAGCCTTTAATAGTTCCTGATATTGGCCATCTTTTGCCTAATGTACACACATTATATGTTTCAGCTATTCAACATCTCTGTACATGTATTAGACATTAGTTAAAAATCCCAGACCCTTCAGATAGCAAAAAAAGGTAGAGTATCATATTAGTATGTGCTTTGCAACAATGGAAGTCTCTGTAGAATATGATGGATAACTCAACGGCTCAGTGGAATGATAAATGTTCGAGTTTCTGTAGGAGAGGATTTTTTTTCCCACTTCCTTTTCTTTTCTTTTTTTTTTTTTTGCCACACAGTCTCTGAAAATGTCACCACTGCCTCACATATGACTTTGAGTCACCAACAAAAAAGGAAAAAAGCTCAGGTTTAGAGATGAAAGCACATCCAACCTCATCCCTTTACAACCGTTGCTCAATAAAACACAGAGGTCTTCACAAAACATCTATTCTTGTTGGTTGCCTTTAGGATTTAGGATCTAAAGATTCATAACACCCATCCTGAAAAGCACTGCTTCTTCTCTCAAAAAAGGTGGGAGCAGTGTGTGAGATCAACCCTCCATCTATCAATAGCTCAACACTAAAACTTTTACAGTTTAGAAAGACATGATATCTTGAGGTCTCATTCATGTTATTTGAAGAATGGTGTAGGATGTGACATCATGTGGGGAAACTCCTGTGTTTTTTAATCCTGCTTCAGGATTACCACCTCATGCTCATTTGAACGTACGTACATTTTAATTATGGACATTGTCTCAAAGCAGCTTTACAGAATGTAAGAGTTATAATAGAAAATGTACTTAGATTTACACGTCTCTGTATTTATTCTCAATGATAAAGCCTGGCGTGACTGTGGCTAGGAAAAACTCCCTTTGATGGTATGAGAAAGAAACCTTGAGACCAAACTCAATGGGGAACCCATCCTCATTTGGGTGATCCCAAGAGTGTCATTATAAACCATTAAAACATTACAAACATCAGAGAGTAATAAATATCATAAGTATCACCAGAGTGTGTGATTATGAATATTATCATTTCTTCAGTCTTATACAGTCAGTTGTAGGTGTGGAACCAAACTCAACTCATAATTTAGCTTAACATCTTAGATCATTATAAATTCCAAACTAACTCCTCCATGCTTTTATATGTTCAGTGATAGAAAAAAGCGTATGTAGAATATTATTATAAGTGGCATCGTCTGCATCTTCTCTTCGAAGGTTGAAAATCTTCATGAGGTGGGACCTAACTGGAGCTGGCACAACCTGTAGCATCCTTGGAATAATTGAGAAGTTGGCATCTTCTTCTTTGAAGGTCCGAAACCTCATGAGGTGGTACACAACCGATAGACTGACATAGGTGTAAGAATTTGAGCTCTTTTACTTCAGTTTAAGTGAAGGAATTGAAGCTGTGCTTGTATCTGAGGGAAGTAGAAGACAAGCAGTGTTTGAGTATTGGAGTCGAGCTCAAGTCAGTTTAAATTTGTCCTATAGTCTCCTATACTAAGCTCCAAGTTGAATCTTAGGTCATAGATAAGTGAAAGTGAGTCCAACTTAGTCCCAAGTTCAAGATTCACTTGTCATCTGGTTAGCTATATCACTGGTTGAGGGTCAGTCTGTCAGGTGTCCTTGGAGAAATCGGGAGTTTATGGGCTTTGTAGAAGGACTTAACTGTGGCACAGTTCAGCAGCACTTCTATCCCTGAAGCTCAGTCCCTGTAAATCTCTGCAAGCCTTCAACCAGAAACTCACAATTCTCTGGTATGGTCATGGGCAGTGGTCCTTGAACACTAGGTGTGTAATACAATACCACTATCTGGGTCTGTATCAGTTTAGTGCAGCAAATGCAGTTTTTCTTTTTAGAATATATTGCAACAGATCACAGTTTGCAGAACTTTACAGTTCTTTAACCTCAACTGCAGTTGAAGTTCATAGCTGAGTCCCTGTGGAACTTTCTGTCAAACTTTCTGTCTGTAATGACAGAATAACCTACTGTACTGTCCTAAAAAAAGAGAGAGAGAAAGAGAGAGAGAGAGAATCCCTAAATCAGCGAACTAGTGTTTATAGTTGACTGCATTTGCCACCAAATAACATTTTATTAGAATTAATTTTTGGGTTTGTTACATTTCAGAAAGATAAAAAAATCAATCCATTCACTTTGCATACCATCTGAATGTACTGCAAAACTCCAGGGATCAAAAACGATGTGCATTAAACAGCATTTCATTATAATAACTGATTGTTCTTCCAGTTTAATAATAATGAACAATGAAGAAAACTCATTGTCCTCTACACTGTATGTGGTCCACATGAGATATATTAGGCGGCATTTATTCAACTTCAGAACCAACAAATTATTTCTTTTACAAATGTTTTTCTTTCTTTCATTTCTTAGAAATTATTGAAAAAAAGTAGAATTTGTAATGGGTAACAGTGGTGGTCCTTGTAGCAGTCGACCTGTATTGTGCAGTCTTCTGTTGGTGCCATGTTATGTCATTAAGTACCAATTACACCTTTGGTAACTTGTAGATCATTTGTTGCTCTCTCCTAACTGGGGCTATTATGCATCTACATAAAAGCTGATAGTTTGTGCTAGTAAAAACAAGAAAACAATGTTTTTTTTTTATGACATTAATAATAATAATTTAAAGGTCAGTGCTTTATGAAAAGAAACGAAAAAAAAAATTAATAAATACAGCAGCGTCCAACACTGTTTAGATGCTATTTTCTTTTTCTAAATGAGAAACAAAAAAAAAGAAGTAAGCTAAAAAATGCACAACTCATAAATGGCTGGTGGATACACACACTCCCTTGCTGCTACAGTAAGAAATGTGTTTGTGTATATAAATGTGTGGGCTACTGTATATTATGCTGTACCAATGCACACTCATTAACTGGTTAATAACTGAACATATTTTACCTTCAAATCTTCGGGAAGTGAGAATAAAGAAACAAAGGTCATGCACTGGAATGTCATACTCATAATAAACAAATAACCAATGGTTATACATTGTTTAAGGAGTATCATGTATACTCTGGGTTATTATATTTATAAATGCTGTATTCCTATGCAGAAAGAAACACTAAGTTTTGTCTTATAAAACAACAACAACAACAACAACAACAATAATAATAATAATAATAATAATAATAATAATAATAATAATAAAAATTAAGCATCTTTTTTTTCCCAGAACACTTTCTGTCACACATACTGTATGCCATACCTTTTTCAATACAGGCACTAATAAAAGTCTTTTGATGTATGTTTGTTCACACTCCTAAACTATAGAAAAATATATTTTTTTATATATTTATGAAAATAAAAATAAAAATCAGCCACCTAGAATCATTTTATGTTTCTCTATGATAGTGGCAATGCCAGAAAAATAATGATATAACGTGTTTCTGTGGAAATAAATTGCAGCTGCCAGGGCAGTAAATAACTGACTTTTGATTCTTGCCTCTGGCCGAGACAGGCTAAGTGCTATAAAGTGAAGGCGTTAAGCCACTGAAATGACTATCAGAAACGGGTTTTAAGGGGCACATGATTACAGTGAGTTTTTTCCTAGTTAAGGAGGTGATTCTTTTCTCAAGCAGAGAAAGAAAGAGCTGTGGTATGTCGTTGGCCCACCCATGGCACTCATATTTTGCCTCTGTGTAGTAATGTGCCTTTTAACCTCATACTATTTTTTTAAGAAAGAGCGAGAGAGAGAGAGAGAGAGAGAGAGAGAGAGAGAGAGAGAGAGAGAGAGAGAGATTGAACTTCTGAACTTGCAGCATTCATGGCTTAATCGCATCAGGAACTAAAAAATTGCTTTTGACTTGGTATAGGTCCTCAACATATGCATCAAATTTCTTTTGTTTTGCTTTATTTTTGCACCCTGTGTCTGTATATGAAAAAAAAAAAAAACTGTGTGGACTGCAAACCAGTCAAAAGCCATAAAAGGGCGCACAGTGTGCAGATGGTAATATTGCACCAAAGGTTGTATGTAATAATATCCAAAAAGCATCTGAAAAAAAATGTCTGCAGTGGATGAGTTTTGAAATAAGGCACTATGGAGGTGATACTCCCTGAGAGGACTGGGTTTGGATCCCCAGGAGAGAGGGCACAGAGAAAATTGCATCCATGTACAGAGCTTTTTTAAAATTTATTTATTGTTTTAAATTGCGTGAACTACAGTAAATAAGCGTAAAATAACATGCAATACTTTTAAATAATTCAACCTAGAGGCTTTAATTTATTGTTTAATATTTTTGTCACATCATATCATAAACAGGGAACCGTATTTGTGATGCTCGGCTTGGGTGCAACAACATCACCTAAGCGTGAGGTAGGACATTTCACAATCTTTGGCTCTACCAGGGAAGAACAAGGGCTGTCATGGATTGCTAAAACAGAGATTTCAGACATGCCAATTCAGTGGCAAAGGCATGTTGTACAGTCCGTTCCGCCAGTGAGAGCGACAGGGGCCACTTACATTGCAAAGAAATGATTCTCTTCTGTGCCAAGATGGTCCTATTTCATTGCCACTACTGTTGCGAGGAGCCTCGATTGCTTTCTTTGATAAAATATTGGCACATAATGTTCCAGAAGTCCCTGGACACTGAAGCTGAAGAGAACCTGAAGTGTTGAGTGTAAGCCAGAACAAAAGACAAGTATACATGAGTTATCAGGGCTAAACATTTTGGAATAACAAAAAAGAGAAAAAAAGAAAAAAAATCCTAGAAATACATAAGTTGCAGTATATCACTGGATAGTACTGCAATACTGTACAAAGCATGCAATATAAATACCAAATATAATTACATTTAGATTCAGAATAGAGAAATATTGTGTAAACTGATACAAGTACAATGGAGAATAGTCTTCAGGCAGAATTCATATTTAGTTGAATTTGAAGAGGATACATTTCATGGCTTGGTTGAAAATGTTGTTGGTTGTAGTTCAATTTTAGCAGATGATGTTCATAAGCCTTTACTATAGATAGATAAGGTTTATTTAATGGAAGTATAGCCTGAGGATATGTTGCAGGCCATTTCCGCCCACAGTAAGGGCACTTTAGAGTGCACACACAGGGTAAATCAGAAAAATCTTGAAACTCATATAGCAACGTGGCAACATTTAAGAAACATTTTGTGGGACTAAAATATACCTATCCATTCTGTAACTTTATTTATTTTTGCCATTTCACCAAATATGACAACGGTACTGTAAGAAAAAAGGAAGAAAATGTAACGTTTATTTAGGCCTACAATTAAAAGAGTACAAACTCAAAATTAAGATAAATATAATAGTTAGGGTTCTGAGAAACAACATGTCAGGTCTTTACAATCATCAGGGCTTGTTAAAATATCGCATATATATTAAGGGTGGTAAAATTCACAGATTTACATCTGTGGATCGGCATAAAAGTTAACGATGTGATGCATCTACTTAAAAAAGTGTGCATCGGATACAAGTTTGTATGTTGATGCATAGTTTTTAACGTATCTGCATTGACAATTTTTTTTTAAATATATGTAGGGAGTGAAATATAAGGTTATAAATGATAAACTTTAAATAAGATCTGGAGAAAACACAGCGAGAACAGTTCCCCCCACAATTTGGATAGTATATTAATGATTCACTGTTTGTCTGAACTAAAGAAGTAAAAGTGAAATATCTGTACCATATTGAATTGCATAGGATCATACTTTTTCCATATAGATAGATAGATAGATAGATAGATAGATAGATAGATAGATAGATAGATAGATAGATAGATAGATAGATAGATAGATAGATAGATAGATAGATAGATAGATAGATAGATAGATCAAACCTTGAATAGCAGCTTAGCATGCTAATCCATGCTAGGTCATTTACATCACCTGGCTGCCACAAATGACTTTTCAATTCAGACTTTTTTAGCTAACTCGGCTATTATTTGTTCACCACTAACTGAATTAACTTAACTAAAATTCCACTCAAATGTAAATCAGTGTATTGTTTAATGTAAATGTATGAACGCGGTGGTTTTCACAATATTGTTTTGACAAAGACTCATAATTTTTGACTCACATATTGTAACTAACATTAAATTTTTTACTAAACATGATTAAACTTGAGTATCTAAAAATTACAAACTTGTTGCATGTTACTCTTATAATATTTTCACAGAACTTGTATGGAATGTAGTGTAAGTTGTGCAATTAAGATGCTATAGACAACTGAAATAATAAAGATTTTCAAGGCATGTGTTTATATTTTAAATCACTACAGTGGTCTTTTTTTCCTTGTTATTCTTAATTATCATCAAAACTGCTGAATACTAGTATAAATTTGGTAACTCCATTAAGACAATCTAATAGATAAAGAATAAAGAAAAACGATGTTATATTATCAGATGGTATTATTTAAACAGAAATAAGATAGGGAAGATAAAGAAGCAGGTAATGATTACAGTAGTCTGCCTGAATAAACCTGCCGGCAGTAATGGAATTGGCAGATGGAGGTAAGGTGGACCTCAGGAGACATATATTGCATAGACAACTGATGCAACCCAACTGTTACCAACAGGAGGCTGGGATATTTAATCAGAACTAACACTAAATCAACACCAGTGCCAAATGCAATTCAAATTCCTTATTAACTCTAAATACCAATTGACTGCAAATAGCACCGTGCCACACCCTCCTGTCAAATGTATTACATGATGACTGGTTGCAGTAAAATCAGTTTAATAGGCTGGGTAGAAAAACAGAAATTGGCTGAATTCACTGTTTTATAACGAGTGAATATTTTATCTTTTGGGTGGAAAAAAAAAAAACAAATACAAGAGCAAATTGTGGTTGCCTGTAAAAATCATTCCACATGATCACATTTAGACCAATATATATTAAATAAGTAATAACTTAATATACATTTAATTTATTAGATATTATGTATTTGACAAACACAAGTATTACAGTTTTTGACTTGACACACCACTGTTTATTTTGACATCCGTTCTTAAATAATCACTAAATTTGTTTTTATGTAAATCTCCAAAATATTCTTTGTTTTTCAGCAGAAATATTAACACCACCAGCAGTGGTGCTATAGTGCATTTCTGATCATTTGACAGCTGGTATTTCTGCTGTTTTCAAACTGAATCCACTAGGCTTATGTTCGTTTTGCTCTGACACAACCAACACATTTGCCGCATTACAAAAACGTTGCATGCAAGCTGCGTATGATGACTGCTTTAGACAGACTCTAACCTGTATGGTAGCATGGCTGCTTATTGACTTTATTACTCCAAGCTAGAACACACACATTTGGTGAAGTGTATTTCTTTGTATTTACTGTAGGTGCGAAAGTAGGTTATTCAATTAAATTATATTAACCCATTGTTTAAAGTGTTATACAAATAAAATGTACATTATCTCTGTAAAGCTGCTTTGAGACAAAGCTATAAATAAACAAATGTATATATTTAGTTCCAATAAATTTGTTTCTTATAAGTTTATTGGCAATGAGTGAGCCAGTGGCGACTGTTGTGAGGAAAAACTCCATGATGGTATGAGGAAGAAACCTCACAATGGAACCAATCCTCATCTGAGTGGCACTGAAGGTCCATTCATGTTGAGGTGTGCTCAACAGTTATGGGCAGCTCAATTCAAAACCGTTCAGGCAACCTTTGGTTCTAAGCTTAGACCGTTATAGGTTATAGGCAAAAAACAGTTATTTTTTTTTTACCATTTGCCATATACCCAAATGAGGATGGGTTCCCCTTTTGAGTCTGGTTCCTCTCAAGGTTTCTTCCTCATAACATCTAAGGGAGTTTTTTCTTGCCACAGTTACCATGGCTGCTCATCAGGGATAAATACACACCATTCACCTTCACTGTTGATTTCTGTAAAGCTGCCTTGAGACAATGTCTGTTGTGAAAAGCGCTATAGAAATAAACTTCACTTGACTTGACCATATTTCAGCCACTGGAACATTCAGATTGTACGCTTCCAATGTTGCAGTTAACAGCTGATAATTACTAATTAATGAATGGCTGCAATTATTCGTACAATTAAAAAATATATATGTTAATCATGTTAGAACAACATATTCATGACGTGTTTAATACTTTGAAAAATAAGTAATTCAATTTTATTATTTTAATGTTATTAATAAATATATTTTATGTTTTAATAAACATTTTAAATTTGACCTAATAAAATATACTTTTGTGCATAAATGTAAGAAATACATTTATTAAGTGCACCTCCTGCAGTATACTGATATGTTATCAGTATAATATATTGTATAGTTTGAAACTTTGAAGTAGACACAGGGGGTGTACAGGAAATAAATACAATTTTAATATTCTTAACTTGGATTCAAAAAGTATATGAACTATCTATATTTATTTTTACATAGCGGTGATGCTTTGACATGGATCATTGTTGTTCTGTTTTTTTTTTTTGTGAGCTGTTTCTCAGTGCTGATGTTTAAAGGTACAACAAAATTAGTATCTGTTGAAAACATGGATACAGATTATGTTTATGGTATAAAAGGCTGAACATCTCAATGTTAGGGAAAGATTGTAAAAAATTCAGCTTTTAAAATTGCTTTGAAATCCTTGTTCTAACAAATGTTTAGGTTCAAGGAGGTGTTAGCTCAGTGGTTGCAGACCTGGATTACTGATTTGGGGGTGGGGGGTTCAAGCCCTCTGTGTATCATAACTGACCCTGCACTCTGACCTCAACTCCCTAACTGTGCTGAGATATGCGAAGAAAGAATTTTACTGTGCTGTAAATTACGTGTGACAAGTATATGTATTATACTTAAAAGTATTATAAGTATTATAAGTATTCTTTCTTTCTTTCTTTCTTTCTTTCTTTCTTTAGTTCTCCATATTACAGGTTTGAGTAAATTTATGATTTTATTCCATGTTTAGAAACAGTAACTACAAAAACAAAAAATATTACAGAACAGTAACTACTAATAAATTTCATAACCTGAAAAATAAGAATATGGCCTGGTTAAGACCGTCGTATCACTAATGATTTAAATTTCATTTTTCTACACTGGAAAGCGAATTTAACAAGCATTGTTTTTTTTTTCTTTTTAGCTGTTTAAACCCATATCTCATGCACAAACAACACACCATTTTCCAACAGGATGCTGAACTCCAATTAGTATTTGGCCTTATATCAAATAAAAAAAAAGAAATAAACTGGCAAAACCCTACATGACTACTTCGAAGCACAAAAACAAACTATACATGTGACTAAAAAATACAAAGACCCAAGCACACTTTAGTGATGCACTAGATCTTTCACAGTATTTCATAATACAACTCTGTTAATCCATAAAACAATTCAACAGTACAAACCAATACTGAAAACACTTTCATGCTTAAAATCAAATCAGAGTTCTGCAAAATGCATATGCAAATCATGTATATAAAAAAAACCCAATCAGTTCAAACAGTTCAAGTAAACATTAGTTCTTATACACTTTGGGTTTAAGCCTCAGAACTTGAAGCACTTACGTAGTTATCTTAATCATAAGCATTTTCTTTGGTTATGTAAAGGGAAAAAGAATAGTGATATATACGTTTTTTTTTTACATAAGTATATAAAATAGGTCTGACATGCACTAAAATGTCTTTTTCTCTCTAATGTATAGAAAGTTTTTGTCTTGTACAAATATAAATCTGGTATTTCATCTGTCAGGAGATTCAAAAAGCTGCCAAAGAATACAAAGGGCAAAAAGCGAGTAAATTCAATAGCAGTAAAGTGCAATCCTCGTTAACTTATTAACTAAAAAGCATAAACGAACTCCTCAGATCATGTTGACAGTTTAATTCACTGAAATGTTCAGAATGAAACAGTAGTTCAAGAACAGCTCTTGTGTCATGCATTTCCTACCGAGAATGTATTTTTGTTTTTTTCTCTTTCTCTCTCTCTCAGCGTTAAAATGGGGCCTGGGGTTAAAAATCATATTCATGTCATGGCAGTGTACTTGGAATTCAGTGCCTCTCTGGCTGCGCAGCACAAGTGTCACCTTGTGCATCTGCATGGTCTCATGATAGCTTGTTTTATTGTATCTATAGAGAACAGATGGCCAAGCTACTGGGAAAATTATTTTTTATGAGTGTGGAAATCTTGTAACATTTGCTCTGCCTGCAGTGCCACATCACAAATGGTATGTGCTGCTGGATTGTTGGAGAGATATTTATAGAAAAATACAAAAAAAAGAAAATATATAATATAGGCTTAATACATATTTCAATAAGATTTTTTATTGCATATATAAAATATTTATATATATACAATATGTACCAAATATTACTATTTTATGCTGCATTGATGAGTTAAAGAAAATCCAACCAATTGTATTATATAACCAATAATTTAGTTACAAATGATGTTTTCGATGCAAACGAATAAGCAGCAGAGCTCCGTGAAGATAAAGTTTACATAAGTTAGAATAAAAGCTCTTGAGTGGCCTGCTATAGAGCTCTGACCTCAACCCTGGTGTACACCATTGGGATAAATTGAAACACTGACTGCACCCTCAAACTACATCAGTATCTAACTTTACTAACACCCTTGTGGCTGAAAAAGCACATCTCTACAAGCCCACTCTAAACTCTAGTGAAACGTCTTCCCAAAAGAGTAAAGATTATCAGGAAAAAGGGACTAATGTAGAATGAGATCTTCTAAAAGCATATACAAATCTCAGGTTTTAACAGTGTCTTTACATTGACAGATTAATTTGTAATACAAAATTCTTCCCAATTTCCGATGATCAGATATCATTTTTTAGCACTGGATTGCAAAGTCTGTATCCATCACCAGGCTCTAAATGTCATTCTGGGTGATTTTCTGCAGCCCTTTGCTCCAGACACTCTTGACTTCAGAAAGTGAAGTATGTACTACACTGCCAGAGAACATTTAAGAGGTTGAGAGATCCCCCCCCTTACCTCCCCTCCAAAAAGATAGAAGGGTCACAAACTAGCTCATAATTCATAGCTACTAAGTGTACTTATAGGTAATGAATTCACCAGTTTCTTGGCAACATGAACAACCTTATTAGTGTCTTACTCAGTGCTCTCATATTTTACCTCATATTGTTGAAGTTACTTGCGTCTTCTCAATAACTTCTATTTCTAGAAATGAGCAGGCAATTTTATAATTAATATAATGACTGTAACATGTTAATTATGCTTTCAGTTCACTGTCTCAACCCAAGACAAATATACGAACACTACTGTATCAATTACCAGTCATAAGTGCAAGCAATCATATACAGTATCTCTATTTTCTTGACATAAACAGACATAATCGCAAATTTTTGCACATATACTGAAAAAAGACAGTAAGAAGTAAGGAGATGAGGATAAAACACTGAGGAATTACACTTAAATGAAAGTAAAGATGTATTTCTATTTATAATGTACTTAAATCAAGTTTACTCAAGATTTTAGGTTTGGAAAAGAAATGCTTTAAAATTATCATTTTTGCACACAGGACCTACTGCAATTGTGTAGTACATGAAAAATAAATCTATATGAAATAAAAAATATGCATATTATTGTCCTACAGCTTTGTAACACTAAATATAACTATGTATGTACAAGTGTATTTATTGGGACCAGTCTAATAACATGGAAGGTGGTAACTGAGTGTTTAAGGCTCTGGGTTACTGTTCGGAAGTTATTCAAGCCCCAGTATTGCCAAGCTGCCACTCTTGGGCCCTTGAGCAGGTGTTCCAGGGGTGCTGTGTCATGGCTGACCCTGCGCTCTGACCCCAGATCTTAACATTGTTGGGATATATGAAGAAATAACTTTCCTGTGCTGTGATGTACATGTGACAAGTAAAATGTACCTTTACCTTTTACAAGCATGGTATGCTATTACTTACACAAGTAGTAATGTAATAGATCATTCATGTGGTGTTAGAAATGCTTCAGGACCTGCTTTTTTTTTCAAAAACTGTGAAGTTAAAACACCATACCATTGTTGATTATATTTTACAGCAACCAATGACATCTGTTATTCCTAGCATATACACCATCAGCCATACTATCAGATCCACCTGCCTAATATTGTATAGGTCTCTTGTGCCACTCCATAAGACCTCTGAAAGTGTGTTTTAGTCTCTGGCACAAAGACATCAACAGCAGATCCCTTAAGTCCTGTACGTTGCCAGGTGGGGCCTCCACGGATCTTACTTGCCTGTCCAGCACATTCTGCAGACTGATTGGATTGAGATTGGGGGAATTTTGGAAGTCACGTCAACACTTCCCAAAACAGAACAATGTTTGCACTGTGGCACGGTGCATTACAGAATACTGCTGAAAGAAGTCACAGACATAAAGGTCTACTGGTGCCATGAAGGAATGTACTTGTCTGCAACAAAGTTTAGGCACATATGAAAGTAACATACAAATCCAAGTTTTCCCAGCAGAACATTACCCTGAAGATCACCCTGACTCCTGGCTTGCCTTCTTCCCATAGGTTTTTTTCCTTGGGGTTTTTCTAGGTTAATGGTGTACCCGAACGTCCACATTATGTAAAATAAAATTCAGACTAGGCCACCTTCTTCTATTGCTCTATGGTCTAGTTTTGATGCTCACCTGGCCACTGTAGAACAGGGATTAGCATGGGCACTCTAACTGGTCTGCAGCTACACAGCTCCTATTGCAGCAGGCTGTGAAGCACTGCGTGTTCTGACACCTTTCTATTACAGCCAGCATGAAACTTTTTCTGCAATTTGTGCTATGGTAACTCTTTCTTGGACAGACTAGAGGGGTTAGCCTGCGTTCTTCACTTATTGACAGGAACTAACCACAACATACTGTGGACACAACTTATAAAACATGTCAATTTTAGACACGCTTTGACCCAGGTCACCTACCCATCACAATTTTAGCCGTTGTCAAAGTCATTCAGACACTTACGCATGGCCAATTTTCCTGTTTTTACAGCACATCAACTTCAAGAACCGACTGTTCGCTTGCCACATAATATATCTTACCCCTTGACAGGTACCGTGGTAATGAGACAATCAGTTGTATTCACTCGTCACCTGTCCGCGGTTTCAATATTATGTCTGATTGGTGTATTCCCACCATTGTACTAAAGCATTACTTTCCCCATACCTCGAGGAGTTACACTAATGCAGACTAATACACATGGTTCAAGGAGATACATTCAACAGCACTTTAAAAAACATCTGGGGGCTCCATTTCATCTGTTACAGTGTCTCCAGCGTATATCCTTCGACTCTCTTGCAAACAAATACAAGGTGGAGTGTGAAGTCGTGTGAAGCCGGTCTGACATGAACTCCTACGTGGCAGCCACTGAGTAGGCAGGCTGCCTGCAGCAGCTGTCAGCATCATGTGACATTACCACCAGTATGTCACCTATAATAATGTGCCTCTGCTAAAAAAGACGACTAGGGGCTTATGGGAACACAAAAAGCTCTTGTCACAACAGACGACGAAACTGTGAGCTCATTACTCAGACTATGTAGTGCATTTCAGTGGGAAAAAAAGTGAAGACCTTACCAAACTTTGTGGTTCCGTTTCAAACATAGTGTCACAATATTTGTATTTATTTTGCTAATACTTAGTAATTAGGTTAATTTCTATAAAATACAATGACATTATATATATATATATATATATATATATATATATATATATATATATATATATATATATATATATATATATATATATATATAATGCAACATAATATTTCCTTTTAAAAACATGATAAATTTAAGTCTTCAAGCCACAATATAGAGGAGATGCCTTACTTGACCTTACACATGGTTTCTTAGTTTTTTTTTTTTTTTTGTAAAGAAGCAGAATGAGTAATTCAAGCTTCTGGTTTGTGTAGGGATCATGCACATATGTTTTAGACTGTGGGGAAATAAAAAAACAGTTTCTGCCACCCCCCCTTCCATTATGTCAGGAAATACCATGTGTTTCAGCCATTCACTGTACTTGCAGGCATGCCATTTTCCCACAATGGAACATTTTCTTTTATGTATAAAAATCAGATTTATAAAAAAAAAAAAAAAGTCCTGTCATTCTATCAGAGTGCAAATGAGGTTGCTGGGTGGCAGCAAATGACACATATTATACAGTGGAGCACATTTTTCTCTTCTATCCTGCAACCGGAATTCTGACTGCCATGTGATGATCATCGATGGTGACCATTAAATATAGCATATAAGATTTTGAACGAAATTTTACCCTGCAGGATGTATTTTTTCTCTCATTGTTTTCTAGTGCAGTTCAATTTCATATTAATGAGAACTCTATCACCAAAACAATGAAGACAGGAAACCTTGAGCTAAATGTTCCTGAATGCAATGCAGCTATATGATGCATTTGTGTGATTCAGCTCAGCTGGCTAGTTATCAATGAGATTATGATTGTAATAGGGTTCACAGCAGGACTGGCATGAGCACTAAGGATTTGGAGACTGATCTGTTTGAGCAGAACATACCGATGAGGAAGTGAGAAAACTGGGCAGGCTGAAGGATTAAATCGCTGATGTACTGACATATTTTAGACATTGAAGCGAAGGGTAATGCTTAATATGATTATAGTTTGTAACCTGGAATTTTATAATTCCCAAACTTAGACCAGGAAAAGCAATAGAAGTTCCCCAATCAACTCTAAAGTCCTGCTTGGGTAATCCTCAACTACTAGTATATACAGTACAACGATCAGGCATAACACTTTCTTTCGGCTTCTCCCATCAGGGGTCGCCACAGTGGATCATCTGCATGTTTGATTTGGCATATGTTTTTACGCTGGATGCCCTTCCGAACGCAACCCTAACCATTTATCTGGGCTTGGGACCGGCACTAAGAGTGGCTGGGGTTGGTTTCCTGACCGGGGATCGAACCCGGGCCGCAGCGGTGAGAGCGCCGCATCCTAACCACTAGACCACCAGGGGACCTGATCAGGCATAACACTGTGACCGTTAAAGTGAATAACACTAATTATCTCTTCATCATGGCTGCTGTTAGTGAGTGGGATATATTCAGCAGCAAGTGAAGCAGGTAAAATGGGCGAGAAATTATGATGACTAGATGACTGGGTCAGAGCATCTCCAAAACTGCAGCTCTTGTGGAATTTTCACAGTCTCCAGTGGTCAGTATGCATCCAAATTGGTCTAAAGAAGGAACAAGGTAATGCTGTTAATGCTCGACTGGTCAGGACTGTTTTGGAAGCAAAAAGGAGGACCAACACAGTTATGCCTTCACTGTGTAATTATAGACAAAGGTATTAAGACATCTGACTTTGCCAGCCGTATGTGGTTCTTCCACAAACTGTAAACTCAAAGTTCTACCTCGTCTTTTAAGTCACGGGTCGGTTCAATTTCAGTACGGTTAGGTGGGAAGAAATGCAAAATATAAAATTGCTTGTCGTTTTTTATTAATGCAGTTTATTTTTGTTAATAACATTTGTGATCAACATTTGAACAGTTTTTTAAACATTTTTTAAACATATTTAAATGAAGTATGCTTGGTTGGTTAAATCATATATAAAATTATATTTATAATATTTAATTAAAATTTTATTCTAATTAATGCAATACAATAAATAATCAATTAAATTGATTAAATAAAAGGAAGTCTAAGTGTGTGTGTTTTACATTCAATATTTATGATTTGATCTACTTATCTGTTCTTATTTCAGCATACTGCAAATGTCTTAATTTCTTACATCCTTCATTCATTTACACTCTCTTCTTCTTATTTTTATTTCGGATTCTCCCATTAGGGGTTGCCACAGCAGATCATCCATTTCCATACCCCTCTGTCCTCTGCATCTGCCTCTTTCAAACCAACTACCTGTATGTCTTCCCTCATCACATCCATAAACCTCCTCCTTGGCCTTCCTCATTTTCTCCTTCTGGTGGCTCCATCCTCAGCATTCTCCTACCGATATACCTCATGTCCATCCTCTGCACATGTCCAAACCATATCAATCTCGCCTCCCTCAAATTGTCTCCAAAATGTCCTACATGCACTGTCCCTCTAAATAACTTGTTTCTAATTCTGTCCATCCCCGTCACTCCCAACGGAAACCTCCACATCTTCAGGTCTGCTACCTCCAGCTCCACCTCCTGTCTTTTACTCAATGCCACTGTCTCTAATCCATACAACATCTCAGGTCTCACCACAGTCCTATAAACTTTCCCTTTTACTCTCACAGATACTCTTCTATCACAAATCACTCCTGTCACTCTTCTCCACTCACTCCACCCTGCCTGCACTCTTTTCTTCACTTCTCTAACACTCTCCATTACTTTGCACTGTTGATCCCAGGTACCTGGACTCCTCCACCTTCTCCACCTCTTTCTTCCTGCAACTGCGCCACTCCACTGCCCTCCCTCTCATTCACACACATGTACTCTGTGTTACTCCTACTGACTTTCATTCCCCTTCTCTCCAGCACGTACCTCCACCTCTTCAGGCTCTTTTCAAACTGTTTCCTACTATAAACACAAATCACAAAACATAGTCACCCTCTCGATATGTGTAATTGTCAGGATTTTCTCCTTTTACCAGAAATTCTTTAAGCTGGACATACAACGCTAAAAAATCAATAGTGCTAGCATAAGCCAGTAGTCACTTCCAGGTTAGTGGCTAACGCTAGTGCTATGGAGTGAGCAGCCACACCGCGCTATATATATATATATATATATATATATATATATATATATATATATATATATATATATATAATTTTTTTTGAGCTGCCAGAAAAATAACTATTTAGCAGATGACTTTCAAACTGTAAAGCATATGAAATGGGATTTCTTGTCATTCCTGCCACTCAGAATATCAATGCAATTCATAGAAGTTTCTGTGCAGAAGCTTTTTGGTTGGGACAATATTGTATAAATGCAAGTCAAACAAAAAATGCAATATCTGAGTGAATTAAAGGAGGATAGAAAATGTTCTGGATTAAAGAAAAACGTGCACATCGTTATTACCATATTATAATGATCTTCAAAAAAAGAAAAAGTGAGCTGCTGTATATTGGATCTTTGGTATTGCTGTGCTTTGATTACATTTTAAAGTTCAGAGCCAATGTTCAATTTTCACAATTTACCAAAAAAAAAATGAATAAATAAAAAAAAAACCTTGTCATGAGAGCAAGTCTTAGCACAGGGAGTTTGTACAATATGTTTTCCAATATGGTGTGATGAGTGAAGTGTCATTCGTAAATTGTTTCATATCAGATCTGCTTTATTGATTTCTGTCTGTCAAAGTGAAAACATTGCACATTGCGCCGTCTGGATCCTTATGCTCCGAAGAGGAATTATTACTTTTTCTTCAGTTCATGGATATTTCATTTCCCCCCTCCCCTTTCTACCAAATGCATTACCAGCTGCCTGGAGAGAGGTAATATGCTCTGGTCATGTCGATCATATGAGGCAAATGAAGTCTCAGTGCCAGTGTGAACTATCTACGTGACAAGCTGTTCTTACGCTGCCCCATTCTCGGCAGTGGAGCATCTGTTGAGGAAATGACTTGCTTTTGTTCCAATTCAGAAAACACAAAAAACAATTAAATCTGTTTCGGAAATAATTGAGAACGACAAATTGACAAGCGGAGTAATTAATGATATGGGCAACAGCAGTTATGGACTTTGTTAAACTCTTTTTATGTAAAAATGATTAGCAGCCCAAAACAAATCCGATCCTAATCAGACTTTTACAATTATGAATTTACTTTTAAATCTGAGCTATACTGGCATAGATACCAGGATAAATTAATTAGATAGATAGATAGATAGATAGATAGATAGATAGATAGATAGATAGATAGATAGATAGATAGATAGATAGATAGATAGATAGATAGATAGATAGATAGATAGATAATTGCTGTATATTTACCCTTTTAACAGGTGTTTTTTATAGTTTCCCTGGATCCATTTGAGTGACACAACCAAAAGCATTCTAGTTTTGTATTCGTAGTACTCCTATGGCCTTCTCTCAATACCTGCAGTTGGACTGCCGTCTATACATTTTTGTTGTATGTGTGTGAATTTGTACATATGATGTCTTATGACAGATAGAAATCTCATCTGGGATCATTTTTACACCTTGGGTTTTCGACTTGTTACCCAAGATGGATAAGTAGATTAAAGCTTTAGTAGGAGAAAACGTTCTCTTGCAGCACCAAAAATCTTTCTGTCATTTAAAATGCTTAAAAATCCTGAATTACATAAATAAAGTTCTAAAAATTCTAAACTTTTCAACAAAGTCCTTCATGAAATGGCACTAATGAAACAAGCTCAGGAACCCTGACTAAACCGATTTTTTTACATTTAGAAAATGTTTCCAATTGATAATTATTCCACTTGATATGAGAATGATGAAAGACCATTGGATGCTACTTGGACTTGAGCATGGCTTTTATTATTGTTAAATGTTATTTTTTCCTCCAAATTATTTTCTGAATTACAAATCACACCTCAGCTAAAGCGCTAACTGTTACTAAAGAGGTTGCAGATCTCCAACGCTCTTCTCCAACATCAGCAGCTTTTTTAATGGATCTCATCAAACAGTGATGAGATCAATCTATAAAACAATCTATTTCCTTAACATCATCACTGCAATATAAACACAGTAGGATTTTTGTATGATGTACAGTAGGTGTTGGAAGTATGTTTGTATGAAGTATATGTGTGGTTTTTTTTTTTTTTTTTGCATAATCCTAAAGCTGTGGTTTTGTAAAGATATATTGAGCATCAGTGTCACACACACAGAAGTGAGCAGAAAAAATAAACAAACACAGGTTCTATATTCAGTACTTCTATAATTGTTCTTGGAAGATGAGGTTCCAGGCTTCATCTTGAGTATGAATAAAACAATACAGAAATTTTTACATTAAGGTTGTTTTTTTTTTTTTTTTTTTTTAATACCAAACTAATTATCCACCACAGTGCCATCCTTCAACTCCTTGTACATTCTAAAAAAAAATCAAAAGAACAAAAGAGCATTTTTGTCAGCGTGCATTCTTCACCCATCAGTAGTTTGGAGCTTGTCTTAGGGATAAAGTATAGAACGATTGCTGCTGTGTTTCTATAGCAACTATCAGACCAGATGTTTTAAAGAAAACTGTAAAATAAATTATAAATAAAAAAAAAACCATCTAGCTGTGAGCTAAGAAGTGTGAAGGTGTGAGTGCTTAATAATCAGACATTTCTGAATAACTGAGGAAGTTTACATCTCAAGTAAAACCTAGGGTTTTCAAGTTCAGTCGTTTAGAAATCATGCTTGGTAAAGTTTTCCACGATATAAAATGTGTAATGCTGACAAGTAAGATGTGTTAAAATAATTGAAAAAAATCTAAAAGCTGAATGTACAAGTATTTTTGTAACACTGGGGTATGTACTGTTACTTGAAAAATCACATTATAACCTAAAACTCCTGTGGAGGACGAGCAGATGGAAAAGTATAGAGAAGGTCAGAAGGAGTTGCATTGTGTGTTTGTGGATTTAGATAAAGCGTACGACAGGTTGCCGAGAGATGAATTGTGGTATTGGACGACAGACTGGTTCAAGGTGGAGGTTGGACTGCATCAAGGACCGGCTCTGAGCCCTGTCCTGTTTGCAGTGGCAATAGACAGATTGACTGACAAGGTCAGACAGAAGTCTCCCTGGACTATTTTGTTTGCGGATGATATTTTGATTTGTAGAGTAGGGAGCAGGTTGAGAAGAGCCTGGCGAGGTGGAGGTACATGCTGGAGAGAAGGGGAATGAAAGTAGGTAGAGGTAAGACAGAGTACATGTGTGTAAATGAGAGGAAGAGCAGTGGAGTGGTGCGATTGCAGGGAGAAGAGGTGGAGAAGGTGGAGGAGTTTAGGTACTTACAGTCAACAGTGCAAGTAATAGAGATTGTGTTATCGAAGTGAAGAAAAGAGTGCAGGCTGTGTGGAGTGGGTGGAGAAGAGTGGCAGGAGTGATTTGTGATAGAAGAGTATCCGCAAGAGTGAAAGGAAAAGTTTATAGGACTGTGGTGAGACCTGCGATGTTGTATGGTTTAGAGACAGTGGCATTGAGTAAAAGACAGGAGGTGGAACTGGAGGTAGCAAAGCTGAAGATGTTGAGGTTTTTGTTGGGAGTGGCGAGGAAGGACAGAATTAGAAATTAGTTTATTAGAGTGACAGCGGATGTAAGAAATGTTGGGGACAAGGTGAGGGAAGTAAGATTGAGTCGGTTTGGACATGTGCAGAGGATGGGCATATTGTATATTGGTAGGAGAATGATGAGGATGGAGCCACCAAGGAGGAGAAAAAGAGGAAGGCTAAGGAGGAGGTTTATAGATGTGGTGAAGATTTGCAGGTATTTGGTTTGATAGAGGCAGATGTAAAGGACAGAGTAGTATGGAGACGGATGATCCGCTGTTGCGACCCCTAGGAAGAAGAATTTTAAACTCTTTAGCACTCTGCTGGATGCCTCCGTCCATGACGGCTCTCTGTTGCAGTTGTTAAATGTTTGAAAATAGATTAAATGAAAAGGGACAAGCGTAATCATGACAAACTATATATCATTCTAAAGGTCTAAACCCATCGATGTCTCTATAAGCTTACCCCTATACGCTTACCCCTTGAGTGACCCAGTGGCAACATTGTCACAGAGAATCTCACAGAGACGAAAGAAACATATATATATATATATATATATATATATATATATATATATATATATATATATATATATATATATATATATTTTGTTGTCTTAATCATTTCTTTCTTTATATTTACAGCACAGGGATTTGCTTTTTTCCATAATTCACAACTGTATTGTGTATCTGGCTCCCAAAGTAGCTATCATGTGTCTGAATTCAAGATTTTCTGTGTTATAGCGCTTGTCATGGCAAAAAAAAAAAAATCTTGTTATTGCTTTCAACTGGTTGAAATAAACTGTAAATTCTAGCTTTACCTGTTGCATCTTTAGCTGTAGGCTTCTTTGTTCTCCCCATGCAGCCTCTGTGGGTGTAGAGCAAGGTATGAGGTGATGCGAGGGTATTTTATTGCATGCTTTGCATGTAGCAGTGCTTTTAAGACTTCCTGCTGAGCTTTTGTTGAATCAGAGAAAGCTAGAGAGTTGTGACTTTGCTCTCTCTCTCTCTCTCTCTCTCTCTCTCTCTCTCTCTCTCTCTCTCTCTCTCACACTCTCTTACACGCACACATAAATGCAAACTGTGGACTATGCACCAATTTCCCAATGGCAGTATCAGATTTTTACTATTTCAGTTTTTTGCTATTTAAACCAGGTTGAGGTAAGCTTATACCACTATATCACGCACCACTGTCTTTTTTTTTTTTCAAAATTCTTGTTCAGTTCAAGACAAACTTCTCCCACAATGTAGTGTGGAGACACGTCCAATGTTCCCCTGCACTCCTACTTTAGCAGACACACTTCTCGCACAAGACTGTACATCGGAGACCCTTTCATCCGTCTCCCACACTACTGCACATGATTCCACTTTCATCCTACACTGAGACAGCTGGGCTCATCCAATGGCTTTGTAGGATTATTTTTTTACATTTTCCTGCTTTGATTCTTTCTTTGAAAACACGTTTTAATGCATTTCATCCTTAAGCACTGAGTAATTCTTTAGAGAAATACCCAAGACATGCACACTTAGTGTAAATGTACTGTCAGAAAAAACTTATAATTGCTTGTCCGGAGTTCTTTTAAAAGTATTACCGTTGGCGTGTTTACAATAAAGCTGCTCAACTAGCCGAATAGCAAAAATATTTATAAATAAATAATTTGTCGAAGAGACACATAATAGTAATCTAACCCCATTTTTTTTTTTTTTATAATTCTGTACTGAATACAGGCATTTGTTTAGAATCAAGCTCATTTATTAAAAGTCAGCTTCAATTAATTATGTAAAAGCAATCCATCTTCACATGCATTTACTGTGCAGTCCTTTTTTTTAAGGATTTTGGAGTTAGACCACTAGACCACTGTCATTAAAACAGCAACTGAGAGAATATTTTTCAGAATAGTCTCTTATCTACAGTACGCATACAGGCTCATTGAAGCTGTCCCCCAAATTTGTCACCCAAATATATGCATCTTGTAGCTTAACTTACATGATATTTATTCTGATTTGATGGTAAATAAATCAACAGCTAATAAAAATACTAAAGACATGCATCAGTGGGTAAATTACCCAAACTAACCTGTACTTTTTTGTATGGGAATTGAATAAATACAATAATTTGTCTTGGATATGTTCTAGATTATCTGTAATTTTTGGGGGGAGGCTAAATGTTGAAAAATAATAGAACAATTTCAGAAATTACTGGTATTTGTATATTACACCAAACAGCAACTACCATATTCTATTTACATGCACACCTGCACACTCACGTGCTGCTAAAATTCGTGTTTACATGTATAGTACTCATTATTATAAAGACTTCCAAAAGTTGTCTGTAGTGGTCAGTGCAGCAGTGTCAGTGTGATTATTGAAAGGGAATTGGTAGTTCAGTGGTTGAGACTTCAGGGTTACTGATTGGAAGGTTGGGAGTTTAAAGTACCAGTACTGCCAAGCTGCCACTGTTGGGCTCTTAACCATTTGTGCTTCTGTATCATGGCTGGCTCTGCACTTCCTAACATCACTGAGATATGTGAAGGAAGAATTTTTCTGTGCTGTAAGGTATGTGTGACAAGTCAAAAGGAAGCTGGGGTCAGCAGCTTGGCAATACAGGGGCTTGTACCCTCTGAATGCAGCTTTACAGAGATAAATGTAGTGCCTATGATTTTGTTCCTTATAACTGTAAGTTTATCCCTAATATGAGAGCCAGTGGTGACTGTGAGAAATAAAAAGCTCACTGAGATTGCATATGGAGGAAAAGCTTGAGATGAACCAGACTCAAAAGGGAACCCATCCACATCTGGGTGACGAATATCCATTCATTACAGTTCCATCATTATGTGTTCACTGTGGTCCTGAGCCATTGTATTAATATTAGTTACAGTTTAAATCCACCCTTAAAGTTCTCAAAAGGCAGGAACCCTGGTCACTCTGCAATTTCTTTCAATATTACTATTACTATAACCATGAAGTTATAGTAAAATAATCAATATTGTTTGCTTATACCACTCCCAAATAAAATATTTTTCTGGAGCATACCAGCAGGTGCTCTAGTAGCAAAATTGTATAAACTCAGAAAACATATTAGGTAATGGATTATGAATAATATTACAGAATGCCTGTAAAAATTGGTTACATTTTTTAAAGGTTACTGCAAACCTTCGGCACTTTCGGCCATCCTCTCCCCAGCTTTTATCTTAACCCTAACCTATTAAGGATAATATGAACAAAAGCATGTAAACAAACACACAGAGTTCTTACATTAATCACTTAAAATGAAATCAGTTAAAAAAAAGCATCCTTCATCCAAGTTTATGCAAATTACTTGTTACTATAGAAACCATTTAGGAGAAGTGTGTTAAATATAAACCTGTAATATGCACAAGAGCTACCATTTAAGCAAAGAAAGCACTCCGATTCGAACTATTAACAGAACTTATACAAGGGGAACGAAGCACAAGGTTGATTGAAACCTCGCAAAAAAAATACACAGATTAATTATTGCACCATATGCACATCAGGTATCATACAGGTGAACCTTCACCCCAATCAGATGTCCTTCACGCTCTTGAAAAGGTTTTCCTTAACCGTGTGTCTGTACTTTGATCTGTTCTTCCTTACGTCCATCTTCAGCGGCATCCCAAATGAGACGCATTACCATACTTCAATGCTCCTTAAGGAGCTTTGTTGTTTTGGTGATTCGATTGCTCTCGTAACATAAGACCACTTCACAGAATCTTAACATCAGAAGGTAATTGAAGCATAACAGCATCGCAGCTGACGGAGAACGTTAAGCTTTTTCGCTTGGTGGGTGTTTTGACTCTTGTTCGGAATAAAACGTAGCCTGCTGAGAGTTTAAAGCAATGAGTAATATTCATTTCAGTTTCAGCTTCTCCCCATGTTAAACCTGCTGTGAGTCATTATTCAGCTAAACTGCCCTTAAATCCTGTATAACCAAAAGAGAAAACATGCCATGGGAAGAATGTTCTAAGCTCTGTAGTTGCTGATTATTTGTTTCATTATTATTTCAAAACAATTGAGCTGGTTTAACCAATTAAGATTTTTTTTTCTTCCTTGGTGTCTGATAAATATTTTGCGCACCCATGGCCACATCATACTTGTGTGATCAATAAATGAAGAGAAGCTAATCCTAGTCCAGAGGGTTGTTCCATTTCAGATTCAACAAATAAAAACTTTCTTTCAGCTTCTCCCATTAGGGGTCACCACAGCAGATTCTCCACATGTTTTTACGCTGGATGCCCTTCCTAACGCAACCCTAATCATTTATCCGGGCTTGGGATCGGCACTAAGAGTGGCGGGAGTTGGTTTCCTGACCGGGGATCGAACCCGGGCCGCAGCGGTAAGAGCGCCGCATCCTAACCACTAGACCACCAGGGACCACTCTTTCAGGTTCAACAAATAACATACATAAACATATATAGAGCTAATTAGGAGGCATATAATTAGAGTTTTTGATTATTAACAAAATTTGAGAAAGTTTCAAAGGACATTTGATCGATGGTAGAGGTGAGCAGTGGGACTAAATAAGATATAACAAAAGATTGTTCCACTGTTATGAAGGTGTTTGCATGGTCATATATGAAGTTCAAAGGGTCACATCATTAGTGTCTGCCTGGTAAGGGTCACAATGGTTTAAATCAGGGTAATGCTTTATATAACTTTAGAAATAGGACAATTACATTATTTGCTATAAGAATCTTTGAGAGTTGCATTGTGTGTTTGTGGATTTAGAGAAAGTGTATGACAGGGTGGAGAAAGGAGTATTGTATGAGGAGTTTCCATAGACTATGATGTTTGTGGATGATATTGTGATTTGTGGTGAGAGTAGGGAGCAGGTTGAGAAGAGCCTGGAGAGGTGGAGGTATGTGCTGGAGAGAAGGGGAATGAAGAGGTGGAAAAGGTGGAGGAGTTCAGGTACCTGGAGTCAATAGTGCAAAGTAATGGAGAATGTGGTAGAGAAGTGAAGAAAAGAGTGCAGGCATGGTGGAGTGGGTGGAGAGGAGTGATAGCAGGAGTGATTTGTGATAGAAGAGTATCTGCAAGAGTGAAAGGGAAAGTTTATAGGACTGTGGTGAGACCTGCGATGTTGTATGGTTTAGAGACAGTGGCATTGAGTAAAAGACAGGAGGTGGAGCTGAAGGTAGCAGAGCTGAAGATGTTGAGGTTTTCGTTGGGAGTGATGACGATGGACAGAATTAGAAATTAGTTTATTAGAGGGACAGCGCATGTAGGATGTTTCGGAGACAAGGTGAGGGAGGCGAGATTGAGATAGTTTGGACATGTGCAGAGGAGGGACATAGGGGTATATCGGTATGAAAATGTTGAGGATGAAGCCACCAGGAGGGAGGAAAAGAGGAAGGCCAAGTAGGAGGTTTATGGATATGGTGAAGGAAGACATGCAGGTAGTTGGTTTAAAAGAGGCGGCTGTAGAGGGCAGGGGGGGGTATGGAGATGGATGATCTTCTGTGGCGACCCCTAATGGGAGAAGTCAAAAGAAGAAGAAGAAGACATTCATTAGAAATATATTGTGGGCAAGTACAATAAATGTAATAATCATACTCAATGTTGTCATTATACAGTGTGTCAGTGGTAAGCGAGTGGAGGGCGGAGACAGACGGGACAAAAGGTAAGAAACACCTGCAGCTCTGGGAGAGAGACACCAAGCATGGCAGGCGTGCCGGTTTGGGAGAAAACTTGAGCAAACTATTTCCTGTCTCTATCTTCCAGTGTGAAACCAGCGAGTGTGTTAGAGGCACATTTCTTTTAGAATCAGAATACTTCATTCATCCCATTGAGGAATTGTTTGGTTGCAGTTGTTTACAGCAAGATTAAATAAAATGGACACAATAGGTTATATATTATAATTATAGTTGCTGTACAATCAATGAATATCCAATGTTATGAAATATCCTGTATGAAATGTGTAGAAGCAGTGAAACAGATGGCAAAATCAGACTACATTCATACAGTTATACAAGTTGTTGCACATGTAATGTAAAAAAAAAAAATACTAATACTAATTAACAATAATAATAATCATCTCTAGAGATTTTAGGAAATCAGAGCCAGCATTCTTCAATGCCTTGCAGATCATGCCAGGGTTTCTACCTTTGGGATCTCTTTTCCATTGGTGTCCAGTATAGTTTCTATAGATCACTATATCAGTGAGAGTACTGCCACTACACACAACTTTAATTAGAACACGTGAATAAACTGAAAAGCCAAATAATAGCAATGGCTAAGGTGTGTGTGTGTGTGTGTGTGTGTGTGTGTGTGTGTGTGTGTGTGTGTGTGTGTGTGTGTATATGTAAGTACGTAATAAATCAACCAACTAATAAATAAATAAATAAATAAATAAAAAGGGAAACAGATTAGAATTAGAAAGGATTGTACAAACAATATAATACCATGGGACCTTGTTTCAGTCTTCAATAACATCTGAAATCTATAAATATATTTTCATGGTCAGGGACACTAAAATACTAAGTGACAGCCATGAAATATAAACTCGAATCCAATTGTTGCTCAGGCGAGTGCAGTAGTTGAAAATAAACAAACTTGAAAAACTGTGACCCAAAACTGAACCACACTGAACACTTACACACAAATCACAGCAAGACAGTTACGAGCCATGTACACTTAAATCTGAGAAATAGACTACATTTTAGGCCAATATTTCAAGGTCAGTTGGAAAATAAATATTAGCACCAAAAGTACGTCATATGTTAGATTTCAATAAAAAAAAAAAAAAAAAAACATATGGAATACCTACGGTGGCCGAGAAGTGCAAAACACATCAACGAATCTGAAAACAAATTAACAAATCCAAAAACAAAACAACAAATCCAAAAACAAATTAACAAATCCAAAAACAAAACAACAAATCCGAAAACAAATGAACAAATCGGAAAACAAAACAACAAATCCAAAAACAAATTAACAAATCCAAAAACAAAACAACAAATCCAAAAACAAAACAACAAATCCGAAAACAAATGAACAAATCGGAAAACAAAACAACAAATCCAAAAACAAATTAACAAATCGGAAAACAAAATAAATTAAAAAACAAATTAACAAATCCGAAAACAAAATAACAAATCCGAAAACACACCGACAAAAAAAGGGAAAAGGTAGATAGTTTGTGATTGGAAATTTACCAATCATTGGACGAGACACCTGCCATTCACCTATATATATTGACTGACAGGTGTCTTTTTTCCGATTTCTTAATTTGTTTTCAAATTTGTTAATGTGTTTTGCACTTCTGGGCCACCGTAAATACCAGCTAACCAATATGAATGATTTAACAATTTTCACAAACATTTCTCCCAGAGAGGTTACATTCTTTGCAAACCATTTGCTTTAACAGTTTTTCCCTTACTGTACAATCAAATCACAATGTTACACTATATGCAAAATCTGTAGATCCATCAACATTTGTTTGATTTTTTTTTTCTTTCTTTTGGATGGAGTTTCACTTACCAATCACTATGATTTCCAAGTTAATAAAAGGAAAAAAATATTTAAATTTTCAACATATATTCAAAGGAAATGAAAAAAAAAAAAGATACTGACAAGTAGTTTATTCACATCAGTTATAATGAGAAACATCTGTTCTTTAATATATTTAAGCGGAAGTGAATCCCTAGATATCTGTGCATCAGGAACTGACGGTGCTTAAAAGAGCATCTGTTCATCTTAGAAGCAAATCATATGGACGGTCAGTCAAATGACTGGACATTTTGCATTAAACAGTAATGAAAATCCTATAGTTTGCATTTAATCTGCATTCGTATCTATTCATATATTAAAAAATAGAATAGTGTATTATGATCTAGGGTTACAGTTAGGGCTAATTTATTGGTCACAAAGAGTGAACGCAAATCTCTGTTAAACTTCAGATGAAATATTTACATGATCTTACCACAAGAATGAATATACATAAAACCTAATCAATTTGTAATTAATTCAATGCATTTAAAGTGGCATGACATATGGTAAATATGTATAATAAATAATTATTTTGTAGTCAAATGCATTATTCACATCTATTAATTTAGTGTGTTCCTGCCATTTAATGTGACCTTTTAAAGCTATTTTCTTACATTCTCTTTTGCAAACATCTAAAACTGCAGAGCACAGCACAAATGTAAACAAATAATAATGTCACATTTCTATTAAATTTAAAATGGAATATTTACCTGCAAACAGAACAATTTTCATTCGAATGTTAAATGTATTTTCCGGCAAAAGACCTGTTATTTCTGCCTGAATATATCTGACTTGTGTACGGCTTTAAAGGGTTATTATTTTAGCATACAATTTCATTCCTGAAAATTGAGCATGGCATACCTGATATACAGTACATTTTTGAACAAAAACAAATGCAGATAAAGAATATACTTTATTACTGCATTGGTAAGTATTATAGGCATCCATTCAATTGTATTAATTTGAGTATAAATTTATGTAAACACTTCTCTATATGTGTTTGTTATGTAGCATATGTAGCATGTTTTTGCTAAAATGTACAGTAATCTAGGGTCGGGCCTCAACAAACAAATCCAGTGGATCATTTTCAGATTAAAAATTACATTCACAGTGTTGGGCATGTGACCCTATCCAGCATGGCTAACAATTACATTATTTACACAGTTGAGGGTTAAGGACAGTGCTGTCCATTTGTTTTAACCCCTGAGCTCCCACTTCCTCAAAGAATTGTGCATGATGCTCACATAAACAGGTCGGAAGCAAGTGTAGACCTTATGATGAATTTACTTGAATGAACTATCTTCCCTATTACACAAACTAACCAACAAAATAAAAACAACAACAACAAAAAACAGATAAAAGTCCCTGAATTACCCCAAAACAGACAGAATAAGATAAATTGCAATAACAGCTGACTTTTGGTGGTACTAAAGGATAAAAAGGGACAAAAAAACCATACATAAATACAAATTATTTACTAATTAAATAAATATTTATATGTAAACTATTAAAAGGGACAATGTCAATATTAGTTCCATTTTCTACAGTACAGAAAGCAACAGTTCATTCAAAAGTCCAGTAATTGAGCATTAAATAAAATAAAAACAATAAAATAACAAAACAAAATATAAAACAAAACAAAACAAAACAAAATAAAATAAAGGCATGTGCAAATTGATGATTTAGGGAATTAGAAATGGCAACAGGTTACCAAGAAAAACTATTATTTTTCTTACATTTTTTTCATTTACTTTTCAGTATATACAGTTGTGTTCAAAATTATTCAACCCCCACTGAAATTGATTGTTTTGGTCGGTTTGACATTGATTATGATCATTCAGTCATCCTGCTTACAATTAAATCAAAGAGGCACGTGTAGGTCAGACAAATATAACATAACATTTATAATGAAATAACCACAAATGTCTTTTCTGAGCTCACATCATTATCAGTTTTATTCAACCCCCAAGTGACATTCAATCTTAGTACTTAGTACAACATCCTTTTACAGTTATAACAGCTTTTAAACGTGAAGCATAGCTTGACACAAGTGTCTTGCAGCGATCTACGGGTATCTTCATCATGGGCAAAAGCCTCCAGTTCAGTCACATTCTTAGGCTTGCGCACTGCAACTGCTTTCTTTAAGTCCCACCAGAGGTTCTCAATCGGATTTAAGTCTGGTGACTGCGATGGCCACTTCAAAATGTTCCAGCCTTTAATCTGCAACCATGCTCTAGTGGACTTGGAGGTATGCTTGGGATCATTGTCCTGTTGAAAGGTCCAACGTCTTCCAAGCCTCAGGTTTGTGACGGACTGCATCACATTGTCATCCAATATCTCCTGGTACTGAAGAGAATTCATGGTACCTTGCACACGCTGAAGCTTCCCAGTACCTGCAGAAGCAAAACAGCCCCAAAGCATGATTGACCCCCCGCCATGCTTCACAGTAGGCAAGGTGTTCTTTTCTTCATAGGCCTTGTTCTTCCTCCTCCAAACATAGCGTTGATCCATGGGCCCAAACAGTTCTAATTTTGTTTCATCAGTCCACAGAACACTATCCCAAAACTTCTGTGGTTTGTCCACATGACTTTTGGCATACTGCAGTCGACTCTTCTTATTCTTTGGGGACAGCAAGGGGGTGCGCCTGGGAGTTCTGGCATGGAGGCCTTCATTACGCAGGGTGCGCCGTATTGTCTGAGCAGAAACTTCAGTACCCACATCTGACAAATCTTTTCTCAGTTCCTCAGCAGTCACACAGGACTTTTCTCCACTCTACGCTTCAGGTAGCGCACAGCAGTCGAAGTCAGCATCTTCTTTCTGCCACGACCAGGTAGCGTTTCAACAGTGCCCTTTGCCTTGAATTTGCGAATGATGCTTCCTATGGTGTCTCTTGGTATGTTTAACATCTTTGCAATCTTCTTATAGCCATTGCCCTTCCTGTGAAGAGTAATCACCTGTTCTCTTGTCTTCCTGGACCATTCTCTTGACCTCACCATGTTTGTAACCACACCAGTAAATGTCTAGAAGGAGCTGAGTATCACAGTCATTTTAAAGCTGCCTAATTGGTGCTTATTAGGCTTTATTGCTGCTCCCTGATATCCACAGGTGTTTTCAATACCTGATTGAAAACACTTCATTGAACCTCTGTTCTTCAGAGTGGTAGTCTTTAAGGGGTTGAATAATTATGTCAATGAAGATTTCACAAAATAAACATTTACTACTGTATTACAAAACTAATTGATGTCATTTTAGTTGCATATGGTTCTTTAAGAAGTCCTTGTAGGATTTCATTCTGAATACAATTACAAATGTACACTAAATTCCCTAAAACCATTTACAGCATTGGGGGTTGAATAATTTTGAACACAACTGTAAGCCCAAACTCACACACACACACACACACACACACACACACACACACACACACACACACACACACACACACACACACACACACACACACACACACACACACACACACACACACACACTGGTGTACACTGCTCTTGTCTTTCCCCTTTTTGACCACACACCCCTGCCTCCACACTAGGCACAAAAGGAAGTGACCAGAAACAAAAAGCTGTTCCATTCACTACAGGAGACTTGTATACTTGCTAGCTTTAAATCCCTTGCATAAATTTGTTCAATCAAGCAAAGAAAAAAAATTAAAGGCATTTTATTGGAAAAATTGATAATTCTTACCACTTAAATTTTACTACACATCATGTTCACTAGAATTAGAAAAACTAGAATTGAATGAATTGCATTGCCTTCAACATAGACTGGACCTGTTGTGAATTTGCACTTTGTGTACTCTTGTGTGCTGTTCTGTGTTGCACCATGACCCTGGAGAAACAACTTCTGTTTCAGTGCATACAAGCCACATAGAAGAGTGACAGAAGAATGACAAAAACTCATGACATGGTCATTGTTACACTCAATACTTTTGTCTGTATATGCAATGCATGCTGTCCCTGGAAATGTTAGACAACATGGAAAAACCCCTCAGTGCAACAAAAGGTTTCTCAACCTCACACGAACTCATTATTGACTCACAACAGCAGTTGTGTGCAGCAGCTACTGGTTTTTAATCTTGATGCACAATTCTTTGTGGTCATTTGTTGCATGACACTTACTAACAAACACACAAAAAACTACATTTTTAGAAAAAAGCATTACACTGACAAGGTAATTACTAACCATGAGTTAATGGATTAGATGTAGATCCATTAGAACCACCGCAATGTATTATCTCTTTTTCTTTACTTTTCAGGTGTGGAAACTCCTTGGTTTTTATGTATGTTTTATCATATTGTATTGTGCACATCACAGATTTATGGACTTTCCATTATGCAGCTAGAGAGAAAGAGAGAGAGAGAGAGAGAGAGAGAGATGGTAATATGATTGGTAATGAAGGTGATAAAGTATATATTTACAGCTAATGTAGTGTTGCTCTTAACAATGCATTAGTCATCTCATGATCATTATCTGCCTTTAGATTTCATGATGAGCTCACATAATGCTCTTATACCTGCTTGAAAAATCTATATCTACTTCATTAGTAAAGTATGCAAATGTCTTGTCTAACAGCTCATGTTTATGCAGTTACAAAAATACATTTTCACTATATCTGCCTCTTTCAAACCAACTACCCACGTCTTCCTTTACCACATCCTTTAACCTTCTCCTTGGCCTTTGTCTTCGGCTCCATCCTCAGCATTCTCCTACCCCATGTCCCTCCTCTGCACATGTCCAAACCATCTCAATCTCGTCTCCCTCACCTTGTCTCCAAACCATCCTACATGCGCTGTCCCTCTAATAAACTTGTTTCTTATCCTGTCTATCGTCGTCACTCCCAACAAAAACCTCAACATCTTCAGCTCTGCTACCTCCAGCTCCACCTTCTGTCTTTTAGGTAATGCCACTGTCTTTAAACCATACATCATCGCAGGTCTCACCACAGTCCTATAAACTTTCCCTTTCACTCTCACAGATACTCTTCTATCACAAATCACTCCTGTCACTCTTCTCCACTCACTCCACCCTGCCTGCACTCTTTTCTTCACTTCTCTAACAAACTCTCCATTACTTTGCACTGTTGACCCCAGGTACCTGAACTCCTTCACATTCTCCACCTCTTTTCCCTGCAACCACACCACATTACTGCCCTCCCTTTCATTCACACAAATGTACTCTGTCTTAATACTACTGACATACATTCACCTTCTCTCCAGCACGTACCTCCACCTCTCCAGGCTCTTTTCAACCTGCTTCCTACTTTCACCACAAATCACAATATCATCCGCAAACACCATAATCCATGGAGACTCCTGTCTGACCTCATCTGTCAACCTGTCCATCACCACTGCAAACAGGAAAGGGCTCAGAGCCGATCCTTGATGCATTTCCACCTCCACCTTGAACCAGTCTGTCGTTTCTACTGCACACTTCACTGCTGTCAAACTGTCCTCATACATGTCCTTGTCCTCATACATGTCTTACTAGCCCTACCACTAATACATATGATAATAGTCTTTACAATATATTGTATTTATTATAGAAGCTGAGGGATATATGGGAAAAACATGTACATGGTTTGATGTAAAGCAGCTTTATTACTAATATGAAATAATTGTACTTGAAACTCCTAACATTGAGTTATTACTGTAATTAATGCACCCATTTAAGAGCACATTCGCTGTAGAAGATGAATATTTCTTCAAGTCAAATATTTTAGACAGAATCAGAAAACAGAAAAGCTGTGATTGCTTTAAACTTTCATACAAGTTATGGCTCTGCTCTATGTCTATTTGTATAATTTTATGTTTGGTCTGTGCTCGAACTATTTACTTCACCACCCGATTTTATTCCACTTTCTTCTTATAATATATATTATATTAATTATCTTGTCAAATATCCTATTATGTCGGTTTTATTTTTTGTGTAATGTATAAAAGATGATCAAATTATATGTATCCGTGTTTACAGTTGTAGCTAGATAAAGAAAATACATTTGTCCCAGCCTCTACTTCACAGATATCCACTTGAAGCCAATTTGAAGTTTATTTATTTGTATTATTTTTTTCTTTAGTAGAGCAGCACAGTTGGCTCTGCTGATAACAAGGGTGAGAAGCAAAAAAATGCTGGTCAGAAACAGACAGTCAAAGGATTAGCCAGTGCAATACTTGGCAAGACTTCACCAAGACTGACTGCTTTTATGGGGGTGTATATGGTCCATGGAGAATTAATAGGAGGTCTCATTATGTGAAAGTAAATTTGGCCCATTGGGAGAAAAAAAAAACCTGCAATAGAAATGGACTTTACCCAAGTAACTCATTACATTTATTAGTTAGATATCAGATTGAATACTGTGTCAGCACTGTGCCAGCATTATGTAGGCATGCAGTACCATGCAACATGAAGACCAAAAAATACAAATAAATTAATTAAATTAATAAATGAAATTATTATGTACATCAATGCAAAGTTAATTTAAATGCCCATGTCATTTTGTTTATGGACTATAAAATCTATCTCCACAATCAATAAGTATTTCTTTAATATGGTTATTACTGTGACTCTTGTTCATTTAAATGCTTAAACTTGAAAAGGGGTTGTCTGTCAATCAGGGGTCTAGTTGTTTTTATAATAATTTCTAGAGATTTATTTCTGATTTAAATTAGTACAGTATCTCTCTCTCCTGAGAGGACTGGTGTAACACAGTCAGGGTTGAACAGTAGACCTCCTTGCTCAGCCATGCTTTAAAATTCTGTTCATATAACTCCATTACAATGGCCACCCCAATTCTATCTCTTTTTTGTCTTTAAGCCATTTGATTAAAACTTTGGAGGTTCACTTAAGATCATTGTCTTGCAGGAACACTTATTTGTGGCTGGTGTTTTGAAACTCTGGCTAATGTCTTGAGATGTTGCCTTAGGATTTTTTGACAATTATCCTTCCTCATGATGCTGTGTATTTCCTGAGATGCATAGTCTCTTTATCAGAAAAAAAAGACATCTTCATTATTAAACTCTCCCAACTTTAAAGCATGAAGCAGGGGTACACCTACTTACAGCATTGATTATTTTGTCCAAACATAATGTTTGCTGTATATGGATAGAAAACATGCATCCAAAAACCTGGTGACATCTTTGTCAGTCTTAGGATAGGGACTTACACCTTGCACATCAGTTTTTCAGACCATAAGGATTTAGTACTTTAATATTAGATGGACATCTTTTTTTGACTAATGCCCCCAACTCATTCACCATTTTATTTTATTTTTTGTTTCAGTTGAACCTTTTAAACTGAGGTACATTAATTCCTGGGAGTTCATTTCTGCTCCTTTCATACCAATGTAGCCTCTGTGTGTTCTGCATGCAATAGTTTGTATAGTTTTTGTTGTACTTGTATGGGACATGTTTCCCCCAGTTAACTCTGGGAACTGACTGTTAAATAAAACTTTTGACTTGCTGAAATCCAAAAGGTTCAAATAATTCCATAGTTCCCCATTCGGGAACTCGAGCTGCATCGTAACGCGTAACTCGAGTTCCCGAATAGGGAACTATGGAATCTATGGAACTATGGCTATCCAGATTCAAAGCTTCCCAAAGCCTTACGACGAAGTGTCTCATTCCCTCGGGGAACTAGTGTTACCTACCCTTGTAACCTACAGACGATACTCACCATAGAATCTTTTGGTGATCCTTAGACAGATAGTGGCATTTTAAAACAATTTGTTCTGTCTTCCAGACTACTAGGAAAAAATTATATAGTGTCCAAGGCATTCATTTTACAGTGTTCTGTATGTGCACTTCATGTATTCCTGTATACTGTTCAAAATAGACTACAAAGTAGACTTGATTACTCAGTAAAGAGTGAGAGGCCAGGACATGTCTAGACCTAAGAGGACAGAAAATAGATTGCTTTGAACATTGTATAATTATATACTGTATGCACATGCCATTAGGAGAGAAGAGCTTAGAAAATATATCAAGCAAAGGGCCATGGAGGGAAGATGTAAAAGAATTGACATTTGCTGCAATAGAATTTATGTTGTTTCCATGGAGAAAATGTGCAGTGTGCATTTATTCAGTGAGTGCATTAATTGCGTGTTAGTTGGCTTGTTATTATGGCAAATGAAGATTATTAACAGGGCAGTCCTGATCTACAAATGTATCATTAATTTAAAGTGATGATGGCATTGAAGGAGTTAAAGAAGCCAAACTGTCACTTTCCCTTTAATAGACAATTTTATGCACAGGACATTTTATCTAGGAAATATTTTAATCCAAACATTTCACCGGGTTGCCTCTAAATTTTATCGAGCATTAACATGTTTTTAAATAGTTCTGGTCATTAAAGCCCAAATTCTAAACACACAGCACAAGCAGAAAGTTCCTCTTTCAGCTAACAAACTTCTTATTGTGCATGCTGTATAATATCCACCCCAAAACTGCTTGCAGTCTCTTTTTTTAATCAACATTACTTCACTTGTTACAGTTTTTCACAGGTTTTTTTAATATATGGCCTGAGAGCTTTGAAAATGTTCCACAGCAGGAAGGAAGGAGGACAGATGGCCTACCTCGGAGTTATACGAGCTTTCAATTTCCTGCTGAAAAACTGTTTCACAGCATCCCAGTCATATCCTGTTTTTAAGATGCCAATTTGTTAGCTTGTGGAAATTCTTTCACCATTTAGATCAAAAAAAGTCGCTACAGACAGGGACATAACATGAAATTATTATTATTAATGCTATATACCTACAACTAGGGATGGGCATTGGCAAGTATTTTCTTTTCAATCCAATACCGAGTGCTTTTAAATCCGGTATAATCTATATTGATATGATAACAAAACAAATATTTTCAAAAGCTGTTATTAATATTAAATAGACTACAATGAACTGGACTTTTCTTATGTTATATTTATTTAAAAAAATCAAACAAATGTAATATATATAATCTTTAACACAAACCATATATAAATTTCACCTAGAATGTTCAATTCTGGCTGCCCAAGATCACATATCTGTAATTTAGAAAGCGATAGCATTGCCTAGGAACTGGTAGTGATATTATTCTTTTATGGCTGCAGCAACTGCATCTATCTATAAAGGCCTGTATTACTATACAGTCAAGAATGAACATATAGGAATCTTAAAATAAATAAAATAAAGCCAATAAACACATGCTAAGTGTAATGAATCTAAGAGTCAGAAGAATTTTGTAATGTGAAAAAAAAGATACGGCCTCCTGTATTAACAAAGAAGAAGCAAATTTAATATGATCATGTTTTTGTAAACCTATTTGCCAAAGTGCTTTAAAAAAAAAAGAAGCAACCTTCAACAGGCCCTTCTTTTCCAAGGTCATTCAATCAAACATATTTGCTGCTTCTTTTATGTTTTTCTCTTCATCCCAAAAAGAGGGCTTATACTTAAAAACATTCAGACCGAGGCTTAGTGTGCACATCACAATAATAAAAAAAAAAAAAAAAAAAAAAACATCTATTACCTTTTAATGAATGGCATATAATATCTATTTATTTTCTCATCTTAAGTCTTCATTTTACAGTGGTTAAGGTAATGGATGAACCAAGTATACCATAGGAATATTATTGACGTATCATCACTGAAGCTTCAATCGCTGGTGAGTTTTTATGTAGCACTGTCAACCAAATGTACTTTTATAATACATTAAATAGCTTGGGTTATAATAACATTTATTTTTACAAATACTCTATAACTTCCTGTTAAAACTCGACTGTGTCAGGGCTCTACCGGCTCCGCCTGGTCTCAGCACCCTGCCCGCACGGAGCACCTCTCTAACGTACTAACTATCCACACCTGAACCCCATTCACGAGGCCTACTTAAGGACCTCGGCCCCACTATGGTGTTGTCCGTTATTGCACATTGTGCTATGAGAACTTTCAAACTCTGTTTCATCGTGTGGACCGCGTCCCTCCCCAGGCGCACCCCGGATATCGCCTTCACGCTTCCGTCTCGGACTTTGTGGGCCTCGCCGCCATCCGGCGTACCACGGATATTCCTACCCGCTTCGCTTTCCTATTAACCTCTCCGCTATCCTTTTCCTGAATAAACTCACTTCACCTATTGCGGCTTCTGCCTCCATTTCTCTGCGCATAACAGACTGGTTCCACACAACTTTGGCTTACTCTGTTCTCTAATAGACTATTACATGTCTGTCAACTTAGTGTGTTGTGGTCACATGGTCAAATTTTACGCTAAATGTAGTTTTGAAAATTTACAGGCCTTTATGGACTTTAGTCTTTCTTTAGTTTAGTCAACCACAAAAGTCATTGAAAATCTTAAAGCAATTCCATTTTATTGATTTCAACTGCATTTTATTAAATATGCAATAAATTTTGATATGCTAAAAAATCTAAGGATTATAATGATACAGTGGGAAGTTAAACGTTTCTGAAGACAAAGAAGTGAATAGTGATTAAAAAAAAAAGGCAATGAAAAATAGTAGAAACATAAGAGTACTATTATGAGATGTGAAAGGCTTGAAAAGAAGCAACTAAAGTGAGGTCAGTGAGAGAAATGGTAGAGCGTCAAATATTGTAAAAGCCAAAGCACTAAAATATATGCCACCCACTGATGATGTGAGATTGTTGACCTTTTAGAACAGTAGTCTATTTCTCAATGGGGGGTAATCAGATGGAGAGAAACTCTGATTGCCGAGTTCATTTGATTTTGCACAGGTGGTTCAAGAAGTATAATATAATCGTGTTGTATTTATAACAATTAAGGGGTGTTTGTTTATGGTTAGGTCTACAGAAGCAAATGCCCAGCTGTTTAATTAGACCATCCATCATCTTAAATAATGCTAGGTTTAGGTTGTTTGTTCAGTGGTAATTGGTGTGATAGAAAAGAATAGAAAACATTTGGACCTCTGTTACTGTGAACTGTGTAATTTACTGAATCGTGTTCTGTTAAAAAAAAAGGTAAGATATTTTTATCAGCCAAATTCAAACATTTGAAAATGTCCAATGGTCACTAAGTGGTGAAGGCATTTGACTCTGGATCAGGTGGTCATAAATTCAAATCTCAGCACCACCACCAAGCTGCCACTGCTGAGACCCTTATCAAGGCCTTTAAACCTCAACTGCGAAGTTGTAAGTTGTTCTGGATTAGGAAATCTCCTAAATGTTGTAAATGTAAATCATGACGATGGCACAGTTTTAACCCCTTGGCAGCCTCACTTTCCACTCACAAATGATCTGAGGCTTTAAAACACCACTGGTAACTTTAAAAAAACATTTTATTTTTTATATGGTCTCTAACACCTTTGCAAACAATCCTGATGACAAATCTGTTTACCATTTAAAAAAAAAAAATAATAATAATCACATATCACTGAAAGTGTCATCCATAATTACAGCTTTCGTAGCATAAATCTTGTTTTTCATCTCTATCTTGTTATAGAATAATTAGTATTGGTTATGGCTAAATAAATTAGCATTTGAAATATAAATACTGAATAGAACGCATAAACCAAATTAGCTTTTTCAGGCTTGCACAAAAAGAAAGAACTCGTACTCGTAAAATAACCATGGATTTAAATAAAAAAGAGTTGTGTGCATTAATGTCTGAACAGTAAATACATTAATGATCTTACGTGGTGGAAAGCAAACACCATTCGAAGGTGTAAGCCTGTCTACATTGCAAATAAACACATTCTTTCCGTGTTGTGCAGTACAAATGTACTGGCCGCATTTGGTAGATAGAGAAGGTGTGTGTCTTTTGTTGGTATAGAAGCATTGCAAAGCTTGCTCTTTTCACCAGCAGCTGCATTCTACAATGGTGAGTTGCCTTTCTTAGTTAGAATACTTTACAGATGTTTACAGATACATACACAAACACCCACACACATACTGAGCGCATAAAATTCACCCACAATTATTCCATAAACTGAAAGTGGTAGTGTTTAGCTGTTTGGGTTGTGTAATCAGGGTGACCGGTACAATTGTCTGGAATTTTCTTTAGCGTGATGCTCAGGACCTTGGCACTTAGTCTCAGGTACCTTGCTCTGGTTCTGTTATATTTACCATGACCTACCTGTTTCAAATACAATTTCAATAACCTGAGACATTGTATATAGATAGTAGCGTGTAATTTTATGTGTGTTTTTATGTGTGTGTGTGTGTGCAGTTTTAACTGGAAAAAAAAAAACAAGATACCATTGACAATTTTTATATGTATTATTTTTTAATAGAATCATTTTTTTTTAAATAATAAATAAGTCAATTTGACACCCAATGCCATATAGACAGCTAGGATCTGACTACAAACTGGACAAACTGATTAGAATAACATGCATTACACCATCCAACAACTTATTCATTTGAATTCTTAATCAAACTTAATCATTGAATTCAGTTTTTAGCATGTGAAATTAACAATGCTGTACATAATTTCAGGCAAGATTATGCAGTAAATGAGTTAAATAACCATGTTGGTTAAACAAAACACATTCGAAAGGCAATCAAATACATGCATCAGGCAGTGGAAACTGTTAGAGTTTAGATTCAGATTCTTTTTTTTAACAATTGCAAAGAAACACAATATGAATGGCAGCAAAGTCTACAAACGGGTGGAAGTCAGGTGATGTGCAAACAAGAGACAAAATGAAAAAGTAGCCATAACCATAAATCATAAGAGCATTAAATTCCAAAGCTTGGTATAAATGAGTACATGACACTGAGCAGGTGTGAGTTCTTAAAATAGCAATGACTGTCAGAAAGCTTGGAATAGACGGCTGTAGTGATCTTTTGCAACCATGTTGGTAGGCTGTGTAGTACTCTGGGATTTGAAAATGCACCCATTGTTGTAAGCCACTTTCTGTTATGTGATTTTGAAAGGAATGTCATTTATATGGTGGGGATGAAGATTTTATTCGGTATGCAGATTAACCAGCCATCTCAGTGTTACATTCGAACCATACATTAGTAAAAATGAAGCAAAATCGTTGAAACTAGTGACACAATTACTGTAGTAGCTTTTTTACATGATAAATAGAAAAAAATAATGATAAAATCGTGGTATCAAATATAGTAAAAATGACTCACTTGCATAGGACAGATAATTTCTATTTCCTGTTCTGCCCCTGAGGAAAGGCTTGCTTAAAATGGGCCTGCAATCATTTCCATCATATCACTAAATTAATAATACTCGACCAGCATTCCAGCTTCCTTTTAGCAAATATATTGAAATACGCCCACAGTGAAAGAAAATGAAAGTGAGAGACGTCTTTCATTTTCCTCTGATCTCAAACGCTGGTGCTGGGAATGTGGTATTAGGAATGGGGGTTGGGAGGTGGATGTCACTGCTCTACTACTGTTTCTTCTAACACTGTAATCAAATCCAGATGAAGCGATGCCACAACTGGCACATATTAATGGAGAATGGAGATTTGCAGGTAATTATTGAACTCTGCAGGTGTATTTTTAATAGTGAACAAGAGGGAAAAAAAATTAAACGATACTCAATCTGAGGGTCGCAATAATTCCCTGCAGTGCGAAGCAAATGAAATATAAACGACGGCCAATTTCAGAATGCGTTTTTCATTTCAATCAGGTATTGCTGCAAGGTGGTAACAGTTCATTATAGAGATCACACATTAGATAGAAATACAAAGTGAAAATCCACCATGTATAAAGGAATAAAATGGAAATTAGTGCATCAATTAGTGTATAATAAACAGATTGTGTGCACGGATTGGTCTATAAATCCATTAGGGCAACACACACATTCTTTTTCTTAGTCGTTAATCTAAGGATCAATGCATTGCTGTACTTTAAGAAAATTCTTTCATAAGCAGAAGTTTGATCTGTCACAGAAGACACAGGCTTAAAGGGGAACATTTTCTTGTTTTTTCACGAAAGCATGTGGTACATCGACAAACATGGACAAATCACCATAAGATTCATATGTGCTTTTTTTCAAACATCCTATTACACATTTAGTACTCATTTGCTGTTAACCTCCATTTTTCGGATGATGTTTCACTAAATGTTGGACTTTGTATGTATTGAACTGTGTTCATTCAGTCACAGAGGTAAGATATTAATGTAGGGGGAGGAGGGCTGGGGTGCAGTCAGCATTCCACTTCATCCCAAAGGTGTTCAATAGGGTCCTAACTCTATAGCAGCCCGCTCAAGATCTTCCTATTAAAACCATTTAAACAATATCTACATGGAGCTTCATGAAAATGAACGGAATTGTCGTGCCGGAACAGGTTTGGGTCTCTTAGTTCTAGTAAAAAAAAAGAATAATAATTTATACAATTGTGTGCCTCCAACTTTGTGGGAACAATTTGAGGAACTGCCATTCAATACCTTATAAATTAATACTAATTACATAAATTATCAGGATTTTCCAGGTCGGCGGCCATCTTGCCGTTTTTCCAGCGCCTCCTGGTATTTAAGGACAACCAAGACTTTAGTTTAGGGCCAGATTATTTTACCGGCTCCCTAGCTCCTAAAATTACTCTTGCCACCCTGCCTGCTCTGGTTCCTGTTCCTGATCCTGTTTTTGCCATTATTCAAAGTTTGCACTACATTTTAACCGATTAAAAATGAATGATTTTGGTTATGAATCTGTGTTGATTTCATGTTTGTGTGTCATTTTTCCTTAATTTTGATTCTGTACACCTAAAAAGTGCATGTCTGTTGAACTAACTGCATCTTTACCTGGCTTCTGTAAATATGCATAGCACAGAACTTATGAAATGCTGAATATTGCCTCCTGTCCTGTCATTTACCAAAAACAAATTGTCTTTTTATCTTAAAATGCAACTGTTGCTCAACTGCAATGTTTCCACACATCCATAAAATGCATTGAACTGCTGACAGCCATAACATTGAAGACCTTTTTCAGCCTTTATTAAGAAATAGGCCGATAAATTCTTTCATTTTACATCACATTTATTTGCTTTTTCAGAACTGTATCTCCTACTATATAGGCTGACGTATGTTCAATTTCTCACTTCACCAGGGAGCCATAACGATGCAATGCTAAAGCAATCACAACTTAGATTTTAAATCTGAAAGTGTTGCTGATATAGTTTGACACACTCTCGGCATCTGCTCAGAAAAATTTGTGAGGAAGCTTCACTCTAGAGGTTTTGCTTAAAATGTTCCATAATAAGCTAAGCTTCTTGAATCTCTCTTTGGATACAAATGTTTATTTCAATCTAGCACAAGTTACCACATTTCGTATGGCAAAACGACCCAAGTATTAACGAGTTTATTTATTTATATCCAGCTTGATAACTGAGGCTGAAATATGACAACCGTCTACTACTGTTCCTATATAAAAACTAATGCTACTATTAAGAATGCCGGTTGGAAGGATCAAAATTTGGCCCAAGTAGCCATGCAGCATCCTGTTTGGTGTCAACTATGCACGTAATTGGGCCCAATGTAATGGTATTTGGTGTTTTCTTGGCACTCATTAAGGGTCCTAAAATACACTGAAGAACATCTGAACAGCATGGCAAGTCTGGACCTCACTGCAGAGGAAGTTTATCCTTTTGTGGCTACAGTTTATCCACACTTGGATGGACACATCCAGTATGATAATGCACCATACCGCGAGGGGATGTTTCACTGAATGGTTCCAGATGGTTCCTGGAACGTGCCAGTTTCAGCTTTGCAGTTCTCAGAGTTTAACTAAAATATGAGCATGGGATGTAGGTGTTTGGGGCAAGATTGTCAATCAGGCTTTTTTTTTTGTAATAGTACAACAAGATTGCTTTGGGATTTTAGATAGAACATAAGTCAGAAAACAATAGTTAAAAATTATAATTGTTTTGTTGCAAAACAAAATTGAATTTTTTTAGCACTGTTTTTTTTTATTAAAATTGGTGAACAACAGTTTACATTTTAAAAACAAATTAAAATAAAATACTTGCTTGCTTGTATAAAAATAAATATATAAAAATGAAATAAATCAGATGAATGCAATACAATCAATTCTATTAATTACATCAGGTAACCGATTAGATTGGCACAAATATAATTTATAAAATAAAATAAAATACATGGAACAATTTTATTAAACAGTTTACAATTGTTAGACACCATTTTGGTAATACAAATGTGTATGAAAATGTGTATTTTACATTTAATATTAAATGTCTTCATTTCTTCCATCCCTCATTCCTTCACTCCCTTTATATGTGGAATTTTCAGGATTTTCTCCTATAAACCTTTTAGTCTTCACACCCATTGTTGGGACTCACAGCTAAAAAAAATGACCTACCTGAAACACATTATTAAAAAGGTAAAACATCCATAGAGCTAGCGTTAGCCGCTAACCAGGAAGTGACACTGCGCTAACTTTAAGCTAACTTTTTATACCCCTGGTATTGTTGTGTATGTTTACAAGTTTAATTATATATATATATATATATATATATATATATATATATATATATATATATATATATATATATATATATATATATATATATATTAAAAAATTGCACTGAACATGCGAGACAGAGCCTTAAACTAAAAAAGGTCCGCCACTTAATACATTCCTGAGGGAACTGGGTAACCCTGAGGGATTTGATGTACGTTCTGCACATAAAAAGGATTGCATTCGGTAACTGAAATCCCTGTAGCAAAATATTTTGGTACAAATAAGTGTACCGTTACACCCCTAAATTTATATAAATAAATAAAATCATGTAATAGGTATACTTACCTGCAAGCAAATAATTTCTTATTATATTGAGAACCTTAATGGAAAAACCCCAAGCAATCCAAATTGAACTCAATTTTAATTAATTTAATCTTAATCTGAAATTATCTGCACCACCCCTTTCAATTATACAATCACATTGAATGTGGTGGTGTAAATCTAAAATAATCCTGAACAACTGAAAATAAAAACTTACACACGAGCAGTGGTCTTCGTTCTTCTCCGTTTAGTGTGAACATTACAAAAACTGCACTGTGTATGCGCCAAAGTTTTGCGCGGAATATATGCGATGCCTATGTAAATAAATATTTTAATAGGTTTATGATAAATATAAACATTACTTTTGCAATCAAATTGAATATATTTGGATTCCAAAGAATAGCTGCATCCCAATTGTCATCTTCAGGTATCCAAGGAAATGCAGCAAGATCTCTGGGGGAATAGTAAATAGTGATTATTGAATTGAAATCCCTACAAAATGTTAAGATAAACACAGCTTCATACAAGCCTTTAAGTGTGCAATAGTTTGGCCTACATCATTTTCATGAAATTACTGAGATTTGTGTTCTGAGGAGGCCCAGCAGGAACTCAGCAGGTCATGATTGAAGCCTCATCTTGGGACTCATTCTCCAGAAAAGAGGTCAGAGCAATTTAAACATGGTGTGATGACAACAATATCTGAGTGGGTCAGCAAGACCCAGGAGCTTACAAAGAGGGGATCACGCGCTTATCCATCGTAATGAAGGTGGAAAAACTTAAGACCTAAGTGTCCACATTTCAAAGGATCTCTCCAATAACCTCAACTCAGTCACAATCTTGAGAGCAGTGTAAATACATCTCCACTTCCTGTGAAGACTTAAAAGGTTTGGCATTTCCTTTAACCTAATGGTATTTTAACTTTTTCCTGCTGTACCACGATGAGCATTGTGATTGGATGCATCATTGGTTGGAGCAGCAACTAAGCTCAAAGCTCATCACTAGAAAGAAACCACTGGTCTAACAGGACATTTCCTAGACACAAGTGATTAAGTAACCTGCACACATCTGGCTCAATAATTTATAACACTAACATCTGCCAGACTTAAACAGGCAAAAATGATGATCCTCAAGATAGACTACAATAGTCAGTAGTTCCTCATCCAACACTGCAATACTATTGGCCACCATTTACACACACTATTTCTTATTCATGCCTTAATATAATATGTAAGAAAAAATTATGAGGACAACGATGATCGTAATGAAGACGTCATTTATAACTGCGTACATGAAATACTTTGGGTTCATCAGAGTAAAAAAACAACAACAAAAAAAAAAACACAGAATAAATTCTACCCAGACATTTTCTATTATTCTTCTCTTTGATGTGTAGATAGGATTTAGCCTTTAAATGTAAATTATGTGTATAAAATGAATAAAGATACACATGGCTGGGTTGTACCACTATCGAGCTTGATTTCAGCAGGTGGTAGTCACCAGTATTTACACCTTTCCTGGTGCCGGCCCCCCCAGCAGGTCGGGTGAGGGTATTGATTAAATGATAATCATCGTCACCTCAGACACCTTTTAGTTAGAGATGGTCCTTGATGGCTTGCTGCCTCTCCCAGAGTGATTAAATTAAGACTATGATTAAGATTTACCCAACTTAAATTCTGCATCAAACGACAAAACTACATACATATTACATATTGTATTTTTTATACTCCCTATTCTCTACACATAATTTGCCTTACATTCATCTGCACTATTTTATTTATGTGTATTTATATACACACCTTACTGTACATTCTGCTTAATATTTCACACACACATATATATATATATATATATATATATATATATATATATATATATATATATATATATATATATATATATATATATATATATTTAATGGACTTGTTTATTTAACTTGCACATTTTTCCAATGCCATAACCTTATAACCTTCCACTTGTTCTTTTACAACAGTGTTTGCACACCTTTTTCAATGATATAGCCATAGAACCATTTACTTGTACTTTTCAACAACGTCTCTGCACTGCTATAGTCTTTATATTTATTCACTATACATATGCATACACACACACACACTATATATATATACAGTACAGACCAAAAGTTTGGACACACCTTCTCATTCAAAGAGTTTTCTTTATTTTCATGACTATGAAAATTGTAGATTCACACTGAAGGCATCAAAACTATGAATTAACACATGTGGAATTATATACATAACAAAAAAGTGTGCAACAACTGAAAAATTTCATATTCTAGGTTCTTCAAAGTAGCCACCTTTTGCTTTGATTACTGCTTTGCACACTCTTGGCATTCTCTTGATGAGCTTCAAGAGGTAGTCACCTGAAATGGTCTTCCAACAGTCTTGAAGGAGTTCCCCGAGAGATGCTTGGCACTTGTTGGCCCTTTTGCCTTCACTCTGCGGTCCAGCTCACCCATAAACCATCTCGATTGGGTTCAGGTCCGGTGACTGTGGAGGCCAGGTCATCTGGCGCAGCACCCCATCACTCTCCTTCTTGGTCAAATAGCCCTTGATGCCTTCAGTGTGACTCTACAATTTTCATAGTCATGAAAATAAAGAAAACTCTTTGAATGAAAAGGTGTGTCCAAACTTTTGGTCTGTACTGTATATATATATATATATATATATATATATATATATATATATATATATATATATATATATACACACACACACACACATACACACAGATTTCTGTCTACACTTGTTCATTTGCACTCCTGGCATCTGTCTATCTACCAACTCCTCTTCTTCTTCTTTTTCTGCTTCTTCTTTTGTCTTCTATCCATTAACTACTTTTGTGAATTTTAAGCCATTTTGCGGATGAGATCATTTTGATATATAGCGTGTGGTGGGCTGAGGCGGTCTGTAAATTCTTACACATAGCACATGCCATCTTTACTCCGCTATTGTCCACCATTGTTTCCATTTATTTTATTACAGCATTATTTCAATCAGTCAAGTCTAAACATGTGTTTGTTCATGTAAAACTGCTTGAACTGTCACTGTCTGTATCTGTCACATGCATTTCAACGTCATTTTGTTTAAGTCTGCAAATGACAGATAGAAAAATGTCTCATGACTGGTAAGCTTTAAAAAATGTATGATTGGACTATAACTGGAATAAGCTCAACCTAGTTTAACCTGGCAAAAATTAATTTGTACAATGGAACCTCGGGTTACGAATTTAATTCGTTCCGGTACTTTATTCGTAACCTGAAAAGTTCGTATCCCGATACAAATTTCCCCATAATAATGAACAGAAACTTCGGTAATTCATTCTGGACAACCAAAAATATTACTTAAATAAAAATAAAGCCAATATTCACTAATATTATTTACTTTTAACATGTTATATTAAAATCATACCACATAAAAACATACAAAAGAGGAAAAGATCTTTACCGGGTACTTTCCCTTTGAGAAGACTCGCTGCAGGAGACGATGTTCGTAGAAGGGGGAGGAGGGAGAGTTATTGTTTGGAAGGAGAATCTTATTATATTATATTATTTATATATAATTATATATTATATTATAGAATATTAAAGACAGTGATATTAACACGAACGCTGAGACAATTGTTGCATTAGAGGGAAAATGAGAGCTGTTTCTTTAAGGCTACTATCAGTTGGTATTGAAGTCCAGAGTGAAATTCATTATGGGTATTGTACTTCGGAAAAGACTGTAACCCTGCTAATCTATCTTCATTAAAACAAGTAAAGTGGTTATGCATCGGCTGATGTTGTCCATCTCATCATTCCACGAGCATCAACTAACGAGTTGTTACGCTGCCGCCGGGAAAAGTTCAAGCGGATAAGTAACACGATGCTCTCGCTAGGGACACAGGACGCTAACTGATGTGACGAGCTGCGTGGATAGAGCAAAAACAACCAACTTGCCTGCGATTTTTTGGTGCGTTACGTTCGTACCCCGATATTTTGTTCGTAACCAGGGGCAAAAATTTTGATGAACTGCAATTCGTAACCTGAATTATACGTATGCCGGGGCGTTCGTAACCCGAGGTTCCACTGTATAGGGCATGACCAGTTCTAAAGAAAAGAGGGTTACATTATTAAGTACTCTATAGTTAATTTAATAAATGCAGCTGCTTTTATGCCTTTACATGGTGTACAATAGTTCACATCTTAAATACACCTGATTTCTCAGATCCAGTAATGAAGCAAATGTAATTCGTTACTGTATTTAAATAAGTAGCTGTTTTCATGTATCTGTAATTTACTGAAATTTCTGATTCAGGAAACTTTAACTTCACTATATTTCTTAGTCATATATCTTTTATAAAGTCGTTCCTTTTTATTTCTTGCGATTAAAAACTTAACAGGTCAAACACACAGCAAGCCACCAATCAAGGTAGAGTGCACGCTTTGTTTTAAACTTTTTTGATTGCCGCTTGCTGGTATCTACTTAGCAAAACATACAGTTAAGAGGCAGTTCAACAGCAAAGATAATGTTTTGGGAGTACTAAGTTGTTTAAACAAGAGTCTTGTGACAAAAATGATGGACATTATAGCCATAATAAATCATTGTACTTTGGATACTTAAGTACATTTAAAGACAAATACTTTTGTACTTTTACTAAAGGGAGCAATTTTATTGGAGTCATTTTTTTTTTTATTTAGTGTTTCTCTACTTTAACTCAAGTACATGGTTTGTGTACCTTTTCCACCGCTGCTGATATCAGGATTGTATAATACATTATGAATATTAGATCAACCCTAATAATTTTGTTTTCCTCAAAAATGTCACTCTTGTTGTAATCTATAGTTTTGCACTAGAGGTGATATCTGTATTTGATAGCATTTTATTACAATAAAAAGAAATACATTTTACTATAAATGAAGTTTATAGGGTTAGAGTTTTATTAGTTCATCTGGTTTATTAGCAGCATTTGGACAAACACACTCCATGGCTGATTGCTTGGATAGCATACAATAAATTTATAACAGTGTATGCCTGTGGTTGCTTTGTTGATTTAACACAGTGTGGCCGAATATGGTTCAGGACCAAATATCATTGTACTGAATTATTCAAGGAGGAATAAAAAAACAAAAAAAATTCTTGTCACATTTCTAAAAGATAAATCCGTCATAAAGATCTGGCACCACCCTTATGTCTGAATAAGTGAGCATACAAAATAAGGTGTAAGGTATATTATAGAAATATATCAGAAAATGAAATTTCAGGATGACACATGGCCGTTGAATACAAACCACTGACATTATAAAGGTGTGTGTGTGAGTGAAGAATGAAGTCTCCTAAATCAGAGACTTTATGAATGATTAGGGATATATAAAATATTCAGATCTAATAGATAACATGCACTAGTCATTTTTCTTTTTGACTAAAAATTTGTATCAGTACTGGGATCCCATAAAATGCAACAATAAAAAAAAAAAAAAAAAAAGTCTTCCAAGAGAACAGGACGTTTTTATTTTTTTATCCAGGCAGGAGGTCAAATGTGAAGTTCATGGACGTGACATGGACGAGACAAACAAGGCCACACTCATATGAATGCATGTGTTTGTCCTTAGTACGTGCCTGCTCAGGGTCATGGTGGTTAAAATGAGTGTGTTGTAGTACTGGTTAGTTTATAGTGTAAAGAATTTAGGCACTGAACAGCACACCTCAACAATGATAAAACTATAATGAATAGACAGTTTGAGTTTGGTTCCTCTCAAGGTTTTTTCCTGGTATTATCTCAGGGCATTGTGAAAGGTAGTAGCTTACAAGTTAGAGCATTTGGTTTTGGATCCAAGGGTTCAAATTCCAGTCTCATCAAGCTGTTACTTGTGGGCCCCTGAGCAAGGCCCTTAAACCCTGCTGCTCTGTAGTATGAATGAGATAAATGTAAGTTGTTCTGGATAAATGCATCTAGCAAATGCCATCATTGTAAATAAAGATGAGGTTATTTTCTTGACATTGTGCTACTAACTTGCTCATTATGGATAAACTTATAGGCACTAACATCAATTTCAATTTTATAACCTCTATCTCTGTAAAGCTGCTTCAGGAAAATACCCATTGTTAAAACACAGTATAGAAATAGAGCTGAATTAAATAAATGATTGTGTTTCTAATGTAGATTTCCCAAACAAACATGGTATTTATTTTACATTTATGCAGATACAGATGCCAAATATTTGGAGCACTAAACAGAAAGATATTCATGTACATATTTTTGGTGCCCTTTTATATATATTTTTTTAATAACACATTCATACCATACTGTATGTTTGATCAATATCATTGTTTTCTATCTTTTTTTTTTCCTCCAGTTAATTCTTTATAATTTTTTTTTTTTATAATTATTTTTTTTTTTCTGTAAACCATTAATCGAACTCCAGCCCAACCAAAAGTAAAGCTCTTAAAGGAAATATTCTTACGCTGTTCAATCTTGTGCTAAACTGCGCCAGGTAGAAGAATTCAGAATTAGAGGTTACTTTAAAGCTCATCTTCAACTATTAAGCTCACCCTGAACCTGATGTGGTTCTCGTTATTCCGTGCCCTGTGGGTCTTTGTTATGTTGATTTATTTTTCTGTCACTGTGGCCAGTCTGTATGTCCAACATTAATGGGTTCAGTCAGAGATACTGTATGTTTAACTATCTTAATGCTGTTAATGGATTCCTGAAAAGAAAACAAAAAACTGGACTGTAAAGAAAACATTATTTATAGTTGTACAGAATACAATTTCTGGTACATTAGAGATCTGACAGGTGCACAAGTAACATGAATATAGTTTCTGGATTATTCATTATTTATTCATACTTGCCTGGAAGACAGCTGTTTAAGCCACAGAAAAAGAAACCAAAATACTTTATTCCTTAGTGATTTTTAAAAACAATTGTTTGTTTTTACCATGTAACTGTCTTCGCCTCAATTCTGTTATACTAGTTACTCATTCTCTATCACACTACACACAGAATTTTATTTGCATTCCTCCTTTAAAGTAAATTGTACCAAGCAGTTTTAAATAAATAGATTATTCAGGACATACATTTTCAATTTGCAAATATATCCCTTTTAATGTATCCCTAATCAGCAAACTAGAGGCAAAAATAGCAAAGAAATAATCTTTGAGATATGAGCAAGGACCCTTGAGAGGAACCAGACTAAAAAAAGGAACTCATTCTCATCTCACTGGAATGTGAAATTATAAATAAATTCCGTTCTTTAACTGGGTGCAATCTGTCCAAATAGTGCAATTGTGTAAGCAGGAGATTCATTATACTTTTAACATGAAGTCTATTTTGTTGAAGATATTGACACTGTGATTTGACACTTAAGTGCAAATTGTTTGTGGTAATTGCAGTCCAAAAGCTGTCATAGCAATTATAGTGGTAAACCATTGTCACAAAACAGTATCAATTGCAGTCCAAAGCCATTTCCATGGTTTCTAAGTGGTACCATCACAGCAATGTCATGTACCTTTGTGCTGTTCATGTGGAGCCATCCTCAGCAGTTTCCAGGTGATGAGAACTCCAGTTATTAGGATAGGTCACAGGTCTTGAGAGCCAAAGTGGTCAGGATCACTGGTATCTCAGAACACATAAGCAAGTAGATTATTTAGCAAAGCAGGCAAATACAACGATTGATAGGAGAGTCCTGCCCAAAGCTCCCTTATATATTGTACATCTCCTGCTAACAAACATGTTTCATTTCATATATATAAAATCTCCTGTTGAATCTCCAAACATGAAAAAAGAAAGAAGAATAGGATCACATAATGGTACAAAGACTACTCGGTGTGGAACCTAAAGACACTACAGAATGTAATGAAAAACATCCAATGTATTATTACAACACAGTTTCTCAGTGCGAATATTATCATCAAGGACGGTTCCAATCTTCACCATGGACTCTTTGTACATCTGCAACCAGGAAACACTACACAATCTGCAATTTCACACAAAAGATTCAAGAGCATCTTTCTCCTCTTCAGCTTTATAAATGTTGAGCTCCTAATTAATCCTGAGCTCCTAATTAATCCCGAGCTCCTAAGATCCCAGCCTTCATCTAATAACCAATGTTTACACTTTACTACAATTATCTTGACTGTTTTCATTTACATTTTGGCACATGCTGTATGTAGTTCCTGGACCATATTGCATGAATCATACGTTTACCTCAAGCCACTGCATCCTACTGCATATATTTGATTTAACCTTTTGCCTTTTACAGTTACAGCATTTGGCAGGTGCCCTCATTCAAAGCAAATTATATTTCTCTCATTTTACACCTAAGGGTTAAGGGCCTTGCTCAAGGGTCCAGCAGTGGCAGATTGGTGGTGCTTGGATTTTAGCTCATGGAATTCTAATCAGAAGCCCAACATCTCCAAAAGCATTGACATTTGCAATCCTGCTATGTACCATATCGTGTTACCTTTCTCTGATCTGGTTGCCTATACTGGTTGGTTAATATTTACTCTGATCTGGTCAATAAAGTTAAATTTAACGTAACCGTAATATATGTATATTCATGTTGATTACTACATAGGTCTGGATCTGTCTGGGTAATACCCAAAGACTCAGGACTTCACATTCTATCAGCCACTGTACTATGTAAAATAGAGTCACATCATATATACGTCAGTATGTATATGTAATAGATTAATTTATGTTTGTCTTTCCATTTTTTTTTTTTTTTTTGTCTCCAGATTTTTTCTTTCTTGCTTGGGTTTCCAATGTTTTCCATGTTTTGCTTTATGTTTCTTTGTCTTGAGTTTCTTGAATTTCTGTATATTTAATTCCATGTCCATCTCATGTATAATAATATAAAAAGTTAGAACTGAATCTAAGGTAAGGAAAAATGTCTTTTTAAGCATTTAAGCATTGAACCCAATTCTACCATCAGACTTGAGAAATATCTGCTCTAACTTCACATCTACAAATGAAAATAAGGGTTTCACATTTACCTGTAGCAAATACAATGTCATTTTTAGTACATACAATGTCATATGTGATCCAAGGCCAGGATAGGTATCTAAAGTCAGTCAGTTATTTCTTCAGGTCCTCATGAGAAAATAGTGTTTGAATAGAGCCCAGCACAGAGTGGTCCACTTCTCAGTATATGCATTCCTCCTTTTCCTCATACATAAAAGCTCTATTTCTAGTTGTATTTTTTTTTTCATTAACCTGGAATTGAAAGCGACAGGGGATTCTTTTTTTTTTTCCCCACTCCTCTCCCCTGATGAGTTCATACATTTGAAGTGAGTCTTTGTCAGCTGGGAATTAGCACACTGCACATGCACGCTCTTAATGTTCCCGGCAGGACTCGCATCGCAGCCGTCTCAGAGACAGACACGGTGAAATGGACTGCTTCTTGTCTAGGCAGCGAGGACAAAAAAAGCAGAATGAATGAATGCTATAGCAGAATTTCAAATGCATTCATATTCAATCATGGCTGGCTGACCTACACAGCTGTGATCTACAGTGTAGAGATGCTATGAAATTCATTATTTCACTCATTTAAAGAACAATAAGTTGATAAGTACTATAAATAATGCAAGACACAATAAAAGAAGAATCTCAATTAATATCACTCAATGTCTGTTGATTGCTGATATTTGTACAGGGATTTTTAAGGGTGTTGGTTAAATTTGTATATTTATGCAAATTGAGTTTAGTCAAAAGCATTAATTTGCATAATAAACAGAAAAAAAAAAAAATAGGCTTTTTTAAAAATATTTGTTATACATAAACACAATCCTATACACAGATCAGTCATAGCATATTAAGCACAATTTTTAAAAATAATTATAATTATTTAATTTATTAATTCATTGTTTAAAGCCAGGCTTAAACTATTTACCCTGATGTTGCCTGCATAAAAGGAGTTTTTAATTCATACTGCCCACTTCCACTGCAACAACAATTTCTTCCAGATATTTCTTTCATTTTTTAATATTAAAGTGATCAATGCTTTTTTGTAAGTCATTTGGTTTGTTGAATGCAACAATGCAAAAGTCTAAGGTTTGCTGCTATGTTCTTTTTAAAGAGAAGCAGCTTTCGCGTGGAAAACCCTTTTAAGCAAATCATACATGTTTAGTCCGTTTTTAATTGTACCCTCATGAACCTTTACATTTAACATGTTAACCAAGCCTGGTAGATAAATTTACCTTTGGGTGAGTTTACTGTGATGTCCATTCCTGAGAAGATTAGCAAATGTCTTGAATGTTTTTACTTATAATTAATCTTCCCCACTGTAGAATGATAAGCTTTAAATTGTTTACCTTAAAACCCTTTCCAGATTCATGGAAAACAACATCATTGCTGATGTCGTTCCTCCGTGGTGTTGTATTAACATACACCTCAGTGCTCCAGACCTGCAAACTGCTAAATCTTTTATAGAGGTGGTCACACTTCCCGATGATCCATTTATCAATGGCATTTAATTAGCCGCACATTGCTAATTACCCTCTTAAATCCTATTTACGCAGTAAAAATCTTCATTTTTTTGCTTGATTTTTGTCAAATAAATAATACCATAGTGTAGTATGCAACATCCTGTTTATCTGAGGTTGTATTTACCTAATTTTAAGACCTGCTGAGGACTGTGATTTGGCCTGATGCATAAAACTACAGAATTCTAAGAGAATGCACAGTAATAAAACATATTGGAATAAAAAGGCTGTAAAGAAACTTGAACCTTTTACACAAAACTCTCTAATGGTGTAGTATACAAACTATTCAATAGTATACTTGACTCAAAGCACTGATAGTTGAACCCTGCTCATAACACTGAGCATGTGAACGCATTTTGTGCTTGTTTATTCAGAATCAGCTTACAATAGAAATAATGTCATCCATCACAAGATGACGTGTGTCTGGGTGGCCACAGTGTGTTGTAGATGAACAAAATGTATATGAGAACCTTTACAAAGGAACATTATAAATGTCAGAATAATACCAAATTTTTGCACCAAACAAGGTAGAAAAAAATGTTTTCATGTCACAGAGGACTGTATGCACACATTTACAGTGCATTCAGGAAGTATTCAGACCCCTTTACTTTTAACATTTTGTTGTCTGATACTAGAAATGTTCATGTTTTTTTTCCCCCTCATTAATCTACACTCAGTACCCTATATTGACAAAGTAAAAACAGAATTCAAGAAAGGTCAATATTTTGTAATTAAAAACCTGAAATATTACATGTATATAAGTATTCAAATGCCTTTCAACACTTGAAAGTTAGTTTGGGTGCCTCCCATTTCACTTGATTGTTGCGGAGATGTTTCTACACATTAATTGTAGTCCACCTGTGGAAAGGTTTATTGATTGGACATGAAATGGAAAGGCCTACAATTCTTTATAGAAGGCTAAAAAGTTCAAAGGAACTGCCTGCAGAGCTCACAGGATTGTTGCAGAGCACAGATCTGGGGAGCGCTTCAAAAAATTGCTGCTGCACTGAAGATGACCAAAAACACAGTTGCCCCTATAATTGTCAAATGAAAGAAGTGTGGAAGACCCAGGACTCCTTCAAGATAGGTGACCAAGAACCCAATGATCACGCTGAGCTCTGCAATTCCTGTGTAGAGATGGGACAAAGTTTCAAAAGGACAACCATCACTGCAGCCCTCCACAGATCTGGGCTTTAGTAGCTAGATGGCAGAAGGCTCTTCTTAGTGCAGTCTTCTTAGTTTGGCTTAATTTCTAAATATTATGTCTGAAGGAAAATCAAGCACTGCTAATCACCTGCCCAAAACCATCCCAAAAGTGAAGCATGATGGTGGCAGCATCATGTTCTGGATGTTCCACAGCACTCAGGACCTCTGTTTGGGTTAATCTCTAAATCATCATCTAAGACAACATAGCAATGTCTTAGGCACAACTCTTCTTCTTCTTTTTTCCTTTTTTTCCATTTTTTTAATGTTCACATGAAACAGCACTGTGGATCTGAATAGTTTTCCTAATAGAAACATTATAGACCAATTTTATTTTTGTCTTAACAACAGAAAAAGTAATAAAAAAAACATTTAAAAACACTTGTCACACCATCAACCTGAACAGACCCACAGTGGTTAGTCTTTTTTTTTCTAGCACTCTGGCAGCTAACCACATTTATTATTCTGCTTTTTTGAGGCAAAGTTGCAACTTGTAATTCCCTGCCTATGGCATCTGAAAGCCACAGAAAGCATCCTATCAATATAAAATTTCAACATGACAACTTGTAGTAAATTTTCTCAACTAACGGTTTTTCCACATTTACAGAGTGACAGCAAATCAACATGGCTGCTCTCATTGGCAATAGTGTAAAGTGCTCCTTTTCTATTTTTAAATGACCCTAATATGGTATTAGCTTTAGATCAATCGAAATACAGCCACTTGGTTGAATCACTACAACACTGACCACACTAATCTATGTTTTAAGAAGGTAATCATCAAAAATCTTCGTACTAATATTAGTCTGTACACTGGTTTGCTATTCATTGGTGTCTGTCCATGACAACTTTAGTAGCCACAGAAAGGCATCTGTGGCTTACCCTGTCGGATATTTCAGACATTGATAGGGCTTTTTTGCTGAACGCCCCCATGTCTTCTCCTGGCGTGTTTGCCGACTCCGAAGGTGCAGTCGTCAAGAAGGAGGCCAAGAAGCAGTCTGCGGCATTTCAGTGGTATCTCCCTTGTTGCTCCCAAGGGGCCGCTTCCTCCAACTCCGCCCACTCTCGTAGCAGTTGGAGAAGACCTGCCGCCTTTTAGCAGGCTCCAAAGGCTGCAGGGCACTGCTCCAGCCACTCTGGACGGGTCAAAAACCAATCGTTCCCTTAAGAGACTTCCTGGCAGCCTGGAGAAGCCTGCCAGACGTGTCTCAGTTGGTCCTGTGCATGGTAGAGAAGGGCTACTTGATTTAGTTCTGGTCCTCTCCTTCCTGCTTCAACGAGGTGTGTCTCACTTTGGTGGGGCCCAAGCAAGCTCTGGGCCTGAAACAGGATGTATGCACTCTCTTAAGAAATGAGGCCATCGAGGTGGTCACGCCTTTAATTAGAGAGTCTGGCTTCTACAGCCAGTACTTTCTGGTTCCAAACAAGGATGGGGGTTGCATCTGATTCTAGATCTACACTCCTTGAACCATTAGCATATAAGGCTCAGGTTCAGGATGCTCACTCTCAAGCAGGTCGTGTCTCAGATCAGGTACGAGAACTGGTTTGTCCCGGTAGATCTAAAGGACACATACTACTTTGTTAAATAGATACGTTTATAATCTGCACTTTAACTGGGAGAGTGTGTCTGAGCCACAAACACTGTCAGGAAGACTATTCCAAAGTTAAGGAACTAAATGTGAGAATGCTCTACCACCTTTAGTGTGTCTTTGAGGGCCTCATGAGCATTTTGTAGCTTTCTGGTCGTGACGTCACCCCGCCGGTGACGTCGCATCTTGACGTTGGCCGAATTACACACTTAATACAGAGCAAATCGCTGTGATGCAGCGTCTCGTTCCCTCAGAGAACTAAGGTTACATACGTAACCTAGAGAGAACAGCACCCACAGTCACTAAGGCTTGAAACTGTAAAAGTGCAGTTAAAGAAGCTTTGTATGAGCTTTACATGCTTAGCAGAGCAAAAACAAAAAAGAAATTCTTTTGTGGTTCCCCCCCCCATCTTTTCACATTGAACAGGCCAAGATCTGAAATAATGGGAATACAACTTTCAGAGCACCAAGACAGGAGCTGGCAGAGCAGGACTGTGTACTCAAGCAGAGCCAACTCTAGTTTTCATTATCACTTACAAGGAAGCATGCACATAGTGCACACGGTTTCCTGTAAATTCAGGAACTGACATCACACATTTATGCTATATAAACAGATTTATGTTGGTTTATTATGCACTATGGTACTTTTCATCATGTTCTCTACCGGTTGGACATGATTGAAAGTCACAGGAGTTTATATTAGACCAACAAACAGACATACTTGTTTTATTTATATGGTAACACTGAACTGAGCGGTTTGCTTTTGTGAAAAGGCTAGCTAGGTGTTGCTATCAAAAGAAACAAATTTCTCACTTTGTATGTATAAGAAAATAAGGTTGAAAGCTAGGTCATTTTTGAAGGTTTGGACTGCAGTATCACCAAAAGATATTTACATGATAAATAAACATTTTCCTTCACATTTCACCCTTAACCACTCAATTTGTTTGCCAACAGTTCATGACATTGTCACATACCATGTTAGCATGCATGCTTATATTGTTATTATTATTATTATTATTATTATTATTATTATTATTATTATTATTATTAATCATTTTATTTTCATGTTTTTGTGTCTGCTTTCATATAAAGTACAAATTGTTCAGATGTTCTTTAAGTAAAAACTTCTGTAAAAATATACAAATAAAAAGTAAACAGCTGCAATAACAAAAACTTCTAAGTGTCAAAACTTTTTTCAGATCATATTAAAGGTTCAGCTGCCTTGACTTTCTACCACTAGACAATTCTCTGACTGAAAACCTCAACATTTCCTACACTCCTTTCTCCCATTTCCCCCAAACCCCTTGAGAAATATATGGTCAGGCCTAGCCACTAATAAATGAAGATTAAAACCCTGGCAATCACAAATGTCTACTAGTTTTGTCGAATAAAGATTGACTGGAGGCATGAGACAGTTCATGTTGTCCTAGTTTGACACAATTGGAACCCATGTATGCTAGCAAATAGTTTATCTTGTGTTCTGTTTCCAGAAAAGTATATATTTTTTTAATCTCGACTTGCTAGCCCAACCAAGCTATATAGCTAGTAAGGCTCATATTTTTTATTTATACAAAAACCTGCAGTGCTATGCAAAGTTAATAAGGTCAGTGTTTTAGCAAGAATTAGAAAAAAAAATGCAAACTGTAATGGGGTTATTTATGAGGCACATGCTAATTTCAAACAAGTGATTGTAATTAAAAGGCCAGGAAGCTACAAGAAGGTAGTGAACCATGTCATGGGTCATGTGACTGAATTTTTAAATCATTGTTTGTTTGGCTAAGGATTCTGTGAAATCATGTTAATAGTGCAGCACAGAATACTATAAATGCCTCTTGGATCTCCCTGGCACAAAACCTGCAAAATTACAGGAAATAAAGATTGTAGAAACATTTCTGCTTTAGACTATCATTTACATCACCAGGTGCCTGCTTGTGAAGTATGCTGGAGCTCCTGTTAACCAACAAGGTGCAACACAAAATATCAAGTTCAATCATCCCTTGGGAAAACCAAGACCATACATTTAAAGCTGTATCACCAATAAACTTTGGCATGTCTATCCAAGAATCTGGTAAACATTGGCAAAGATATTATCGTTCCACACTTATGAAACTAGATTTCCCATACCCCTGACTTCTCACATTTCATTTCTGTAATCTGTTTTCTTAAAAAGAAAGCAACCTCAGGAAATGTGTGGTCTGAAAGATATTGAGAGCAAATCGGGTCTGGAACTTAGTATAGTTAACAATCTAAACATCTTTTGAAGAGAAAGGGTGGATTTTTACTTCTGGTTGGAAGGTCATGAGTTCAAATCCCACCACCACTATGCTGCCACTGCAGGGCACTTGAGCAAGGCCCTTAAACCTCAACTGCCCAGTTGAATAAATAGGATAAGTGTAAGTCACTCTGGATAAGGGCATCTGCCAAATGCTGTAAATGTTAATGAATATAGAAAGTATATAGGAAGTTGTTTCTAATGAGCAAAGAAAAGGTATAAATTGGAATTAGACTGAAATTGCACATCAGGGCATTCTGTTTGACAACAGAACAATCAGTATCACCAGAGACCAGATAGGATCTTAGAAGCTCGCTTCTAACTCTGATCCGGACATTGAAATTCCACCCACCACAATCTTTGATCATCAGTCTTTCTTACTCAGTCTCTACCACTGCAGACACATAGAGTCAATTGTAAAAAAAAAAGGTGTGAATTGTTTGTTTGCTATATGTTATTTGATTGGATTTTTCTTGTTTAGCAATTCAAGACCTTATAGTATAGGCTACTGTATATACAGTAAACTCACCAGGCACACCTTTATCTTCTTTTAACTTGAACAACCCAAATTACTAACTAATCAGTGTGCAAAATATCTGCATTTGTACTAGCTATAAACACTCTAGATACATAAATTAACATTTTCTTCAGAGATATTTTCATATATACATACATATATATTTAACTAGTTTGTTTGGCTTCTTCTTATTATATTGCCTTTCATATTGTCATTCTGCGACTGTCATATCTTTATGATAAATCAGAAATAGCTTTATCACAAAGTATGTTTACACACAAGGAATTAGATTTCGCGACAGGAGTTTTCAGTGCAGGAGAAAGTACAGACATAATATAACAAAATATAAGCAAAACAGACAATAAAATAATGCACCATATACATAAGTAGAAATATTGATTAATTAATGTACAGATGTTATTTACAAGTGTGCAGTTGACAAATGTACCATTTGGATTATTTGCATAAACGTGTTAGTTATGATAGACAATGTGTAGTTATGAATATTTTAATTGTTCATGCTGAGTATAGCCTGCAGAAAAAAAAAATAATAATAAATTGTGCCTGGCTGTTCTGGTAATTGGTGCTCTGTAGTGCCAACCCAGAATGCAACAGTTCGAAGAGAGAGTGGACTGGGTGTGTGGGGTCCAAAATGATCTTAGCCCTTTTCCCCACTCTGGAGGAGTGAAGATCTTTGAGGCTGGGCAGTGGGGCATCTATAATCCTCTCAACAGTCCTGACTGTCCCGCTGTAGCCTCTTGAGGTCTGATTTGGTAGTTGAACCAAACCAGACAGTTATGGATGTACACAGGACAGACTCAATGATGGCCGAGTAGAACTGTTTCAACAGCTCCTGTAGCAGGCTAAATTTCCTCAGTTGACGAAAGAACTACAACCTCTGCTGGGCCTTGTTAGAAATGGAGTTAATATTATTGTATTGTATTGTATATAGATGCTTATGTTTGTACCAATAACTGCATAAACTTCAACATTGTTTTTGTTTGTCATGTACTGATAATGCAATGATCTCACAGTCATCACGGAGGCCTATATATGCATTCTCTTTGTCATTAACTTGGGATATCTTTCGTACATGACCTGGTGTCTGTGTGACTGATATTCCTGATTCAGAAACTGAAAAAAAAATGGGAATGAGACTCCTAGAGTCTTGACTATCGCAGAGACAAAACTAACAAATGGTGTTAGGAATATTACCACAGAGCAGATAAGACTGTTTTGGTTTTTTCCTTCGGTTAAAGGTACTGCCCAGTTTTTAAGCTTATGCTGTTTGTATATATACTTATTTAATGTCAATTTACAAAACAAGACACAGTTAAAATTTGTATTCCGTTTTTTTTTTTTTTTTAATCAGATCAAATAGTATAGATTAAATAATTGCAACTAATGTGTGTATGGAAATATGCTGCACTATGCATGATATACAACTAGTCCGAGAAATCATTCAAGCCAAAGTCACATAAAGAACATCTGGATTTGCTTGTCTTGCTGCCACTCTGTCACATGTCGCTGTTATTGAAGTTGTGGTTTCATATCACACACATAAATAAAAAATGTAAGTCTGCTTGTCGTTAGTCGCTCACTCGTGTAAATGCATTTAGAGGCTATAGCTGGGATTTCAGTGCAATTGCTGCTGAAATTTACAGAGTCATATCACTTTCTTTGTGATCTCTAAACATGCACAGTCACTCATATAGCTAGACATTCCGTTCAATCTCTGCTAAACTTGGAACAAGTTGTCAGATGCTATGTTTTTGAATGGAGATCCATGGTCAGTTTACACCTTATACTCACTTGCATGTCCAGGTGGTGGAAATTAGGTGGTTTGACAGGATTACTGTGCTCAACTATATGAAGGGATAAATGATATGATTTCTACTATTTAATGGAGGCATTTAAGGGGATATTACAAAATGGAGGCCTTTCACTAGCAGGAAACAAAAACAAAAACAAACAAGCATGCTTTGCAGATATTGTACCTTATATCTGGCCTGGAACATCTGGGGATCGCAGGAGGACCTGAAATCTGTGATCATATACATTATGGAGAGGTCTAGGCTGAGCTTCTCAGCCTGCTGAATAAATGAGTATACCGTATTTAATATTGACATGGTAGTTTAGCTATAACTGGATTTTTAAGGGCTTTGGTTTCAGGGTAACCTCTAACTCTCAATGTAGTTTTGTCATTCATATTTATTTATAATTTTTTTTAATTTTCACTGCATTTTTAGAAATCTGCAGTTTTTGTATATTTTGTTTTATATTTTGGTATAGCTGTGGCTTCACACTGAGGCCGCTCATGTGCATAAAGTCCCACAGCCATCTGTTTTTCTAATAATCAAATGAAAATAAAGGCATAAACTAAATATTTACACAGAAATATGTTTATTAGTTATCTGTGCCAACACTTAAAACAGTAATTTTTTTTTGCTTTTTGTTTTAAATCTACTGTTCAGCAGGAGTCCACTGGTCTTTATTCACCCTTGCCAATTTTTCTTAATCTAGCCGCCACTTTGGCTAGCCATCAAGCCTTCTGCCTGCAAGTGTGTGTTGCCAATAATCCTGAAATACAATGCTCCTGGTCAAATTTTGTCCTTGCTTCACAATATCAGCACTTACCGTTCTCTAAACTTAGCATGTTTCGCTTAATAAAAACATCATTATTATTTCTTCCTTGTAAAAAACTAGCAGGAGTGATTTGAATTCCTTCTCATTCTCAAATCCCTTCAGGGGCTAACCATTAATTGATGTTTTTCAGGTCTTCCAAACAAGCACTTCTTGCTATCCCAAGGACAAAGTAACTTGAAAGTAACACTATGCCCAAAATGTTCTTGCCTTGACAGTGACTTGAAAGTGACTTTTAAAGGTAGACTATTGGACTCTGTATGAGGTGGTATCTGAAAGTTTGTAACATGCCAACAGATGGCAGCACAAGGCTGCACGCATAGTCACAGGAAACACCGACCTTCATAAGTCATTGTGCCAAAAGACATTGTCCTTTGTACATTGTTGCTACAAGAAGTAGAACAGAGCTAGTCTTTGTTGAAACTTTTTGATACCACCTTATATATATTGGTAATATTTGGTTTTAACAGTGGTGGGTGGTCAGGGCTAGCAAGGCCATCTCTGCTGGCCTAAACAGGAGCACTGACCTACATTTACAACCTAAATTTAAATATTTGTTCCATGATACTGTATAAATTTATTCCCAACAATTTACTATCTTCATTTCTCTTGGCTGCTCTGCTTCCAGTATGTGTATGTGGATGTTAGATTTTTTTGTTCAATCAGATTTCAGCCTCTATGTGCTGCCATGTTTGTTTCTTTAACCGATCAGATTTATAATTCACCTCACAAGGCCAGCTAGCTGGCCCAAAGCATCTTTTTCCGTCCTTTGATTGGTTGGTCAGAGGTAAACTGTTACAACCAAGTTCGACTGGCAAAACATGTCTGTAGTGGGCTGCACAAATGAATACATCTGAGTTAGAATTTTTTATGGCCACAATGGCTGACGGAAGGAGAGAAATTGATTTGGTCTCAGACATTCTTATAATTTTTTTTTTTTTTAAATCAAGAAAAGCTGGACATTGAGAGGAGGTTGGCCAACCCTGAAGCTAGCTATCTTGTCTCACCCGGGGAAAGGGTTTGTTCACCACATCCAGACCAGTGAATACGAGCGGTACCACTGGCTTATAGCCTCTGAGGCACTCTTCAAATTATGAGTCTGCATCTCTGGTGAGTATTTTATTGAAATTTTCAATGTTTTTGTTGTTATTAGACAAATATTAATTCTGAACTGCTACAGATGATGTAGGTGCACAGTTGCGGTTGTAGTGTAGAAGTGCAGAGTCTTAACTGGGTTTCTTGCTTTAGTAAAATGGTATTCACCCTCCATATGTGAAATGCCTCTCTCTCTGTAATGCCACGTGTTGTTATATTGCGTTTTTGTATAGTATTGATGGTTTCCATAATTGACATGATAGTGTTGGTATTAAGAACTGGATTAAGTCGGGTAAGTCCCCACTGAAGCCCCAGGTAACAAATGCACGGCCCGCCACTGGATTTTATTAGTGTTTTGATTTATAATAGAATAATACTGTTATGTGATTGTGGTTCATCTGGTAGATGTTTGCATCATGAAGTTAATATGTGACTGGTCATTGCTAAAAATAAAAATAAGAAGGAGAAAAATATTTTTTTATATTGAAGTAAATGGAATGGCTTTACTTACTTAGACAAACAAAAAAAATTTACCTAATTAATTGCATTAGTGCAACTGAAGTTTTAATAAGATCATTAGTTTAAAAAAAAGGTCTAATATTACTAAAACGACTAGTACCAATTTCCCCACATTGCGATAGTAAAGGATTAAATAAAAAAACAAACAAACAAATAAATAAATAAAAAGGTACATCCTTAAATATCTCTACTGAGCCACATGCCACACTGATTCCTGTGTGTCTGTGAAGTCTGGCCTCATTAGTGGAACGTTAGTGCTGCTTTAAAGGCAGCTTTAATTTGACTGGAAGGCTTACAGAGAGGATCATAATGATGGCTCTGGCTGAATTATACTATCCACACCAGAGCTCAGTGTCTGTGCTCATCACTCCAATAGGGGTCCAAGGACAGTGTAAGGTGATGAGAGCAAGATCCAAAGAAAGAAACAAGGCTTCAGCAGCCTAATGAAGTATCAAGTTAATTGACAACCGAGGGAAAATATCACACATTTGTTTTATGCTTTTTATTTTTATGATTTGTCTCCTGGGCTGTCATCAAAAAGCCTTTCAATTAAAATCAAATCATTTTATCCATAAAATATGCCAGTATCATATCCTATCTTTCCCCCTAAATGATTATCCTTTTTTATGTAATTTAATTATTAAATTTCCGGTTTCTCATGAATAGAACATTAAACTGTATTCGTTTTAATATCGTTTATAAAAGGTTTTTTTTTTTCCTTTTTAAAAAATTGCCCATATTTTATTTTTTTTTTTAAATATATTTTCTTATAAGCTTCCCTGGTTAAAAAGAGATTATCTAATCACATGAATACAAAGTAGAAAAATACTGAAGGATGTATGATGAATTTGAAAATGTGGCCACAGTATTTAATCATGGATTTCTTGAAACCTTGTAAGCAGTTATGTTTAGCAGTTATATGAGTTCATTCATGTACCTTTTAATTAAAAGGGTTGTTGATTGCCTTTAAATAGTAGCTCTAAAACTCCATTGCTTACTTGATTGAAGGGGTTCAATTAGAGTTTAAATACCTCAAGTATCTTACTTCTATTTAAAAACAAATTACTTCCATAAACCTTAAGTAATTATGTAGCCAAGTGTTTCCTTGGTGCTTTTCAATTAGTTAGCACACACAATAAGTTTTAAGGGATTAGTTGTGGTTGTTGTAGAAGGACTTACTACAATGTGCGATAGTCACCCTTAATTTTAAATAATCATTACATATTATTCACTAGGTTTCATCTACAGTCCCTAGGTTCCTCTGGAGAAACATTTGCATAATGAATTTGTGTGTAACCCATCGTTCTACCCACGGTCTGGCTTTACAGTAACCCTGATCAAGAAAGAAAGAAGAGAGAGAGAGAGAGAGAGAGATAGATAGATAGATAGATAGATAGATAGATAGATAGATAGATAGATAGATAGATAGATAGATAGATAGATAGATAGATAGATAGATAACTGCATTACGAATAAAACATTAGCTTTAGAGTTTAAGGGATTCAATCAATCAATCAATCAATCAATCAATCAATCAATCAATCAATCAAGTCAGACAAGGAACTTTGTCCACAATTTCTTTCTTTCTCTCAATGTAGCTATACTATATGGACAAATGTTGGTGGACACCTGGCTAAAAGGTTCTCCACACTTCTGGTGGGATATTCCACTAGATTTTGGAGTGTGGTCAGGAACTTATGCATAATAATGAGGCCCGGGGTGCAGTCAGTGTTCCAATTCATCCAAAAGGTTTTCAGTAGGGATGAGGTCAGAGGGATCTTCCACTCTTAACAATGTAAACCATCTTTATGGAGCTTGCTTAGTGCACAGGGACACTGATGTTTATGATGGAACAAGGTTTTCTAGATTGAAAAATGTGATGCTACTGCAGCCCAATAGATTATTTACATTTATGGCATTTGACAGAGGATGGGCAACTTACAATAATTTTTTTTATACAGCTGAGCCATTTAGGGTTAAGAGTCTTGAGGGCCAAGACCCTAACAGTAGCAGCTTGGCGATGCTGGGATTTGAACTCACAACCTTTCAAACCTTGAATTCAAACACCTCCAAACTCTAATAACAGTTGCCTTTAAATCTTGTGTTGAAAATCTGGGAAAGGCTGAAAAAGCCAGGAGCCAAAAAAACGTTTGTCTATATAGTATATCTTTCATATACTTTAGTTTCAAGCAGATCTAGGATAACTCATAACATTTCTTAACAATTTCATGCAGAGTGCTTGTCTTATTAATTTGAACTGGACCTTATCCTTGTTAAGGCTCTCCAGTGCTTTATCGGTATCTGGCAAGAAAAGCTCCATTTTTAATTTTCTGATAACGATACAGCAAAAACGTCCAACCCTGAGTGACACAAACTAAAAAAAGAAAAAGCTGAATCTACAATAACAAAAAAAAGTTCATTCTCTTTGATAAAAAAAAAAAAAAAGAAAAAAAAAAAGAAACTGAAAAATCCTTTCTGTTACAGGCAAAAGAGAAGGAATTTGTCAGGTAGATTCCCTGGTGAAGCAGATCAACGTGATGCTGATTGCAAAAAATTGCTTCTGTGTTAATGAAAGTTGCATCGCTCAGCAGTGCAATCTTTACATTTGTGCTCATCTCTGCTTACAATGCTGTAGCCGGCGTTCTGCAGCGTTCCTGCTGCTCACATTCTTCTTATCTGTGTCCTTACAGCCAGCCCAATCCATCCAGATTATCCCCAAACACGGGCTTAATGGATAACCTTTAGATGATCCCAGTCATTATTTTTATTCTCTATCGTGTAAACAAAACGCAATAATCTCAAATGTCTGAAAGATTTGAATTTAGATTGAAGAGAATTTCGGTATCATGCGTGTGATCTCAGGCTGGGGTCAAAGTTAGAAAAACTAATAGTGTTGGATAACCAGATATCTGCTTAAATCAATAAGAGTTTATTGAACCATAATCACTACAATATTGTATATATTAAATATGTATTTACAGTCTATTTATTCAACAGTTTTTTGCTATCACTTGTGTATTAGAAAATGCATGAAAATAATAAACCAATGACTTGACCTCTAGCAGGAGTCAGTGCTATAAAATAAAAGTGCTGACCAATCACAGAAGTGCTGAAAAGTTCATTTGTTAAAAATGAACAAATAATCATTGTACAATAATCTTTATAATAAACACATACAGTTGTGTTGCGTGTGTACATGTGCATATAAAAACCTTTATGTATTACCACTCAAACGATTTTTTTCTGTATTTTTGTACTGCTCAATTAAATTTCTAATCAGCCAATCACATGGCAGCAACTCGATGCATTTAGGCATGTAGACATGGTCAAGACGATCTGCTGCAGTTCAAACCGAGGGTCAGAATGGGGAAGAAAGGTGATTTAAGTGACTTTGAACGTGTTGGTGCCAGACGGGCTGGTCTGAGTATTTCAGAAACTGCTGATCTACTGGGATTTTCACGCACAAGCATCACAAAGAATGGTCCGAAAAAGAGAAAATATCCAGTGAGCGGCAGTTCTGTGGGCGCAAATGCCTTGTTGATGCCAGAGGTCAGAGGAGAATGGCCAGACTGGTTCGAGCTGATAGAAAGGCAACAGTAACTCAAATAACCACTTGTTACAACCGAGGTATGGAGAAGAGCATCTCTAAATGCACAACACGTCGAACCTTGAGGCGGATGGGCTACAGCAGCAGAAGACCACACCGGGTGCCACTCCTGACAGCTAAGAACAGGAAACTGAGGCTACAATTCGTACAGGTTCACCAAAATTGGACAATAGAAGATTAGAAAAACGTTGCCTGGTCTGATGAGTCGCGATTTCTGCTGCGACATTCAGATGGTAAGGTCAGAATTTGGCGTCAACAACATGATTTGTTAAGCTGTTAATTAATTAAGCTGCTGTCACGCGAGGAAACTGGAGGCGAAAGCCGAAGTGAAAGCAAACGAAAGTTTATTTGAAACACTAGGCAAATCCAGATACACTCGCTGAAAAAGGGTATAATATCCGTGGGGCGAGAAGCAGCGCGGTCCACGGTGCATGGGAACAAACACCGGGCAGTCGGTGTATGAATCCCGTGCGCTGGGAAGAAGCACGGTGCTGAACAGTCCAACGGAAAGCGTGTGACGGGCAGCAAAACCATGAAACAATAACTGACAGAGTGTGTGTGTAGGTGAGGGGTTTATATGGGTTAGGTGATGAATGAAATAAACGAGGTTCAGGTGTGTGTCCTTAGTATGCTGGGGATGAGCTACGAGTGGGCGCGGCCTGCACAGGAGAAGGAACAGGTAGCTCCTGACACCACCCTCCCCAGGGGCGGCACCGACGCCCGGACTCTGCGGCGAGGGCGACCCCAGCCCGGGCGCCGGGCGGCGCGGGTGAGCCGCGTGGAACTCCGCCAGCAACGCTGGGTCCAGCACGCCCCGCCGGGCCACCCAAGACCGCTCCTCCGGGCGTAGCCCTCCCAATCCACGAGGTACTCGAGGTGACCCCTGCGCCGCCTGGAATCCAAGACTTCCCGCACAGCATACACGTCTGCTGCGCCACGACCTCCGGCTGGACGGACGCCGCGGGGTCACCTGGAGGACGAGAGGAAGGCGAGACACACGGTTTTAGCAGGGACACATGGAAGGTGGGATGAATGCGGTACCGGGTGGCAGCTCCAGCCGGTAGGATACGTCTCCGATCTGCCTGGAAACCCTGAAGGGCCCGATGTACCGGGGCTCAGCTTACGGCACGGCAGCTTCAGCCTCAGGTCCCGTGTCGACAACCATACCAGATCCCCGGGCGGAAACGAGGAGCCTCCAGACGCCTGGCGCCAGCGTGCGGCGAGTATTGCGAAGGGCCCGACGCAACTGGGTGTGCGCCGACTCCCAGACCCGTTACTCTCCGGAACCAGGCGTCCACCGAGGGTACGCCGCTGGGCTCGTCCGACCACGGAACAGGGGTGGCTGGAACCCCAGCACGCACTGGAAAGGGTGAGACCTGTGGAATCCTGCCGGAGCGAGTTCTGGGCGATTCGCCCAGGGCAGGAAACGAGCCCAGTCCTCCTGGTCCTGGCTGCAGTAAGTCCTCAGGTACCTGCTCAGCTCCTGGATCTTCCGCCCGCCTGGCCGCTCGACCGCGGGTGGTAACCAGACGTTAGGTTCACCGAAACCCCAGGAGCTGGAAGAAGGCCTTCCACACCGAGGCGTGAACTGGGGCCCACGATCTGAGACTATCTCCTCCGGGAGACCAAAATTCCTGAATACGTGGGTGAACAGGGCCTCGGCTGTTTCGAGGGCGGTGGGCAGGCCCTTGAGGGGAACAAAACGGCAGGCTTTGGAGAAGCGGTCCACCGCTACCAGGACGCACGTGTGTCCCCTGACCGTGGCAGGTCGGTCACGAAGTCGATCCCAGGTGGGACCAGGGGCGCTATGGACGGGAGTGGCACCAGCTTGCTCACGGGTAGGTGCCGTGGCACTTTGACATGGCGCAGGTGGCACACCCCTGGACGAACCGGGTGATCTCCTCCGCCATCCCCGGCCACCAGTAACGCGTCTGGACGAGCTGAACTGTCCTCCTCTCCCCTGGGTGACCCGTGCCGGGCCCCTCGTGTACCGACTGCATGAGCCCTCGCCGGCAGGAGGTGGGGACAAAGACACGCCCTCAGGACACCGGGGCCGGTTCCTGGAGAGAAGCTGAGCGGATCTCCCTGTCCACGCCCCAGACGATGGGCCCCACGACGAGTGTGGGAGGAAGGATGGGGTCCGGATCGCTGGGTTCCTCGGCCCGAACACCCGGGAGAGGGCGCCGGCCTTACCATTAAGCGCCCGGCTCGGTAGGTGACGTGGAACCGGAACCGAGTGAAGAAGAGGCCCAGCGGGCCTGCCTGGGGTTGAGCCTCCGGCCTCCGTAGGTACTGGAGGTTCTTGTGGTCTGTGATAACAGTGAATGGGTGCTCGGCGCCCAGCCAGTGCCTCCATTCGCCAGAGCCATCTTTATTGCCAACAGCTCACGGTTGCCGATGTCGTAGTTCTGTTCAGCCGCTGAGAGCTTATGCGAGAAGTAAGCGCAGGGATGGAGCTGTGGCGGGTTGCCTGATAGCTGGGAGAGAGCCGCCCCTACGCCGGTGGAGGAGGCGCCGACTTCACCACAAACGGTCTCCGGGATCTGGATGACGAACACAGGGGCGAGGCAGAAACGCTGGCGGAGCTCGTCGAAAGCCTCCTGAGCCTCTGGGGTCCATCTCAGGGTCCGTGCTTTACCCCTGAGGAGGGTCGTGAGGGGTGCCGTGATCTGGCTGTAACCCTGGATGAACCGACGATAGAAGTTAGCAAAGCCCAGGAACCGTTGGAGCTCTTTGATTGACTCAGGAACGGGCCAGTTCCTTACAGCCTTCACCTTGCCTTCATCCATCTGTATTCCCCTGCACTAATCACGAGCCCAGGAACTGTATCTCGTCCAGGTGGAACTCGCACTTGGAGAGGTTCAGATAGAGCTGGTGGGAACGGCGCCCTAGTACGCCAAGCACGTGACGATGGTGCTCCTCCAGGTTACGTGAGTAGATCAGGATGTCATCGATGTAGACCATGACACACTTCTGGAGGAAGGGCCGGAGCACCTCGTTCATGAACCCCTGGAACACTGCCGGAGCGATCGAGAGGCCGTACGGCATGACCCGGTACTCGTAGTGCCCTGAGGGTGTAATGAAGGCGGTCTTCCATTCGTCTCCTCTTCTGATGCGTACTAGGTTGTATGCGCTCCGGAGGTCGAGTTTGGAGAATACCCTAGCCTCCCTTAGGTCCTCCAGAGCTGACGGTACGAGAGGGAGGGGATAAGGGAGAGGAGCGATCTGGGCGTTTAGCTGCCGGTAGTCGATGCATGGACGAAGACCCCCGTCCTTCTTTCCCACAAAGAAAAAGCTTGAGGCTGCCGGTGAGGTGGATTGGGTGATGAACCCCTGCTGGAGCGCCTGTTGGACGACTCCTCCATAGCTCGATGTTCAGGAGCGGATAGGGGATAGACACGGCCCTTGGGCAGCTTAGCCCCAGGAAGCAGGTCGATGCAGCAATCCCCAGGCCGGTGAGGGGGAAGACGAGTGGCTGCTTTGGCACAAAACACATCCTTGAATGCCTGGTATTCCACAGGAATCGCCGCCTGGGTCTTTGTGGTGGCTTCTTCCACCCTGGTGGCACCGACCACGACCTTATGGACCCGTGTGGGTAGCTGGGAGAGGCAGTTTTCCCGGCAGTGTGCACTCCACTCTAGAATGTCGCACGGGTCCCAGGAACACCGTGGGCGTGTTGTTGTAACCAGGGCCGTCCCAAGATCACACTGACTGTAGAGTCGCCGAGTACCATGAACCGGATGTCCTCCCGATGGAACAGCCCCACCTGGAGGGTGACAACTGGCGCACAGTACTTCACCCAGCCCCTTCCCAGTGGGCGGCCCTGGATGGTCTGGACGGCTAAGTCCTGGGAGCCCCTCTCGGGGAGCCAAGGCGGTCGAGGCAGGCTTGGGAGATGAAGTTACCTGCTGATCCAGAGTCCACCAAAGCACATACGGAGACAGATAGGCTTGGGGTTAGAAGCATTACCGTGAGCTTAGACAAAGGAGAGATGTCTGCAGGGAACTCAACAGTACTCACCGCCGTGCGAACGGACGCCTGGTGCATCTGGCGATGGAATGACCCGGTCACCGCAGTACAGGCACTTTCCGTGGCCAATCGGCTGTTTCTCTCTCCTGGACAGCCTTTGTGAGCCCAGCTGCATTGGTTCGGGATCGGAAGCCGGGGTGGTTGCAGGATGGGTCCCTGAGGGATGGTGTATCGGTGGGCATGCCGCGAGCCGCTGTGAAAGGCCGATGGACTTTCCTATGAACTCCTCCAGCCCCATCCTGTCGCCATAGATCGCCATTGCCTGTTTAATTTCTGGTGAGTCCCACTCGATATATGCCCAGAAGCGCTGACTCGTTCCAACCACTAGATGCCGCCAGTGTGCGGAAGCGCAGGCTGTAAGCCGTGATGTCATCACTCCCCTGTCGCAAACTGAGCAGCTGGTCGGCGGTGGTTAGGACCCCGGAGGCGGCGCTGAAAACTTCCAGGAAGTGCGCGTAAACAAAGCGTAGGTGTTTAATACTGGGCTCTCCGAGTCCCACAGCGATTGTGCCCAAGCTAGCGCCTCCCGGAAAGTAGAGAAATAAAGAACGCTACCTTGGACCGCTCGGATGGGAACCGCTGCGGTTGCATCTCTATGTAGAGGTTCACCTGGAGCAGGAAGCGCGGCACTCCGGCGCTTCTCCAGCGTCCCGGGGCGCCATGGGACTGCCGGTAACCGCGGGGGTTGTTCGAGCCGCGGCTGTTGGAAAGGCGGCTTGCAGCGGCGGCGAGATCCCGAACTGGTCGGCGGAGCTGCTCCCGGAGGAGCCGCTGGGTCCGGTATCCATCTACAGGTAAGAGCCGGAAAACAGCTCCTACTGTTCTTCGAGGTCAGTTATTCTGTCACGCGAGGAAACTGGAGGCGAAAGTCAAGTGAAAGCAAACGAAAGTTTATTTGAAACACAAGGCAAATCCAGATACACTCGCTGAAAAAGGGTATAATATCCGTGGGCGCAGAAGCAGCGCGGTCCACGGTGCATGGGAACAAACACCGGGCAGTCGGTGTATGAATCCCGTGCGCTGGGAAGAAGCACGGTGCTGAACAGTCCAACGGAAAGCGTGTGACGGGCAGCAAAACCATGAAACAATAACTGACAGAGTGTGTGTGTAGGTGAGGGGTTTATATGGGATAGGTGATGAATGAAATAAACGAGGTTCAGGTGTGTGTCCTTAGTATGCTGGGGATGAGCTACGAGTGGGCGCGGCCTGCACAGGAGAAGGAACAGGTAGCTCCCTGACAGCTGCTATATTGCTATGTATCTTATCCTATATAACATTTATCCTCATTGAAGGTGTGAACAGATCTGTGAAAAAAATATTAATTAAAAAAAAAAAACTTACAAAATACACTATTATACAATTCTGGTAGCCTTTTTAATTTTAAATATTTTAATCACGAGTAAATATTTTGGAGTGATGAGACATTAATGAAGACAAAGTTTTTTCCTGAAGTGAACAGGATTTAAATTAAACTCTACAGCCCTGTTAAATCAAGGTGGCAAACTTCATTAATTCGAACAATATAAAATGCATCAAGGCTTTCAAAGTCATTAATTAGTAATTAACTTTCGTCCTGAAACCCATTTCCAGCAACACTTTGTGAGTAAATCTTATTTTGAGCTTTATATTATATAACTGTTTAAATATATTACCATCATTTAAGTTGTGCATATTTTCAGCACAGATCAGACACTAGACAACAAAAAGTAAACAATAAAAAAAAGAACATACATATAATATTTCTTAATTCATTAATTCTGGTCAGAATTGCAATGGATTCTGGAAATCCTATCTTGGGAAGCATGGGTAATGAGAATAAAATGTTTAGTTCTTTATTTGTCTAGTTTTTACAAAAAAATAAATAAAAGGAAGAAAAATAAGAAAAACATGAGTGCAGACATATTTGAATTTCTTTTCATTACACTTCCAAGGAAAAAAAAGGGAATGGTTATGAGGCATTTTGTTAAAAACATTCATAAAGAATCCAGTCTTATAAAGTAACACTGCCTTTGTTCTTCGGCAGTCACTTGGGTCTTTAATTACTTGGAACGTCGACGTTAGACATAATGCTTATCTACAAGTTTCACGCTGTTGTATGCTAAATTCAATTTCATTGGAACAGTGGGTGTAATACAACATAAATAGCTGCAATCTGGTTTCACACTAATTAGAAACTAAAAACTTCAAGCATTGGGTGTTAATTTTTTATCATGAACCTTTTGTCTGGATTTGATAGAAAGTGACTGCAATAAGACATCACTTATGTAGCAGTTCAATACAAGTTCTGTATACGGTCACACAAGTCGTATGTGCTGAGAAAGATTCCTGTTCCAAGAAACCACAACTTCAACCAAGAAATATGGACTATGAATGCAAAATACAAAGATTATATTAAACGAAACTTGCTAATATACATGGTGTATATATATTTAGTTGACAGTCTAATACAACACAGGTGTCAAAGCTTTAATATAATTAATGTTTGTGTACCATACACTCTCATTCAAGCTAAGAATTTGACCTAGCATATTCTAAATATTTGCTAGAAATGTCTGGAAAATGACGTTATTCCAACATTAAAGCTTCACCTCCCCAACTGACGTTCAGACCTGCCACAGTTAATGGCACAGACATGAACGATGGTCTAAATACGCAAACAGAAACGGTTTAGATTTACAGTGTACAGAAATTTGGCCCAAAATACGTCTCACGTTTGTTGGGTTCAGTGTAGACACGTACAATAACTAACCAGCTGCAAGAACCAATTCAAACTCATGTGGCTGTTATTGTACAACCACATACTGTTGGAACAGTCAACATGGTCAGACCAAACAATGTTTTTCCAGGACCAATATATTTTTTGGTTATTAAAGCAATGCTGCAGCACTCACTCTGTTTTTTGAAGCAGCTTCTGCACCTGATGCACCGCAGGAGGCCTCAACTTTTTTGATTGGCTCTTGCAAGTCCTGTTCCGAGTGGAACCCGTCCTGGAAAACCTCTGTATGACCCTGGCCACTGTACTGTAACTTAGTTTCAGGGTGTTACTGATCCTTTTACAGCCTCAGCATCTTTGTGGAGAGCAACAATTCTAATTCTCAAATCCTCAGAGAGTCTTTGCCATGAGATGCCATGTTGAACGTCCAGTGGTCAGTATGAGAAAACCGGCTTCCTCATCAGGGACAAACTTACACTTTCTGTATAAAGAACATCATATTCATTTTTTGCACCACATTATCTGTGCAAAGCTGCTTTGAGACAATGTTTAAGGTTAAAAGCGCTATACAAATAAAAAAAGGATTGAATTTGATTGAAAATGAATAAGATACACAAATATGTATGTCCTGTCAGGTAGACAAAAACAGGAACATAATGAATAGAACATGTGGTTTTGCATGGTTAAATGACGCACAGCTGTTATCACTTAGGATGTACTCCCTTTTGTTGCCATTTATTCTGACAATAATAACTGTATGAGTTATTTTAAAAGGATAGCAAAATATTTGTTTCTATAGTATTGTCCCTTGAGAAGATATACTAAAATGGTTGCTGAAAATTTAAGGGTTTAATCACTTCCACATACTGTACATCATTATGTAGCACTTGACAAAAAAAATAAAAAGGCAAACAAAAGGTCTGTCTATATGTTGTCATGAGCATAGGTTTTATGTTACCTTTACTAAGAATACTGATTAAAAAAATATTATTAATAATAATAATAATAATAATAATAATAATAATAATTATAATAATGTGATATGAAGTTAACAGAACTGTTTACTCCTGCTATACGTATAAATTGGCATGTCATTACTGTTGATAACAGCTGACTCCTGGATATATTTTTCAGCAGTCTTTTCATCTCCATCACCGTTTTTCATTTTGGATTCATTTGAATATATCATTTGATATGTTTATATGTTGTCTGATTGCATTTGCGACTGTGGAATGCTGATTGCCCAGGAGTTGACTTCAAGCTAAGTGAGTCTTGGAGCTGAAACTGAAAATCCAGTCCCTGATTTGAAAGTTGCACTAAGTTACCATCACCTGATGGACTACTTACGGCTCGGAAATGAAAGCAATACAGCATAGTAGCTGATAAATCTAAAGAGAGATCAGTTTTGGCAGGCTGACTTCAGATGAGTGACTCTGTTGAGGACAATTCAGAGTGAATCTGTGGAGCTCAATTCAGCAGTAAAGAGAGAGGTAACTATTCTACAGGCTGACCAGCTGAGGCTGGCTGTACCCAGGCTAACTGCAATTCCCTAGCTGATAGGAAAGCTATGTTTGGGGTGCACCTCATTTCACAGCCATCACCTTGGGAGGAATACTGGAAGATAACCAGCTCTACAAATAATATACATGTAGGACACAGTTCATTCGTATTCAGTGGAAACCCCTTGAACAAATTTCCAAGTTGTCCATCATGTGCAGGGGAAAAAGCAGCGAAGGCATAATTACTGTGCATCATGTAGAATGACAACAAAAAATATGGAACCCTTTCAAATCATTGATTCTATGTAGTATATTGATCTGAAAATGACATGAAATTGTTTTTCTTTTTCCTGTCCTGTTTTTACCTTTGATCTGTCTTTAGCTGATTATCCTAATGTGCTGTGATCTAATATGTAAAGACATGAATTAGTTTAACTACGGATGGATGGATGGATGGATGGATGGATGGATGGATGGATGGATGGATAGATAGATAGATAGATAGATAGATAGATAGATAGATAGATAGATAGATAGATAGATAGATAGATAGATAGATAGATAGATAGATAGATAGATGTAGGGAGTTGGCATTAAACGATGAGTATGTTGTAGCTCTCTAACTGTACGATTTCTGTTATATGTTCTGACAATTTAATCCTCCCATACACCTTACTCTGTCACCAGACTTTCAAAATCCTTTAATCATCTCATTTTTTAGATTTAAAAGCTGGTTAGGAGCTCATTTGAATCCCAGCTACAAACAGCACAGCTGTTCTATCTCTTTTACATAGAATGTATGTCCCCCAAAAATGAATTGAAACCCTGACTGCATTTAAGGCTTCTTCAACCTACATCAGTACACTACTTTACTAACACCCCTGTGGCTGAATGAGCAAAAATCTCCAGTACCTCAACATCTAACTTTTGTCCATACAGTATAGTTCTTGGTCATGCTTTTTTTTATAATTTGAGTAAATTATACAGGGTTATTTAAAAAGAATGAACCTGATTTCATTACACAATATTTTATTAAGGAAAAGTAATAAAAAACTCGAGCCAAGTCACAAGTATTATACTTACAATCAACTTAGATAATTCCTCTTTCAAACTGTCACTGACTCAATCAATGACGATGCTTGAGAACGTCTCCAGGTTACGTACAGTATGTAACTCTAGTTCCCTGAGGGAACGAGACGCTGCATCAGAACACTTTGGGAGCGTGACTGCGTTGTCCATGTTCTGTGAATTGAGTCTATTCAGTCAAAATTAAAGACAGGCTGTCACCAGCAGGGTGACGTCACAACCAGGGAGTATAAAGTGCACCTGGAGAGAAGATGGCTTCAGCTTCTGTAAACGTGAAGAGTCCAATAACACCACACTGACCAGTTCCTGACTAGTGTGAATGAGTCAAAGGACAGAGGTGCCAGGAGTGGCACAGTCAAGGTTGTAAAACCTGGCAAAGGTCAGCATCAAAGACGTCATGCACTAAACCAACTGGGCAGTGGACTGGGTCCAATTGGTGCAGAGAACACCACTCAGTAAACAGATGCCATCTCGCGCCATACGACCTCCTCGTGGTGGAAGCTCTGAATTGGAAAATGGTCTCTACCACCTCATTGCAGAGACCCAAGCCCCTCCAGGGGCCACAGCCCTAGCTTCCACAACCTGGGGTGGGGGTGAACTTTTGCACCCCCTGATTGAGAGAAGAGATCCCTCCTCAGACGAATTTCCCACGGGGCCTGAGAGTAGGAACCCAGGATCTCGCCACACATCCAAGGCATTTAGGTATCGCAGTGTGACCTTAATTGTGTGGAGGGGATTGCCCTTCTGAGAGAACCCCCTAAACGCTGAGCCACCACTGAAGGAGTCTCATGTACAGGAGGCACTATCTTGGTTTATGTGTTTTGTCTTGTGTAGTCTGTCTGCACTGTCTGTCTGTACTGTTTTTTGTCTGGACTGTTTGCACTTGGTTGCACTCGATGCACTTTCTGTAGCTTTGTGTTGTGTTGTAGCTCTATGTTGTTTAGTGTAGCACTAGGGTTCTGGAGAAATGTCTCATTTGTACTGTGTACCAATGTGTATAGTAGAAATGACAATAAAAACCTTATGACTCTTGATTTGAAGTGAAATGACAGTGCGGCCATAAGCCCGAGCTGTCTCTGGAACTGCTTGACAGTAAGTGACTGCCCTTCTCTGACCTTCCTGACTGCAGAAGAACGACATCTTAATGCCAGACCGTTAACTGCTCTGATTGAGCTAATATTGACCCATCATCGATATAATTGAGGATACAGATGCCCTGCCCTGGCAGTACAAAGTGCTGGGTTGGGATTGGGGCTGCGCCTGCCAAGGGAGATACTGCTGGCAAGCTGCTTATTGTCTCTTGGACTCCTGGAACCTGTCTACTACAAAATCAATGGCATCGTCGAACGAATCGAAGGGAAGAGTGGGGCATACAGCAGCACGACCTTGTCCCTGTCCGGTATTTTAAAAAAGTTAAGCCAGAGGTGTCTCTCAGTGGCTACGAGGGTGGCCATAGACCATAGGCCTTGGCCGTCTCCTTTATGGCAGATCTCAAAAAACTGGCCGCCCAAGGGATCTCCCAGATCCAGCTCATGCAGCAGGTCGGCTTGGTATGCCTGCAGTACCGAAATGGTGTGCAGACATCCATCGGCCTGACCTGCCCACCAGCAATTAAATCCCCCGACATTAACCACCAGCGCAAAGGTGGCAGGGGCTTGGTGGGTAATGTCGGGGTTTTAGGGAAGATGCCACACCCGGGGAGAGATAGTGTGTTAGCGTCTCTTCAACCCATGGCATGACACCATAGCCATAATCCCTAAGCCTTGAGATGTTGTAATAAACTGCTGTTTTGGGGCTGAAGAGGCGAGACATGAAAGGCCCAGGACCTGGACACCTCGGTGTGCAGGTCAGGGAAAAATGCCAAGCCCTGACCCAGAGGCTGTGGTCTTGGGTGCAAAAAATGCTCACCGGCCGGCCAAGCTATATCCAACTTCTGAACGGCACATGTTACAACCTCTAGGAGCTTCTTGCTTCCAGGTTCGCAAGGGACCCCCCACTTTCCCTTGGAGGAAGAGAGGCAGAGCTGCATGCTCTCATGGCAGGGGGAACAAAGCGCCGAGAGGCGTGCTTCCGACACCAGTGAACGGGAGCTGAACCGAGCAGGTAAGGCACAAGAAAGGGGCAAGCTTGTCTCCAAAACAGAGGTATATTTATATATATGTATATATCTTTATTTAAGCCACGTTAACCAGTTTTAGAAATTCTTCCCTATACTAAATTGTTTTACTTCCTTTACACCACAGCAATTGGTCAATCATTAGAATGTTTGTACTTTTTATAGGTGATAGTTAACCATTTAATGTTGTGGAAGGTCTATGAAACAAATTAGTTCTCAGTATCAATTACTTTAGAGTAGATATACAGTACACAGTCAATACCTCACCCGCCTTTTACCCGGGAAGACTTTCACTATGTCAAAAAAGGGTATTCAAGTCCAGAAACATTTAATAAACATAAAATAACCCAGTAAATATTCATTTTCATACATAAAGCTGTAACATATTGTGAAACACATGCAGCACATGAAACACAACACGTTGATTATGTAAAGCATCCATTATAGAAGGCAAGGTACATGTGCTGTTACTATAGAAACCTAAAACTTGATTTTTAACATATACAACTGTCCAATTTGCTGTTACTGAAAACTTATCAACAAGTGACCAGACACATTTGAGAATTTAACAGCACTGTGGTATAAATCAATGCAAATCTCACACAATAATGGCACAGAGAGCAACGTCAACATGGATAGCATTTCAATACTAAAGAACCCTTTAATTAAATATCAATACCTATAATGGATTTTAAACAGAGTTACAACCTGGTTACGTGCAGGTTTTCAAGCGGGGATTATTTACCAAAATAAAGACACAGTTTATTTAATTTGGGAACTTGCTACAACACATATATAGCATCTAAAATGTGTGCACATATTACATATCATTGTTTCTAAGACAAGAGATTTGCAAAGCAACTTATCTGTAGCTGTAAAATAAATATATTTGTTTTGAAATATGTGCGCCGTTGAAAAAGTACATTGTGGCAAATTGGAGGAGAAAATAGAAAGCGGTCTGATGTGGTACACACGTTTCTTGAGAAACAGAACATTTCTTATGAAAGCTATTTTTCATCTGTGCAGAAAATAAAATCCTAATACAGGTAGTGGAAGACTGCCATCCGAAACATCCTATTCCTCAAGATACTTTGTGTCCAAAACCAGAATTTATCCATCCTATAAATGTATTACTTCCTTCACTGCCTTTTTCGAAACACAATGAACCGGTTACAGAGACAGCAACAGTCCTAATCTACAGAAATGGAAATGATGAAAAAGATTCCTCATTGAGAATGGTTTAGCTGTCAGGTTTTCTTTTGGCAAGAGTGACATGGCAAGAATTATTATATTAGGGCACTGCGAGCCAAAAGTCACTCATATGAGAGTTCACAAAACATTCACACAAATTGCACCATGTCAGCATAATCATTGTGGAACTTGTGACAGCTGGGTCAAGTAACTATGTAGATGTGGATATGTGCTACACAGCCATAGCCCATAAAATGAGACCGCCCATGTGTGTGTAGCAAGGGATTAAATATGAATACTTGTACTACTAAAATTTGTACATTTCATTTAGCAGCAGATAAAGCTCACCACCCCAACGCTCCTCTGTACCACAAGTAACAGTGAAAAATATTCATGTGGACTAGATCATGAGGCTGGTATTATACCTGATGTGTAACTACGCACACTGTACATGCTTATGCGGTCGTTATGCTCTGATAACCTTCTTGCCTACGGACTACCTGTGCACCTGGAGGATTAAAAGTTACATGCACTATTGAGCAGATCGGCTCTCAAGCATGCCTGCATGTTAGATTTCCACAGTGATCTGCAAAATTCCATGTGAATGCATACAATCTCTGTTACAGTACAGTAACTTCTCCTCAAAATGTTCCCTCAAAACTAATGCTGTGTCTCAAATTGCTGACCTTGATATACTTAAAAGCATTTCATTATATCGATGGTGTAACACACTGCATTTCAAACACATGTATCCAGATTTTGGTTTTGGAATGAAGGAATGGAGAGGCCCAGAAACACAAAGTAATTTTTTTTATTTGCAAAAAAAAAGCTCCTGAACATCTACTGTTCTTCAGCCTCAGCTACATCACTTGAGGCATGTAGAGATTCATGTTTTATGTGACCAAACGAACTAGGTCAACACAACAATATGTTTTCTAAATGGGAGAAAGAACAAAACAGCCATTTAAGGTTTGCTCCACTTTTGGAAGAGCAACTATTAGGATGGTACACATTGCTGCTGCCAGTCAAAATGAGGTCCTCGGACAGCATGTAATTATAGCACCAATATTATCTGCTAATGAAACTGAACCTAAATAAAATGGAGCAGCAAATACAAGGAGGTGTGGCTTTAGAAATATTTCCTTGAAATACCATGAATTCTCCTCCTCCTATTTGTATCTATGTTGGAAACACATTATCTGATCAATCTAAAGACAATAATAATAATAACTGGTTATATCCTACTTTGTCACACAGTGGTGGATAAAGTACAGCATTCCTGTAAAAGCACAAATGTCCTGCTTAAATATTGCTCCAGTTAAACTACCCAGTTACTTTTGAATGTATTTAAGAATTAAAAGTACAAATACTGATCTATTACAAATGTATCTTAATAATTGATGCAATTCAAGTGCCATTCTCCTGCACATTAGACTCTATATGCATGAAATGTGCTTTCTGGGTATCATATTGCACATTTTATTTGCATAATAACCTCAGGTACTGATGTAGGTGAGGTGATGAGGCCTGGGGTGCAGTCAGTGTTCCAATTCATTCCTAAGGTGTTTAATAGGGATAAGGTCACAGATCTATAGCAGGCAACTCAAGGTCTTACACTCCAACCCATGTTAATCCTAGTTTAAGTGAGAAAATGTAATGCTACAGCATTCAGAGACATCCTATACAATTGTGTGCCTCCAACTGTGTGATGACAGTTTGGGTAAGAACCACATAAGGCTAGAAAAGACAGGCATCCCAATTCTGTCCATATAATGTACCTTTTTGAGTTGGGAGCCTTTCCATTGTTCCATACACACAATAAAAGTACCCTTAAACTACTTAATCTCTCTCTCTCTCTTAGCATAAACTAAGACAAAAACAAGGAGGTGGTAGTTTAGTGGTTGAACCTTGGATCTGTAAGTCATGAATCCAAATCCCAGCCACACCAAGCTACCACTCCTGGGCCCCTAAACCAGCCCCTGAGCAAGCCCCTTAACCCCATAACCCTTGAGCTAAAATGAAAGATGCTATGGGATTTGGCATCTGCCACATGCCATAAATGTAAAAAAAGAGGAACAGCATGTATTGGAATAAAAAGAAATAAATGCATTTGAATATTGTGAAGTACAAGGAAAAAGACTTGAATACACTACAAATAGATACAAATGTACTTTAGAAATTGTTCTACGCTTCCCCTTACTATGCAGGCCATCTAGTTCATTTCTGGTTGAAGGAGAAGCAGCAATCTGAGCCCTAATCCCATATATACAGCCAATGTATGAAGTCAGTCGAAATGTTGCCGATGTAATCAGTACTCTGCATGTCTTTATGTTGTACTTTGACTAAGCATTCTTTTCCCCCAATTTTGAAACTAAACTAACCTATAGCTCTAGGGGCTTTTGCTCTTAGTGCTAATTTGCTAATTGTCCAATTATTGAACTAGACCACAGAGACCTGGGTTCAACTTGATCAATAAAATCATTAAAGAGAATATGCAAAACTGTTTCCAGTTTGGTTTTGCTCAACATATTTGTAGCTAGGAAATGTATGGTTTTTTTTTTTTGTCGTGTTTATGTTGTGTATACACACAGTAATATGTCATAAAAGACAAACAGTCTGATGTGGATTATAAAATATCTTTTTTTTCATATTATTTAATAAATATATAAATATTAGGATTATTTTACAAGATAATAATTGTTTCTGACGATCCATTTTCATGACTAAATTCTTTCTCTCTAATCGTGCTAATAGATACGTGTGTATGCCAGGCAGAGTTCTCCAAAAGCTGTGACTTTAGTCAATGTTTTCTCCTGTAAGTGCTTTGTAACTCTCTCTGCCGCGATCTCACCCACGTTTCAATCTTTAACACGGTCAATTAGAATCCCTGATCCATCTTCCTAATGAACGGTCGTGTTTTTTAGGATTCGACTGTGCAATTAGAGGCGGCAAAGCTTCTTGCCAATTATAAAAGTTTTATTGCACCAGATAGCTATCAGGGCAGTGGTGACATCAAGGAGAATCATTCACCATCTGACATGGCAGGATTGCTGGAGGATTAATTGAACATTGACTTAATGAATTCCACATTTGTGGCCTCTGCCAATTTTCGGGTTGTGAAACCGAAATGCTTTATAAGCATTTTCAACCTGTCGTCTAATGGCGATAAAAAGGGACGAGAGAAACGAGACAGGAATGCGGTAAAAGATATGAACCGTCTGGAAATCCTCTCCACAGTGCAGCTCCTCAGAGTGTTAATGCAATGTTTTAGTTTAAATTGAAATAAATTAAAACAAAATGATTTCTCTGTGCAAGTCTGTGATTAGTTGTAGTTAGTAAGGTATACACAAGCATAGGTATACATGAACATTTATTTACATAAACAAGGGGGACAAGAACAATTGCTATGCGGAATGTGATTGTCAAGTGACGGAGGGAAATTGTAGTCCAGGGCCATATTCCTGAGAATTATAGTTAAATTGGTTATGAAAATAATAATAATAATAATAATAATAATAATAATAATAATAATAATAATAATAAGACTAATAATAATATATCTTCTATTATTATTATTATTATTATTATTATTATTATTATTATTATTATTATTATTATATTGAAAGCCCATCATTAAAATTTTATTTAATAACTATATTTGAAAAAAAGAAAAATAACATTACAAATTATTAACGTGCAATATTTCTACTAATCTGTTCAGCTCTTTTAGTCAACTCGATATCATTTATTGTTACAGCAGAAAAAAAGACAAGCTATAGGCCATTTCTCAGCTTTATTGTCGATCCTTTGCTTGTCACTCCGCTGTTGTTGTGAAGTGCCTTGCAGAGGCCTCGCTGGAGCGGAATACAGGGATTAAAGTGAAGACAGCAGGATCATGGCAGCATGATGGGCTTCCGCTTTGGGCCTCTTGGCTGTGAAGCATTGAGGCTGAGAAGGAAGGCGGTCGGCTTAAACGGAAACTTTGTTGTGCGAGAGAGAAAGCTAAATACTCGAAGCAACTTTTTTTTTTGGTTTACATGTGACCACTCCTGCATGACACATTGACGCTCATACTTTCATTTTTTTTCCATCGCTCATTTTTCTTCTCATTGTATTGCTTTGTGCACTTCTAATGAGCCTCGGTGCTTCATATTCACCATCACCATGGTTACCTTTATAACTTATTCCCCTCCCATGATACGATACTGCACCCCAAGTGGACTTGACATGCAGAACCTGCCTGCAGGCAACGAAGGCTGTTCACTGCACTGCACAACTAGCATGTACATGAGGTAACTACTGTAACTTATTCATTCTGCACTAACTGGCTTTCAGTGGTGTACAGTTCTCAAATACAGTACAAAAAGCACTCCTGGCAGATTACATCATGCACAGAAATCGTCTGCCCTAATTATTGCAGTTTTTTTCTCCTTTTCGCATTCTTCATCCGGCATACTGATGCAGCTCAAGGTCTTATTAAATCAGACAAGTTCATTTGTTTAAGTCATTTAAGGCCCACAGGTCTCTAATGGCTAATGATTTATAGTGCGAAAGAATTCGGCATTCAGGCACTTTCAGGCCCGCTCGCCCTGTCATATTGCGAAGGTGTCACATTACTTAAGAAATTAATGCAGGAGGAAGTCACTGTTTCTGGCTCAAAGATTAATCACTGCTGAGTTGGAGGAGATGGCCGAGAATGCTCCTGCAGCACCTCCGGCGCAGACCAAAAACCCGTAACAACATCTGCGAGTCTGCAAGAGGTTCACTAAGATGAAAGCTAAGGGCATTTCACTGGAAAAAAAACAAACCAAACAGACCTACAGTGGGGTAACAGTTCATACTGCAGTCACATGTAAATAACATTTTCTATTTAAGAAGCAGATTTGAAGAACCAGAACATTTTTTAACACATTTTACACCACAGTGCTGCTGAATTCTTAATTCTGATTGGTCAGAATGACTGGATTCATTTTCTAGAACAGCAAATTCCATTAAAGTAGCAGCTGCTACATTGTTGTTAATGTGCTTAGTTTTATTATAATGCATTATTGTTGATATAGAGGCAGCTCATTTACAGAGGCTTACATGGCATGCAGTTCAATTAAATGAAAGCCTTGGTCTTAAATTAAAAAAAAAGACTGGATTAAAAAGAATTCTAGAGAGTTATTTGCAACTGTAGCTTGTCTACTAGTTTAATGATGATGATGATGATGATGATGATGATGATGATGAGTATTACAAGCTCATTATTTACATGTATTTTTTCACAGCATAGCTGCAAAATCATACCATATATATTTAACTATCACAGATTTTTTGTATATTACTATATAATTGTTATTTTTCTTAAATTCTTAAATCTGATTAGTGAGAATATATTTATTTTAATTTTCATTTTTTTTTTTTTTGACAATTCATTAAATCACAAATTTACATTCAAATCTCTTTTTAATGGGGCTATTGTTTATTCTTTAATAAACAATAGCACATTCTTTATTAAGCATTTGTGGAAGAGGTCTCCAGTGTTAGCACTTTCACGTTGAAGCAAAAGCAATTCTTTTATAGTTTATCTTGGAAATGAGTAGGAGGTGTTTTTTTTTGTGGTTGTTGTTGGTTTTATTTAATTCAAGAGAACGAGAATTGAAAGGCTATTGAGAAAATGTCTGTTTGTATCTACTATTTGTTTAATAGTAAAAACTTCACAGATGTTTGAAAGCATTAAACAGAAGTATGAATGGTTAAAACATGCAATATTGATTTTTTTTTTTATTAATAAAAAAACTAAATAATAAGGAATGAAAACATCACTGTGATAAAACAAGATAAACTTAAAGGCATACTGTTATTGAAAAAAAAAATATATATATATTCCATGTTGACTCTTTTCCTGTACCACCACCCCTCACTGTTTTATAGGATATATAATGCATAATAAACATTGCCATAAAAGCAAACAGAATGCATTTTCACACATACATAATTATACCAATGCGCATAATAATAACGCCATGCATTCATATGTAGGTCATTACACATATAAAATGTTTAACAATGCTTTTTTTTATGTAACTCCTGACCCATATGTGCACCCTATTGTTTCTCATAATAAACCTGGCAATATGGCTTACGACTCATGTGAATTATTGGGCTTGTTTCCTAGTTTTGGAGATCACAGTGATGTGAGCATTAGCTAAAGTAAGAAGCTTTTAATTCTCCTTTTCACTTAACATTCATCACTGTAAGTCTTTTTCAAGACCAATTACAGCAAACAAGGGCTTCGTTTGGATTCTTTAACCATTTCATTAAGGTTTTTATTTTTATTTATTTTTTGTTGTAATGGATTGTAGTAGTCATTCGAGTAATAAAAATATAAACTGACAATATGGCAAGAGTTTTTTTTATTAAATTGAAAAGCTTTATAATATTTTATCACAAGCACATTTTGTACACACAAAAGTGTTTGCAAGTCTTTATATTATTAAGTGAAATTCATAACTTATTATTATAACAACAGAATGAATGTTCCTGTTTTTTTATTATTCACAATGCCAAAAAACCCCACAATATTCTTCATGAAACCAGTTCATTTACCCATAATATTCCACCTGGTAAAATGTATAAAAAGTTCCCTCATTGTAAATAATTATGACGGAATGCAATTATAGATGAATTATACATAGATCATTTCTTTAAGCAAGAAAATTTTTTTTAATTAGGTTTAGCATACCTAGCATACCTAGCATACATTTTACCATAAAAGCACCTACATACACTAATCAGCCATAATATTAAACCCATGGCAGGTGAAGTGAATAAATGATTCTGTTGTTGCAATGTCACCTGTAAAGCCATTGGCTTTTATTAAGCAGCAAGTGTGTGCAGGAGTGTAATAAGTGTGCAGGAAAATTAAGTTTAGATAAGATTATTTGTTTAAATAAAAAAATGAGAACATTATACACACACACACACACACACACACACACACACACACACACATATATATATATATATATATATATATATATATATATATATATATATATATATATATATATATATATATATATATATATGGTTTGGACATGTGCAGAGGAGGGACATGAATTATATTGGTAGAAGAATGCTGAGGATGGAGCCACCAGGTAGAAGGAAAAGGGTGGAGGACAGGGTGGTATGGAGACGGATAATCCGCTGTGGCGACCCTAATGGGAGCAGCCAAAAGAAGAAGAAGAAGAAGAAGATATATATATATATATATATATATATATATATATATATATATATATATATATATATATATATATATATATATACAAAATAACATATAGGAGTGCAAAGTATGACATACAGGTGCAAAGACAAGCTTAGTACTATTGGTACAAGGAGCGTTAATATTAAAACACATCACATTTGCACCATGGAGAGCATTATTTGACATTACGTAAGTGTATATAATAACCAGTGACCATAAAAGTGCAAAAAGGGTACACGAAGCAACATGAGGTAAAATGTTATAAAATGGGCAAGAATAAAAAAAACAATTGACATTATCAAAGTCCAATATGTCTAGCTGACTGGGTCCGAGCATCTCCAAAACAGCAGGACTTGAGGTGTATTTCTAGTATGCAGTGGTTAGTAACTACACAAAATTGGTTCAAGCAATAAACTAGCAAAAGAAAACAGAGCTAAAGCTCATTGATGCATGCGAGGGAAAAAAGACTGGATCGCTCCTACAGAAGATCAACTGTAACAGCTGTAACAATTTAAAAAACCCCAGTTATCATGATTTGCTGTTGAGAGTTATGTTTTTTATTGTATTCTTATTGATAACATCTAGTGATAACATTTCATAAACCTTAAGCCTAGTAGTTGAGACATACACCATAAGCCAGAGAAAGTCTTCAGCACATGTGTGGGATGAAAATGTGCAGTAGTCTTTACGCAATGAAGACCAAAGCAGGAGTGTGAATACAGCATTCAGTTACAATGTGGGGAAAAAAAAGCTTTTGATTGGGAGTTTATTTTCCGTTAAACTCCATGGGATATGGCCTGATTATCGTATTATCTGATGTATCACTAGCGCTGCTATATTTACTCTCTTCTCCTTCTTCTTCTACTTCTTCTTTTTTTCTTTTCCAGATGGCAGATATTTCAGAGCAGATACAGCAGAGGCATGTTTTCAGCTTGCAGGGGTTGATGGCAGACAAATTAACACTGCTATGCTGTTATGAGGGTGTAGATATAAAAAAAGCACCTTCAGCCTTAAGCGAGATCTTAGAGATTTTAATGAGAATTTTTCCATGTGTTTTTTTTAATTTTATTTGCATCTATGAATTCTTTATTTTATTTTATCAAAATTCAAAGCAGAAAGATAGATAGATAGATAGATAGATAAATAGATAGATAGATAGATAGATAGATAGATAGATAGATAGATAGATAGATAGATAGATAGATAGATAGATAGATAGATAGATAGATAGATAGATCGATCCATCATCACCCTTTTTCCCCTGCACAATCACACTTTTCGTGCTACGGCACATTATACACTGGACTTGCACAGCACAGTGCACTTTACATTTCATATTTTTTTATATTCTTATTTTTATACCACACCATTCCGCACAAGGACACTTTACACCACACCTTACTGCACACGGACACTCATGGACAATCAAAAACCATGCCTAACTTGTTTACTGCTGTTTACTGGTTAACTGCACACTGCCATAAACATTTTCTGTGTACATTTTCTGTGTATGTGTATATATATGTATATATGTATATATACATATATATTTATATATCTTTATATCTTTATTTATCTGCCTTCTTTTTCTTATTATATTTTTCTTTAAATTTTGTTATTATATTTATATTTTTATTCTCCTTTTTACCCTATTTTATTCCCTCATGCCGGACCGTCGGTAAAAGCATTTCACTGCATGTTGTACCCTGTATGTATGTGTATGTGACAAATAAAATTTGATTTGATTTGATTTGATTTGATTGATTGATTGATTGATTGATAGATAGATAGATAGATAGATAGATAGATAGATAGATAGATAGATAGATAGATAGATAGATAGATAGATAGATAGATAGATAGATAGATAGATAGATAGATAGATAGATAGATAGATAGATAGATAGATAAAATGTTTCCTCTGTAGGGTTCAAGACATGGGCCGGACCCGAACATGTGCCTGATGAGTTTGTTTACAAGCCAATGTTTGGTGTTCTTTGCAGTGTGGGCAGGAGCAGTGTTTGGCTGAAAAATAACATCTGATAAATCTTTAGAAAACAACTTTTCAATTATGAGAAGCAAGACTTTTCCCAATATTCCCCATCTCAGAATACCAGCGGCTGAAAAGGCTTGTCAGAGGGGTAAATATTACATCATCATGATTTTATCTTTGCATACAGGAAGTATATATAAGTGTTTCTAGCAAAAGTAAATGAACAAATGATGGCAGAAAAGGACTCAGGAGCATTTTTTATTATTATTCTTTCTCATTTTGTGACCAATGAGACTTTATGCAACATGTCCCATAGCTTTCTCCGAATTATACAGAGCATAAAAGAAAAAAATATATAAAAAATTTAAATAGATTAAAAAATATTAGCATTATTACTATTCTTATTATTAATGTTAATTATAATAATATTAATGATTATATTTTTTATTCTATTTGTTAATGTTAGTTAGTTAGTTAGTTAGTTAGTTAGTTATCTTACAAAGGTATTTATTTCCAGCAGCCTCCACCAGGAGTTTGTAAATAGTGGGAGAAATAAAATGACTCAGAATCATAAGTGAGTCATCTGTCTCCAACAGAAGGGAAAAGTATTTATCTCCTCTCTCCCAACTCCTCCCCTCTTTCTCTCTCTTCCCCTCTCTCTTTCCTGTAATACCTACTATGTATTAATGTATACAGCCACAGAACAGCATATAGCTGCCTGAACACTTCCGAGTTCACACACAGAGCCATTTTTCATAATCATTCCAGCGTACTAGTCTAGAAACCACTTCCATCTGACCATAAATTTATAATCATTAGGGAGCAGAGACCAAAAAAAAAATGCTTAGATCAACACTATTCTAGCACTCTAGAATCACATTCACATGCATACTGGGTGTACAGCAAAATACAAGGGAAAAATAGTGGCAGCTGTATCAACCTAATCTTAACTTCAATATAGAACCATATCTTATTAACTCTGTATTTATTTAACTAAGAGTCTATAACTAAGTATTAGATTATGACTAAACCCGAGGAGAAAGCAAATTTCAAATGTAAAATATAATCTAGGAAATGTAATGAATTATATTGCAGTATGATTTTTTCTAATGCGTATGATCCAGATTATTCAGCGCCAGATCACACAGTATAATTTGTTTCATTGTAAGAAAGTTTGGCTAGCTAAGTGATTTAGCATAAATTTCAGACCTCCACCACGTACCCGTGCCTTACAGCTCACTAAAAATATTTCAGCTAATGCTCAGATTTAACACATTTATACTCAGATTGTGAAGCATTTGCTATCTGAAGTGGCATCCATTTAAATGCTGTGAAATCGAAGTCAGTGGAAAAACAAACCCAAAGCAATAGTGCCACCCTTAGGTCTGAAAAGGAACTTAGGCCTAAGGAACAAGAACATTACGGAATTTATAACAATACAGAGAATACTAAAGGGTGTATTGTGGTATGTACAATGAACTGTTAACTCTTAGGATTATATAATCATATATATTATTATTAAGCATTTTGAAAAATACTTATGAGTGTTCTCTATATTAAAGTCTTTACTCCTTCATATTGATTTATAATCAATGTAATGGGCAAAAGGTAATTTCTTTCCTCTGTAAAGCAGTGATATTTGGAAACACACTAGTATGGAGGGTCATAATAAGAGACGTCATAGTGAAGTGTGCAAACAAAGTGTGTATAAGGTAGAAAGAATGCAATGGAAGGTTATTATAACTGCTTTATCTCTATAAAGCTGCTTTGAGACAATTACAATAGTTAAAAGCACTATTCAAATACAAATTAATATAATTATTGATGGTTTATTTAGGGTTCTTTAGTGTTCTTGCATCCTTATCTTACTTTATATACTTGTAACACTTATTTCATCAATGTAGCCTGATTTAGTTTAGAAAATATTTAATGTCCAAAGGAAAAAATTTGTATTCATTGTCATATTTTATTCATTTGTTCATGCATTATAATTTAATCAACTCATAGTTTATATATATATATATATATATATATATATATATATATATATATATATATATATATATATATATATACATTTACATACTCACTAAACATTTACATACACAGTATTTATTATTAAATGGACCACCACTCATTCGGATTAGCATATCTCAAATTTAGCATTGTGTTACAGTGTCAATGTGTTGTGTTGTGTTTCACTTTAATGTCGTTTGCACATGTGAAATGTCCTGTGCATATTTTAGTTTGTTTTAGATTTTTTTGTGTTACCTTGTGTCAAATTATGTTTTTTTTTATTATCATTATTATTATTTTTTGATGTAGCAGATTGATCCTAGAGGACCGTTGTTTGGTTTCTCTGTGTACTGTAATGTATGTAGTGAAAATGACAATAAATAAAATTATACCTAAATAAACTACTAATTTACGTATCATTAAATTAAGGAGTGCACTGGCCTTTTTTTTTTTTCTTTTATTTTGTTTTACAAACTATACCTATATGCACTTATTAACTATGTATTAATGCCTAATAGAGAATGTAAACCCCTATACTAATGTATTAAAATAGATTATTACAGTATCTGAAAACTAGTTTGCTCAGCTTGCGAAAGAATCAGTTTGCAACCTTCGTATTGTCTGGCAGGAGCAGCCAGAGCCAAGACATTAACAGATTGTCACGTCTGACCTGGGGCACAGTGAGATGACACCTTGTGACATGTGATGTGATGTGCCTGCGCTACGCTGCTGCTCTCACAGATTGGATATCAGCTGAGCTGAGAGGGGTCAGATCTCTCCTGACCTTCGAGGCAGTCCCTGCATTTCTGCTAACAACTGGGAAGCTGATTCACCTCCAGCAACCAATGAACTCAGTTAACTGCCACACCTCCAACTATCCTAGGCTTTCCCTTAGATACTGTAACAACATTCCAGTTGTTTTCAACCTCAACCACACATGTGCAGGAGAATAGTGGGAGGGTGTATGGGGGCACTTTTGAAAGCTGACGACTAAAGTTGTGGGGGATTTGTAGCATTTTCTGTTTGCATGTCCTCCAGTTAGGCAAGATCCAGATCAATTCTGGATCTTAAAGGGTCTTTCTTTCTTTCTTTCTTTCTTTCTTTCTTTCTTTCTTTCTTTCTTTCTTTCTTTCTTTCTTTCTTTCTTTCTTTCTTTCTTTCTTTCTTTCTTTCTTTCTTTCTTTCTTCACCTCTATGACTGAATAGATCTTTGTGAAACCTGTTCCAGCATGACATTGCCCCTTTACATAACAAGCTCCTTGAAAATATGGTTTACATGGGTTAAAGTGGAAGATCTTGAGTGGCCTTTTATAGAGCTCTGACCTCATCACTATTAAACACCTTTGGGATGAATTGGAATGCTGACTGCACCCCACGCCTCCTCACTCTACATCAATACCTGACTTGACTAACACCCTTGTGGCACAAATCTCCCCAACCACACTTTAGAATCTATTGCAAAATCTTTCAAGAAGTGTGGAGGTTATTAAAACAGCAAAAAGTGTGGAATGGGATGTTCAAAAGTTGCCTGCATATTTCCACATTTCCCACAGAAAACATTTTCTCCATCTAGCATGTTTTATTGAAAATGACTAGTTCACACTGAAAATACTCTACATTCATAAAAATGTACAAAGCAACGAGATGCATCAATTCTGTCAGCCATGCTTTCCTTCTCTCCACACGGATGCAATTGTAAAAGATAAACCGCACTGAAAACAAATACAATATGAAGGTTGTACAAAGTGACTTTAATCTTTAACAATGGTGTCATCAGCCACTATCTTGATTATTTGGGTTGAATGGGTCACATGACTGCATCACGTGACTAAAAATATACATCATTGTTTTTGAATATGTCCAATTTATCAGTTTACACTACAACTGGAAAATGACATTTTTAACTGTAACCACTTGGGTGAGCCTTTTCCAAGGTTCAAGTTTCAGTTTAGCTGGAAAAAAAAGCGTCCCAACACGGACGGAGAGTCAAAACATAGAGAAATAGATTTCAGATATATCTGGATTAATTTAGATGTAGGATCAATCATTTTCATGAATTTGAACACTGAGTGACACCGGCTAACACAAATGCGAGTAGTTTCTTCTCTCCACAAGTTCCAGCTTCAGTTCAATTCTGAGAAGTTCAAATAAAGCAAGTGTGCTATTTGTGCACTTTGTACAGAGGCGGCTCCTCCACAAAGTTGAAAAATGACAAGTTGACTTATCGTTGTTCAGAACAGACAGATTTTGACTATGGAGACCAAACACCTTTTCCAGGAAGACGTTTTTATTATCTTTTACAAACTCACAGATGAGCTCAGACCCACACAAAAGTTGAATCAGAATCTCTGTACTGCTTCTCTACTTAGGAAACTTATGCTGTATACTGACATTTTGCACAGACAAGGAAAAAATAAATACAGACAAAGTAAGGGTCAGAAAAAGTGCAACAGGATCTTGGACAAATGTATGTAGGCAGTTTCTTGGAACATGTGCCTTGTTTTTCAAACTATTTTATGTATATTTCTGTATATTATTACATGTCTCCTTCTCTCCCTGTAGTTAGAGGAAGTTGCACTTTTCATGTAGACATCCGTCTTCTATCAGCATGAAAAAACACTGACCATCTGTCATTTTATATTCACTGCATATATCTTTAAAAAAAATTCAATAAAGATATATGAGATTTTCCACCACATCACCTGCACTAATTGTTTTTACATCCTGTTTGGATTATAATATTAAACTTCATCAAGAAATTGAAGCTTTGTGGACAACAGTGATGCACAGCAGTGGCAGGCCATGTATTTTACACCTACATGTAAACTTTCAGTGGTGTCCTGCCTGAATCAACCTTCTAATACCATCATTATGACACCACAGCTATAAAAACCATCAATATAATACAGAAACACAATATAACAGAGCGCTGCTTCACAGACAGGAATCTCATACAGTTAGAATGAATGGCATAACAATGAACACAATTCAACAATTCTTCTTTCACTGTAGCCACAACTGCACCGCCAGCATACGTCATCTACTGTATAGCAGTACTGTAAGTATCAGTATAACCCTCATAAAATGACACTGGGTTTTCCGTGCATTTTTGTGCATTTTTCTTAAGTGTATTAAAGTTTTCCTGGGGATTTGAAATAAAGGCAAATTGTGTGGTTTTGTGCAAATTCTACAGGAAAGAAAATACAAAAGCCTAAATGGTTCATGAAATAGCTTAACAACTGCTTTGAACTGGTTTGGCTGATCATGATCTTCAGCTTTTTCTAGATAGGTCTGTCTTGAAAATGTCTCTGTAAGTGTATCGGCAACCAAATCAATTTCCCCTACTCTTTCAGCTGTCAAAAAAACGGCTATTAAATTCACACAAATATATTTGAGTTTGTGCAGTTTTCTACAGATGCATTTGGCAAGCTCTGAATAGCGTGCTCTCTGAACATCCAATCAAATGACATGAAAATGTCAATGTTTTGGGACACCTTCTAGATGGCCTCAGTGACTCCATCTTATAATCTGATTGGTTATATTGGTAGTCCCTCTACAGGATGCATGAATTGTCAGTTTTTTTTAGTAAAATTGTTAGTCGCTGCAAAGGGCATTTTGCTTAGTCTAAAAATATTTCATCCAAGATGAAGCCTATTCTATGCTTTTCACTGGCATTTACATCTAAATCAAGTGTTAAAAACACAATCCTAGCACTACGGCAGTGCGAATTCCATCGTGACTAGTGCTGGGTGAAAGATCACATTCAGTGCTGCAGGTTTTACTTTGCAATTCAATCCCACTCTGCTAGTTTCGAGTGCTGCATGCCAGCTGACAGAGGTTGATCCAGGCTTGTTTTCAGACTTTACCGAGGCCAGAGTTGAATGTGGCAGTTCAACATGTGGGTCATTTTCAGCTGGGAAAAAGAAAACTCTCTGACATTTTTTTAGCAAATGAAAATATCTTGAATATAGTCAAATGTATTGTACCTAAGAATTCCTATTATAAGATCACAATACGCTATATACAATGTTATAAAAAGTATTTCTTGACATTTTGTACTTATTATAGGCATAAAATTATAATATTCTTGTTTGATTGGCAAGTAATTGCACTAATTCTATGCATGTATTTCTAGAATGCTGTCTGGCATAGAATAAAATAATATAAGGCTTTGAGTCATGTCAAATTGTCTAGATTCAAAAGTGCTATATCCTTTCACTCAAATGAGGCAGGCAATTGAGCTATAAGCAGAGCTATATTATTTGACATGAGAATCTACGCTACATGGTTTCAGGTCCAGAATTTCAAGAGGATTCTCTGATTCACCAGCTTGTCCACATGAGTGCACTGTAGCAATTAATATACCCTTAAATAGTGATCGACACATTTAATATTTTGTGCGTTTGCTTCAATTATGTATTTATTTTTTTTGTCATTAACAGAGTAGTCTAAAAAGCACCGAAGAATGAAATGTAATTTGTAAACCTATAAGCATGACTTAACTGAAGTGTGGTTTGATACATGATGCACTCTTCACACTTATTGCTGTTTAACCACACTAATAAATAATATTCTGAAAATAGCTTAAAAGCAACAAAACAAAAAACACTTAAAAAAAGATGAATAGTTGACTAGTTTTTTGAGTTACCAGTCAAACAACGGTTAGAGACCCTCTAAAGGTATTCTCTCTCTCTCTCTCTCTCTCTCTCTCTCTCTCTCTCTCTCTCTCTTTCTTTCTCTTTTTGTCATGCTTCTGATGTACCAATGTTTCTGTCCCTTTCCTCTCCTCTGATGTGTCTGGTTTGCCCCGGTGCTCTGCCTCTGGGTGGGGTTCTCTTCTACTAGGGGCCACTCTGTGCAGCGGGGGATGTTTTTGCATCAATGGTCTGGGGATCCATGAGATTATGAAGCATCACAGGAGCATTGATGATGTATTTGGAGTTTAATTAATATCAATAGTCTATTACAATGGCTCAGGAACATAGGTTGCATTTAATCACCTGAACAATGATAAATTGTAATGAATGGACATTCGATGCCACTCAGATGAGGATGTGTTCCCTTTTGAGTCTGGTTCCTCTTAAAGTTTCTCCTTGCCACAGTGACCAATGGCTCACTCATTAGGGACAAATTTACAATTATAAGATACAAATTTTTATTACCGCTTTATCTGTGAGCTGATTTGAGACAATATCCATAGTTAGAAGTGCTATACAAATAAAATAAAGTATTAAATTGAATTGAACAAATGAGAATGAAATCCTTATGTACTCCTTATGTACACATAGTGACAAAACCACTCAAACACACACTCATAAAAAAACCCTCACACAATAGCTGTTTCCACTCTGCCAACACTAGCTCTGTAAAATTACGACTCCCAGCTCTCTTTCTGCCAAAAGGTGTCACCAGCTGGCATGGCCAAGCGTAATCACATTTCTCTCTGCAAATGTGACATCCTGGCATCTCAAAGTGGCGCATTAGTCCTGCAGCATGCCAGCATGTTTGTTATATATGTGCCGTGCATGATTAGTGAGGCATAGCAGACAACATGCGGTTATAGGAACAAGATCGACAAAATTATTCTTCTTTATTTCTGATAATAGCACATCCAAGCATTTTATTCCCCCTATATCACAGGGAGTTTGGATATTGTTGTTATTATTGATGAATGGCACATTGTGCATTTTGCATTTCTTCAATAATATTTATTTTAGACGCGCAACAGTTGTATCTGTTTATATTTACTTTTAATTGCTACATTCACTTGGGGTATAACGGAGTTAATAACACCAAAGCAAAGGAAAAAGGTGATAAAATAATGCAGGTTACATGAGGTTACAGGTACTCCAGGATTCCCAGCAATGTTATAATTCCAAAACTGAAATTATTTTTTTAAACAAATACAAAATTATTTCTCACTTTGGCATGTTGTCTTCTAAAATTGACCTTTTAATTTTACACTAAAATGTTCCATGTTTTGGATTTCTTAAAAAAATTAAAAATAAATAAAAAAAATCACATTTTCAAATGTACAATGACATGGCAGATTCGTAATGCTTGATAAAATGCTTTATAAAATACAGACAGACAGACAGACAGACAGACAGACAGACAGACAGATAGATAGATAGATAGAACAGTGTCATTTATTTTACCCATAATTCTACTCTCTTCGATCTGTTTCAAAAAGTCAAAGTCAATGTTTCACCTCCAGAAAAATCCTCCTGCATTAGAATGACACCATGCTCCTGAATGTTGTATGAACTGACCAAAAATGTTACCATGGCAACTATTCAACATGAACTTTGAAAAGAAGAAGTGTGTATCAAATACAATACAGATATTTCAACATAAAGGTGACTGTTGGACCGATATGAAACATGCTATTAATTTTTTTTTTTTTATCTACTATTTCCTTCTCTTTGCCTCCCAAGGACTCCTGGGTCAACCTCATTAGCCATCATACAGAACATCACAGCTCATTTAATCCCCTGTGAACCTTTTACATCAGATTGTCCCTACAGGCTTTGCTTTTATTACACATCTGAGGGCTCAAAAGGTCACAATGCATAAGCTATTAATTATATACACCATCACAGGTAATAATAGACATTTAGTTGGGAGATTCAAAACTCAACTAACATTATTGTATGGGTCATTTAGGAGGATAGAGAAAGTCTGCGAGCATTCTTCTCAGATACACGGATGACAGGTGTAATTTAGGCACAGAAGTCATCAGCCATTGCGAAGGATACAAATGGCATTACTTAACAAAATAGTAATATCATCAGTCTTGCTTTAAATATAACAAGTAATATGCTGTAGGCAATATTCAATGTATTCATTTATCTTCAGTTAGCGTTTTATCAGGACTGAGGTGAATTGGGAGTCTATCAATATATAAAAAAAAATTTTAATAGGACCATAGACCTGTATACACCACTATTTCAGACATTTTCAGAAATTTTTTGTCCAGCAGTGTGAAAATGCACATGCCTGTATGAATATGATTATGTCCAATTTCAGGTGTCTGGAGACCTTCAGATCTGTACAGCCATTTGTTGCACTGGCAGATAATATTGTATTAAAAGTCCCTTGAAAGAGTGATGTTTGTATTTCTCACTTATTGCTCATTCCTCCTAAACTAAACCTAACTTACCCTGAAATCCTGGCTTTTGACCACTGTATGTATGGCTTTTAGGGTTGTTTCCAGGGTTGTTTATTTGTCAAATACCTATTGCAATCGTAATGCAATGCAGTGCAATTATTTATTTCTTAGTACCTCATCCCACAATTAACAGAGCATAATACAACAGAATGTATTAAATGTAACTGTGCAATATGTATGGATAATCTAAGGCTCGGCGTGTGCGTGGCACAGAAAGCCAAACAACTGCCCAATGTGATAATTCAATTTTTTTTTTTTGTATAGCACTTTTAACAATAGGCATTGTCCCAAATCAGCTTAACCAAGATAAATTGTTTATAAAATCTGAATTTATATGTTATTTCCTGTATGTTTATTTCCTATATGTTTATCCCTAATGAGCAAACCAGTGCCAATAGTGGAAACACTGACTAAAAGGGGAAAAGAAAAACTCACTGAGATAGTATGAGGAAGAAACTTTAAGGGGAACCATAAAAAAAAAAAAAAAAACATCCTCATCTTGATAACACGGATTGTTATTATAATTTTATCATTTGTGAGGTGTGCTGTTCAGTGGTGGGTGCTTAAATGCAGAGCTGTTCATGCAAATCGAAGACCTAAGCCATTGTTGCAAAAGCCATTGTAGCAGACTTATACTTATAGTTTATATTAATTACAGTACAGATAATCTCATTTACACCATTTACACACAACTGCCAGCAATGACAATGACACAGTAAATCTGTTGTTGGTGGATCTAGAACTCTGCAAACTCTAAATTATACACAGAAACAAATTAGTGCCAAATGATTACATTTATTTGAATAAATTTGAATAATAGCAAGAAAGACCAATTAAATTACATAAAATGATCCTTTTAGCATATTAAGGTAATGAGGAAATATTTACAATTGCAGTCTCAATCTGTATGCATCTGTGACTGCATGTTACTATGGTTACAACTGTTTAATAGGCAGCACATTCTTTTAGATCGGTGATCAAACTGACCGGACCTATCTGTGGGTTTGACAATTTGAACTCACACCCTCCAGCCAATCAGAATTGACCTTACTATGATATAAATGTACAAAAACACTAGTGAGCAAAAGAATGTAAGGGTGTAAAATAGTGCAAACTGTTTTGTGTCTGTGTGTGTAGTAGGAATAGGCAGACTCTCTGTTGAGCAAACCCAAAGCTCACAAGAGCCTTAATTAACACATACACTCTTGTTACAGTCTTTCAGTCAATAGTGTTCACAGATAAATCACAGCAATAATAACTGTGCTTAGATAAAAAAAGATGTAATAAAAAAAAATAAAAAAAAAAATAACAAGAATAAAATATACATTTTATAATCAACAATAAAATATATTAAACTAGTTAAATTTATATATATATATATATATATATATATATATATATATATATATATATATATATATATATATATATAGTACAATCCATGCAAATATTGCACCAATGACCTGTTAATATGTAAACAATAAAATACTTATTTTATTTGTATTATTATATTGTTATTATACTGCTATAAGAGAATTATCAGTGATGAGGTAGTGTGATGCCACCCAGAAATTGATTATTTTCCCAGAACAACACGTACTGAAGTATTTTATTCCTATCAACATTTCCCAAAGTGATTTGGAAATAATTACATTTGTGTTTGTGATAATTATTGTAGTATATGCTACCTATTCGCCATTTTAACTAGTCTAAGGTGTAACTAACTGTACATTTCTTTTGATCTCTTCGGTTTCAAAAGATGTTTTGACAACCATTTCCATATTAATAATGTAATAACTCACATGAAAACTTTTACCGAATATTTTTTTCAATGTAGATGCACTGTAACGTGTTAAGCCTCCTGGAGGGAAGACCTTTAAACCATTACATTGGGAAACAAACACTGTCCTTTAAAAACAATGTTTGTTTTTAGCATCACAGGATTCTTTTCTTATCTAGGAAAATTTTGTATAATTTTAAAAACTGTAATTATAAAAATAAACTGTCCTTGAAAGACCAACTGTGACAATAACAGAGTAAGAACTGAAATTTTTACAGGTTCTAACCTTAAAATTGTGATTGCACTGAAATTGCTATGAAATCTCCAAAAAAGAACAACAAATTATACATTTCTATTGTTATTTTCAATGTCTGTAAATGTCCAATGAAATATGTCAGTTCTAGTAATCACTTACATTTAAACAGCTCTAAAGTTCCTTCACCCGCAACATCAGCTGCCTCCATCCTGAGGACTTTCTTATAGAGGAAAACCTACAATTTACCTCAGAACTTTAAAAAGCAATGACACTGGTGACTCTATAAATATTTTCTCCATATCATAAATTACACTTAATTCATTTTAACCTCTGTGCAAACTGTACATAACTGATATATTGGAACAAATACATTAATATAAGAACTACTCTTTAGAAATGTGTATAGCTTCTGCATTATACATAATTCAACAATGTCTGACCAATCAGAATCAAACTCTTGACAGCGTTGTGGTGTAAATGTTATTGAAGGCACTGAATAATGATGGCAGAAAGGCATGAAAGGGGAAACTAATGACAAGATTCTGTTCATTTAATTACAGCAAGTGTTTGAGGATATTAGCTCCATCCCACAGCCTGTTTTGTCATATGCCATCAAAATGTGTCACTGGGTATATACACAGAAGCCGCAACGCTGAAAACAACAACAGAAAGCCTGTCATGTATTTTCTACTCTGATAATTATGTAACAGTGGGCCCAGTAAGGAGTTGCATAATCACTGTTATTTAGCCTATACCATATTAACTACTGTACTATATTAAATTACATCAATAAAAAAAATATATTTTTGTTTGGTAATGTTTGTAGACATATAAAGTAGGGGGAAAAGTTTGCTAAAGCTTTTCAGGACAAATTGACAATGATTATATCTCCAACAGTTTTATTTACAGAGATGTATGTCTTATGGTGCCGGTCATATGAGAACAGCAGGGTTTATGAAAATCAAAATTCTCATTAAAGCAGCAGAAGTGTTCAATATTCACCAACATCTGTTCATCTGGCTTTATTCATTTCAATATTTGTGGAGGGCTGATTCGTTATGGCGCTAAATTGATCACATTTTCTGGCTTTTACATTCACAATGGCCCATTACACTAAACCTGATTACTTTAATACCCAATAACATAATATAACATAAAATTGCACTATATTATAAAGAACCCATAACAGTGTAGTGCTGTGCCATGTCTTGTCTGCAATCAATGCACAGCAATGAATCAGGATTAAATTACATATGTTCCCAATACACTTTGTAGTTGGTATAATCAGGATTTTTTGCATGGCATAGTACTCGTTATACTTCATAAAACAGTGTAAAAGTATTCAAGATTATCGCAAACTCTCAAAGATTCTCAAACTGATGACTTCTCAGACGTCATAGATTGTGTTGATGGATCCTGACTATCCAGATTATAATCAATAAGATTTAAACACTACTTTTTCAGGTTTTCTCCATCTCAGAATACTCAGCATGCTCAGACCCATTCTCGACTCTGTATACACGACTGTATGGCTAAACACACTAAATACTTTATTGTCAAGTTTGCTGTTGACACCACCTTGCAAGGACTCTTGATATGATCCAAAACAATGACTAGGCCTATCTGGAGGAAGTTGCATCCTGGTGTAAGTTTAAAAAAAACCTTTCTTTTAATGTTGTCTAGATGATGGAGCTGGTGTTCCACTTTGGAAAGAAGCACAGCTGGAAGTACAGCAAACTCTGAATAAGGGGAACCCCTGTGGTGAAACTCTTACACTTTATATATCTAGGAGTTCAGATCTTCGATGACTTAACTCAGTCTGCACACACCAAGATGATCGTGAAGGCATAGCGGCACCTTTGTTATCTCTGCAGACGGAGGAATTTCTGACAGCCATCACTACTGATAACTTGAAGGCAACCTTACCACCAGTCTGGAGCTTGAACAAAGGTAGTGTAATCAGCTGAGCATTCTACTGGTAAACATCTGCCAGACCTGGAGGACAGCTATGTCCAGTAAGGAAAAGAGAGCGATAGGAGGAAGGGTGTTACTAATAGGCATGATCTTCCATGCTGTGCAAAATCAGTGCCCTGATGTACTGAGCAGTCCTCCAGTATACAACCTGCACATAAATACTATTTATAGGATCTATGGATTTTTATATAGCTATAAAATTATTTGGAACTTTCACTTTATAAATCTTTCTTTCAGCTTCTCCCATTAGGGGTCGCCACAGCGGATCATCCGTAATCATGATCCGCATGTTCGATTTGACACATGTTTTACACTGGATGCCCTTCCTAACGCAACCCGGGCTTGGGACTAAGAGTGCACTCGCTTGTGCAACCCTATTGGCTGGGGTTGGTTCCCTGACCAGGAATCAAACCCGGGCCGCAGCGGTGAAGCGCCACAAGACCACCAGGGAACCCTAACTTTCACTTTATAAATGACATAATAATATAAATGCTTTACATTGTTTACAGTTTGAAATTCTACTTGTATTGGCTTTATTGACAACTTTTACCTAATTGAGGACTGTATTTATTTCAAAGGTTTTTATATTATATATTTATTTGCTTTTGTCAAGAAAAGTATATTGTCAAGAATTAATTTTTAAGGTGCAGTTTTAAAATATATTGATGTGTTTGTAAAATCACTATTTTTTTTTTTTTTTAGCTAAATACGATGTTGATACATAATTCCTTGAATTATTCATTGAATTCGCATGCAATACATATTCTAAGAAAATGTGCTTCTTTATTACTTAGGGTGATGAACTCTCATTGAGTCCTACTGTATGTAAAATACAAAAGATAAATATGTATAAACACTAATTACTTTTATATTGTAAAGAGTGCAAATGAACATCTCTTGTTGTAATTCACCCTAAAATGTTAAAATATAATAAAAGTATTCATCCTTAGATTTTATCATCTGTGTGTCTTATAGCAGGTTGAAAGGATTTTTTTTTAAACAAAATTATCCGGTAGTTAGAAACACATTATGTAGATTTCAATCGGTAAAACACACTTACTTAATTCTGTACAAAAGAGCAATTACCCATTGTACCATATTCCTGTATTGTAATCATTTTTATTCAAGGATTAAAAGCTTTTGTAATATCTATTTCATAAAAAGAATACAGCAGAAAAATGGTAGGAAAAAAACCTTTATCCCATTAATAATAATTCACAGTTGCTTAATCAATGCCAAAACCTGTTTCAAACTATCAAATGATTAAATGCAGTATTCAAAGTTTGGGAGACAAATTCAGGAATCTAAAAAAGACAGGACATACTTGTCTGAGAGACTAATGTCAGAAATGGCATACAAATGAACAGAATAAACTTAATTTACTTCTACTGATTTACATCGAGTAGGTGCTACTTTGTGTTTTGTGTATTTGTCCAAAATTTTCCTGTATTGTCTGTTTGCACTGTCTTTTGTCTTGCACTCGGTTGCAAATGATGCACTTTATGCGGTGAGGACGCTTACTTCAGCCCTTAGCTCTGTGTTCTGTTATGTCGCTACGTTGTTTTATGTAGCACCAGGGTTCTGGGGAAATGTTGTCTCATTTCACTTGACTTAGATCTTGACTAAGATCTTAACCCTCTATGGTTTTCTCCACATTGTGTTGTTTATTTTTGATAGTTAACATTTGCAAGCTTGATTGTTAGCTTGAATCAGATTGTATCTGTCAAATCTTGACTTAATCTCTAATAACTGTAATTGTTTTGATCAAACAAACTAGCCCAAGCAGGCCGGCGGCTAGTTTTCAATGGTTCCTTAGATGAATTTTGAAGTCTGCTATTGTCTATATATATGAGTTGGATAGAGGCTGGTTAAGCATGAAGAAAACACTGGGGAACCTGAGAAAAGTGAATCCCTACGGTTCTTCAGTGTTCACGCCTGACTGTCCTCACTTCCAGCACCACAATATATAGCTGTGCCTGCACAGCGTTCCACCACAGCATGGTGTTTATGGCACTACTACCATCTGGCACCGATGTTCTTCCAATTGTGAGTGACGTTCAGGCACTCTTTTGTTTTATTGCTTTATCTTAGACAATTTGTTCCATTTCTTAACCATTATATTGTGTTAGTTTATTGACTGTTATATGCATCCATGCATAATATAAAAGTTATGGGTTGCTTCGTAAATCAAAATTGGCTCAACTACACACACACATTACAAGGGTTAAAGTAGTGAAGTACAGTAATCCCCGTTTATCGTGGTGGTTACGTTAGAAACCGCCCGTGATCAACGAAAAACTGTGATAATTACAACCCCAAAAATGCTATTTTATGTATACAGTACTGTATTAACATTTTACTTCATTTTATAATTAATAATTCTATTTGTATTAATACATTTCATTATTTCAACTTAAAACTCCATAAAAACAATTTCTTTTGTGTCAGAATAAGCTTTTTTGTGTATCGTGCTATCCGTGAGAGACCAGGAAAATTAGCCAAATAGATTAGTTATGTGGCAAATGCAATTCAATGATAAACCGGGGGCTTCGAGATTCGAACCGCTTCAAAGCGGGGGATTACTGTAATCTGAAATGACTGTTACCCTGATGCATTTTTAGTTGTCAAACTGATTTGCTAAATTGCTAATATCCCACCTTTCCTAACTAATGTTCTCCTATTGTGTCAAATCTGTGACAAATGTGTTGTGTGTAGTTTAGGATTATTTTCACTTCTGTAGACATTAAATACAAGCATGGGTTTAGATCTGAACATTCTTCCTGTGCCTGTGCAGGTTTTCTCTGGGTTCTCCAGTTTCCTCCTTAACCATGAAAGTAGTTAAAATGACTATTATAAATTTTCAAGTGTGAATGAGTGTGTGAATGTGTACGCAAGGTCTTTTTCAATGACATTTACTGTACATTTTCCCCTTTTTCCTGTCACATAATATAAGCACAAAGCATGAAGACAGAAAATCAATAAGCTGGAAGGAAAGCAATGAATGACAACATTGAGTATGGAAAGGTAAACAAGATGTGTGAGTGATGTGTGAGGTGAGACTATATACAAGTGCTAATTAAGCATGAATGTGGATCACATGCAGAGATCATGTGACATGACACATGAGGGTGGAGTGTCTAATTAGAAATGTAATATCTTATTTTATAGTGTCCTGAGATACTCTGGTTGTAGATCCATCATGACTACAATCAAATTGAATTGGATGTGAAGATGAATGTATGAATTCCACCCTCATATGTGTGCTCTATTAAATTTTACTTTTATGGTACATTTACATATTTAAAGTACATATACAAACTCATTTACCTTTCTAGAACTTTTACTGAAACTTTTGAAAGTCTTTGTAAATAGTGGCTAAGTTTGCTAAAAGTGCATCTAAGGCAAATACACAAGTTTCCCCCTCACACTATACAAGAAATATGGATGACTTGTATATGTCCTTGTTGCAAGAAATACGCAGAGAATGAATAATAGAAAACACCATGTATTCCAGCAACAGGAATTGTCATCGATCCTATCTGATATTATGTGTGTGTGTAAGGTATTCATGTTTTGTAAATGAGTTATTTACTTTAATGTCACACTCAGCACTGATGCAAAATGAGTTTGGATTCAAGCCAGCATTGCATCAATTATTCAGCGGTTACACATGAGGCCATCTGACCTTGAATTTTAATGTTGATTTAGTAATGAGTAGTGTTTTTATCTGCTATTTCCTCCATATAATACATACACATGGTGTCCTTAAGGTGTACATACATAGCTAAGCGTCATCTGAAAATATTTAACTTTTTTCAGATTTCAAAGAGGTCTTTGACAAAAAAAATAATATAAAACATTCTCATGGTGGGATTAGGAAGCTGTCACAAGGTTTTGATGAGCTTCATTAAGAAATATGACAGCCACATCACACGCAACAGTGTTCCTCAACCATATACAGTATATTATATATATATATATATATATATATATATATATATATATATATATATATATATATATATATATATATATACATACATATACATATATATATATATATATATATATATATATATATATATATATATATATATATATATATATATATATATATATATATATATGGACATAGTTTGAGCTCCTCCAAAGATTCTCTATTGGGTTTAGGTCTGGAGACTGGCTAGGCCACGCCAGAACCTTGATATGCTTCTTACAGAGCCACTCCTTGGTTATCCTGGCTGTGTGCTTGGTCATTGTCATGTTGGAAGAGCCAGCCTCGACCCATCTTCAATGCTTTAACTGAGGGAAGTAGGTTGTTCCCCAAAATCTCGCAATACATGGCCCCGGTCATCCTCTCCTTAATACAGTGCAGTCGCCCTGTCCCATGTGCAGAAAAACACCCCCAAAGCATGATGCTACCACCCCAATGCTTCACAGTAGGGATGGTGTTCTTGGGATGGTACTCATCATTCTTCTTCCTCCAAACACGTTTAGTGGAATTATGACCCAAAAGTTCTATTTTGGTCTCATCTGACCACATGACTTTCTCCCATGACTCCTCTGGATCATCCAAATGGTCATTGGCAAACTTAAGACGTGCCTGGACATGTGCTGGTTTAAGCAGGGGAACCTTCCGTGTCATGCATGATTTCAAACCATGACGTTTTAGTGTATTACCAACAGAAACCTTGGAAACGGTGGTCCCAGCTCTTTTTAGGTCATTGACCAGCTCCTCCCGTGTAGTTCTGGGCTGATTTCTCACCTTCCTTAGGATCATTGAGACTCCACGAGGTGAGATCTTGCATGGAGCCCCAGTCCGAGGGAGATTGACAGTCATGTTTAGCTTCTTCCATTTTCTAATGATTGCTCCAACAGTGGACCTTTTTTCACCAAGCTGCTTGGCAATTTCCCCGTAGCCCTTTCCAGCCTTGTGGAGGTGTACAATTTTGTCTCTAGTGTCTTTGGAGAGCTCTTTGGTTTTGGCCATGTTAGTAGTTGGATTCCTACTAATTGTATGGGGTGGACAGGTGTCTTTATGCAGCTAACGATTTTAAACAGGTGCATCTAATTTAGGATAATAAATGTAGTGGAGGTGGACATTTTAAAGGCAGACTAACAGGTCATTGAGGGTCAGAATTCTAGCTGATAGACAGGTGTTCAAATACTTATTTGCAGCTGTATCATACAAATAAATAGTTAAAAAATCATACATTTTGATTATATAGCAGGGTGTATAAATACTTATTTTCCTCACTGTATATATATATATATATATATATATATATATATATATATATATATATATATATATATATATATATATATATATATAAACATCCACTGACAAAGATACAACCATTGAGGTATACATACTGTATAACACACAGACTAAATTCTGTCTTGCCCATGGTATTATATTCATGTTTTAAAATCATGTTTTATTCAATGATTAAAAGCTTTTTTATAATATCTGTATCAGAAAAAGATAACAGCAGAAAAATGGTCTGGGAAAAAAAAAAAAATCCTGGTAATAATTATTCATAGTTGCTTACTCAATGGTGAAACTTGTTTCAATCTATCAAACAATTAAAGTGCAGTATTCAGGGTTTGGGAGACAATTTTAGGATTCCAAAAAATACAGGAAATACAGCACTAAGAGACCAATGTATGGAACTAGCACACAAATGAACAAAATAAATGTTAAGTTAGTTCTCCTTATTCACATGAATGACAATGTTCATCAAGAAGCATGACAATCACATTACACACAACACTGTTGCTCACCTTTTTATGCTTGATGAAAAATGAACATCCACTGACCAAGATACAACCAATGATGTATGAGCAAACAGTCACCTTTTCATGGAGACATTTAAACAATCAGTATATACAGTAATATTGACTAAATGCAGCTGATTAGGGATCCTTTATAAAAGCAGCACTCTGTTTGTTTGGTATGCCTTTAAAACAAAAAGTTCAGTATGATTTGCTACCAAAATAATTTTAAGGTCATTGGAAATAATCTCCGAGTAATTTTCCTTTAATCAGAACTTTGGCCAGACGATCTCAAACACTGATCAAGTGTTTAAATCCTGATCACCTATCTTATTCTACCATCCAGCTCAGCTGATCTCTCCATCACCACATACAGCAATCCTCCTCCAATCAGGAAACAGATGAGCAGCTTTGCTCATGTTCATCCTCTCCCTTGCAGCAGCCCCTAATGCCAGCTGGACTGATCTGAAAATCCCTTGCACCCCACCTCAATCAGAGACACGGCTATATTTGACTCATGCTTGAGCTTGGCGATTACACCCTCCAGTTCGGAGACTACTTAATACGTGCCTTTGCTGCAACTGGTCATCCAGCAACGAGATTTTCTCAGTCTGAAAGCGATCACGTGGGTTTGGATTTTTTTTTTTTGTGGCTAGCTGCAAGTACAACGACAAGAATTGCCCAATCATAGTTAGAGAGAAAATCTAATTCCTTTGTTTTCTTGTGTCACAGATCCCTAAATCTGTTTCATTATCCATTTCTTTGTATGGGAGAGAGTGAGAGAGGAGAACATTTAAATTACAAGAATGCTTCTGTAAGAGCATATTTTGTGTGTCAGTGCCATATTTTCCAACGTTTCCATATAAAATAGTAAACAAATTTATTTTCATGAGAAAAAAGCATTTAGAGATGCAGTACACTGGGATCTCTCCAAATGATAGATTTTGCTTTTCATTTAGATTATTTGTGTATTTATTTAGTGCTCATGGTTCATGGAGCTCATGTGCTCCATCCATGATGGCCGATGACTCAATTTCGAGATGGCAGAGTTTCCTGCATCCAGGATGTCAGTATGTTTGACCAGTCTTTATGCCATGATGCAATCTATACACTTTTAACCCTTGTGTTAAAGCTGTGGACCTGACACACCTTACACAGCTTGTGTAGAAACTCTGGAATGATTACCAGTTGCAAAGATAGTTTTAAACTGTTTAACATATAATTGAACCACCTTGAAAACCTTTCATCTTAATCTCACATTTGTAAGCTTTCTTTACTGAAGTTGATTTTCTCATTTGAAAGGAGTTCCATCACTATTTTTTGCCAATGTTTTGAGATCATGAATGAAAAATACATCCGATCAATACATGATTGATTTAGATAACAATTAACAAGGATTAACAACAATTAACAAGGGGAGGTATTACCTGAGTGTTAAAGGCACTAGACTTTCGATTGTAAGGTCACAAGTTCACCAAGCTGCCACTGCTGGGCCATTGAGCAAGACCTTTAACCTTGCTCAACCCCTTGATCCTGTTCAGTTGAAAGTTTCTCTGGATAAGGCTGTCTGCCAAATGCCATAAATGTAAACAAGTTTAGGGGTTTAATGATAAAGTCACTTTTCTTCTTTCTCCCACCATAGGGATGATGTAGTTGTTCCTCCTACTGGCATCTCAGGTTTGAGCCTGGCAGGATGTGTGTAAATGGCCTGCAGAGTACACTCAGGCTGTGTCCCTTCCTGTGAAAGTTTGCTCATGTTTGGAAGGTGTCATTGACAGCCATCAACTAAAAGGAGATACAGTACATTATTACATAAGTCAAGAAGCTTTTATTGGCATTTCAACCATATATAGCTGATGCAGTACATAGTGAAAAGAGAGAACATTGCTACATAAAACAACATAAAGCTACATCACACAACATAGAGCTACATAACAGAAGACAGAGCTAAGGACTGAAGTAATTTGTCATAACGATCAAGTGGATCGTGTGCAACTGAATACAAACAGTGAAAGACAAAGACAGTGTGGGAGAAATCCACAAAACACAAAATAGTGCCGACCAGTAAACTTGGTCCACAAGATAGTGCCGACCAGTTAGGCCAATGTTCCACAGTGCCATTGGCTTTGTGGATGCAGCGTGTGGTGTAAATATCTGTGATAGAGGGGAGAGAGACCCCAATGATTTTCTTGCCTGTGCTCTCTAAGTCCTTACTATGCGAGATGATGCAAAATCGATGATCACTAATTGTGTTGAATGCTAAACTGAATTCTATGACCAGCATTCATACATAGGTGTCCTTATTGTCCAGGTGGGTGAGGGCCAGATGGAGGGTCCTGGCCATGGCATCGTCTGTGGAATGGTTTGAATGATACACAAACTGCATTGGGTCCAGTGAGGGTGGTAGCTGGGTCTTGATGTGCCTCATGATGAGCCTTTTGAAGCACTTCATTACGGTGGGTGTGAGTGTGTTGGGACGATACTCATTGAGGCAGAAGACTGTACACTTCTTTGTCACAGGAACGATGATCATTAACGTGAGGCATATAGGAACAATGGTGCTGTTCAGAGAGAGTTTGAACAACCCTGGCAGAGTGTTGATGCAATGTTGTTTGGTCCAGCAGTCTTCTGTGGGTTAACTATGCATAAAATTTTCCTCACCTTTTCGCAGTCATGGATAGACAGAGCACCTGGTTGTTGGGAGGAGGTGTGGTCTACCTCTCCGCCATGTTGGTCTGCACCTCAAACCAGGCATAGAAATCGTTCAGCGCATCTGGACGGTAGGCGTCATGGTCACAAGTAGTTGATGTTGTCTTGTAGTTCGTGATTGCCTGGATGCCCTGCCACACGCGCTGGGTGTGTCGCTGTCATGGAAGCGGCTGTGGATTCTCTTGGCATGTGCACGCTTCGCCTCTCTGATGGCTCTGGACAATTTGGCCCTTGCTGTTCTTAAGGCCGCCACTGCTCTAAAGGCGGAGTCTCTATTGCGGTCTCCATTGCGGTCATCTACGACTTCTGGTTGGAGCGTGTAGTGATGGTCTTGGAGATGGTCACGTCATCAATGCACTTGCCAATGTAGCTGGTCACTGATTATGTGTACTCCTCCAAGTTGATGGAATTGCTGTTGGTTGCAGCCTCCCTAAGTATGTCCCAGTCAGTGCACTCAAAGCAGTCCTAAAGAGCAGAGATGGCTCCTGTTTCAGCTCCTTTTTTCACCGGTTTCAAAACTGGTTCATAGTCTGTATTCTGGAATTAGCATAAAATAGATGTTTTCTGAGTAGATGAGGTGGAGGCGGCACTCCGCATGGTATGCACAGGAAGCACAGTTCCAAGATTCGAATATTTGTAATCTCCGGTGATAATAAACAGTCCGCTGGGGTGAGCATTCTGCAGGTCGCTAACAGCCCCATGGAGTTTACACAGTGCCCGACTAGCTGAATGGCGGCGTCTGGAACTCTGTCGCTGTTGCCAAGTCTCTGTGAAAACAAAGACACAACATTCTCTAAACTCTCAGATGTAATTCAATTTATTGTCCAGGGAGCAGACGTTTGAAAGTAAAAGCTTTCTTTTTGCTGTCAGTCTTCTGCTGTCTCATTATTTGGACTTCTCCTCTTTCCAGCAATGTTTGGTTTGTAGTCATCTTTGCTCATGCTAGGATTTAGTCTTAATTTATCAATGAATAGAATATATCCGTACCTGAAATTAGTGCGGGAAATTGCCACAGGTAGAATTTTTTTTATTTTATTTTTATATAAAACATCCCTGCCGAAACCGAAAGTCAATGAATTGGAAAAACGCCTTTTTCTTTCTGTGAGGCCCAGTACCAAATGATACACGGGCCAGTACCGGTCCATGGCCCTATGGTTGGGGAACCGTGGTTTAGCATATCTGAGAACAGAACCACAGGTAATTAGCAGGTAAGAAATGAAGAATCAAACAATAATATTAAAAAAAAGAATGTTGAAGACACCAGTGGGATATTTGAGCTCATTAAATTGGTTAACATTCAGCCCCCTTATGTATTTTCAGACTTTATGCTAAGTTCTTACTTCAACCTCTAACTTTTGTAAATCTCAGCTTTGTGGTAGTTGCTTTGTTGCTTCATAGCTTAGATCTATCTAGTAAACCTGTGTATATCCGAGGTTTACTCTAGTTTTTTAATTGGTTGATTTACATTTACATTTACATTTGCGGCATTTAGCAGACGCCCTTGTACAGAGTGATGTACAAAAGTGCTTTGATTCTTAGCCCTAGTTAAGTCTTCGTATGAATCTAGCACTTTAACTTTTTCTACTAGAATTTTCAGCAATATGCCTGCTGTCAGACATTGCTGCAAACTCGCTAATTATGTATATAAGTTATATACTCACCCGGTATCATAAATGTACTCTGTAGATATCAGATAATAGTACTCTTTATGGCTTACAGAACATTAAAGACATGTCATTTTTTTTTGAGTGAGCTAATGCTAATTCTAAGGTTCTGTAAACTTCTAACTGATGGGTTTTTTTTTTGCCATTATTCACCCATTCAGAAATAAGCATATTTGAACATATTTACAGTACAGTTGCAATGAAAATTGCAAATCTAGTGTATGTTCTCATATATTTATTTGAGTTTCACACACAAAGTCTTAGGATAACATTTTTGCTTTAATTTTTCAATTTTTTTAAATTTTTGATTTATGATCAAACTCTTGATGTCACCCAGATGAGGATGGGTTCCCTTTTTGAGTCTGGTTCCTCTCAAGGTTTCTTCCTCATAACATCTAAGGGAGTTTTTCCTTGCCACAGTCGCCACGGCTGCTCATCAGGGACAAATTCACACCATTCACCATCACTGTTGATTTGTGTAAAGCTGCTTTGAGACAATGTCTGTTGTGAAAAGCGCTATACAAATAAACTTGACTTGACTTGACTTGACTTTAAATTGAAGACGTTTTTAAAAGGTTGTACCAACAGAACGGCTCTAGGTTAGCAGATAAAAGCATACCCAAGCTCCTTGCACACTTCAAGCTCTACATTATTAAACATAGATAGTTGTGCAGCTTTCCACAATTGTGTATCAGCTTCAGAAGCACAAACCATTATGCAAATATTGTAAAATGCATCATATTTATATACTGCAAATTTAACAATGCATTCAAGGACATTTAAAGCACATTAAGGCAATAAAATAGGCAAATGCTTAACATAGCTAAATAACTAATGGTTACTTTTTTCTTTCTTTCTTTTTCACACTGAACTATTTTTAAAATTTTACCAAGTGGACCAGGAATGCACTAAAGGGACTAATTAATACACAACAAAACCACTACATCAAGATAATTCTTCAGATTTAATAAGGGAGTAATTAAAAAAAAAAAAAAGAAAAAGAAAAAATCTGCTTTATGTTTAGGGCTTTACAAGGTGACACAGCATGCAGTGGTGAACAAATTAAATATTTATTTAGGATTGTCATTATGTGGCCATTATCATTTAGATCAGACCATTAAGCAGCATGAAACAGCATGGGTAAGACAATTAACAATGTTAAATAAATAAATAAGCATCTATGCTTTTATGTGGTTTGAAGCCATCATTAAAACAGAGGTCACGGCACACACTAGCTAATCAGTCAGCTATAATAATTAGACGTGCCCTGAAAGTAAGCGCGAACACCACCATTAAGCCGTAGCAAAAGCACAGAGTGCAGTCAAGGTTGCATTCTGAAGCAACAAACGAAATTTAGTCTGTGGTGAAATAGCTATGAACCAATCAAATAGAGACCAGGTAAAGCTAATTTAACACCCTTCTGTTATCTTTGAAATGATGTTTTGATAAGTAATTATGGTTTAAATCAGCTGATTAATGTTGTGTTTTAGTGTTAGTACTTTATGTGCTGTTACTGTGTATAAGTTTGAATAATGGTAAAACTGTTTCGTTATTATATTCAGTTATTCAGTATGATTTCTACAGATGTCTCACATTGTATATTTATGTTAATTAAAGTTGTTGTTTGTAGAAACAGCCTCGTATTAGCAGTGCTCTGAAAATAACAATTAATTTTAAGGGGCTCATGAATGCCTTGTTATTTGGTTTTATTAAGCTCAGGTCAGGCAATTGTAAAAGATTTAATTAGTATGAAAAAAAAATCATAAATTCATGTTTTTGCTAGAAGTTGAGCTAAATTAAACTATATGCACAATAGCTGAAGCAGATGCAAGTGCAGGGGAAGAGTGTTTATTATAAACAGGCATACAAATCTGATGATTGACTATAGCAAACAACATAAAGTGGGCAAGGCAAGATGAAGAAAACTAAAGCACGATCAGCTTGATAATTGCAGCAAACTGAGCAAAATTACTTTACAAATACGAGATGAACAAACATGGGTGTGAAGCTGTGAAGGAACTACACGTGTGTACAATGAGACAACGGGGGGGTTAGGGTTAGGGTTTCTTAACATACATCATTAAGTATTTAAATTATATTTTGAATGTAATTATGTATAAATATATGAATGACATAAGCTACACAAGCTAGAATATAAGAAACTTAAAAAATAAAAACTTGTCTGCAGTATTATAAAACAAAAAAAAACAAATTATGTATTGTCTTCATTGACAGCTTGCTAATAAGACAAACTTTAAATCATATCATTTTATTCAAAATGCAAAAAATCACAGACTTTGACAGAATATGACTTTTGCATTAGCAGGACTATTCAACAACAAAGACCTTTGCGCAATACTGAGTATAGTCTTTTTAAATATGTATTTCTATTGCTGTATTAAAGATGTTTTTTATATGAAACTAGAAAAAAGACTATACAGTATTTAAGCTCTGTAAATTAAAGTGTGAGTAAAATATATGATGTTGTATAGTTGCATTTAATTATTACTAGGACTAATTTATTAGTAATATTTATAATTTTAATATAATTAATGCTACAATTAATACTTCTTGATGCATCATTGAATGAAATTGCTCTAAAATAAAGTAAAATAAATTAAAATTTAACAAACCTTATCAAAACACACATGAATAGGTAATGTTTATTTTGTTGCCATTAGACAGACTGTTCAACATAGGCCGTGTCTGCTATAGTGTATATAGTGTATTTAGAATCAATGCAGTTTACAAGCAGAATTAGGTAGCACTTCACTATTCCTGCTCTGTTGCACACTGAACTTTTGTTCATTTTAAACTACCCTTTACACAAAAAAAAGGAAAGAAAAAACAGAACGAGCTCTGTACTCGGTGCTGATGAATGCTTTCGCCCTTTAAGAGAAAAAAAAATCCCATTTCCATCTACTTTATTATTATACATCATCTGCCTCTATGTAATTCTGAGCTATTAGGCCTCCAAAAAAAGGAACAAAATGTGACTATTTCACGGAATAGCGACCGGAAAATGCTCATCAGGTTTAGTCATTACCTGAAATACTGACTAAGATTGCACATGAGAAAAAAAAGGTAGAATCAATGTACAAAATTCACTCTGTGCTCTCTCTGTAACTTGTACAGGCCAAGTAAATAGGCCAATATAAGGGTTTGTAGCACCACCAGAGATATTAGCTGTGCAGTTAAAAATCCACAGCTGAGCTCAGATTCTTCTCCATCAACAAGTATGAAACTATAATGTAAGTCTAAAAGCATAATGTGTAACTATAAAATATAAGTATGAAAAAAATATTATACTATAAAAATATATATACAAAAATAATCTGCATAGTTGCATATCTGCACATTCTTTTCAAGTAGTAAATGAATTAGGATAAAATAAATCTTTGCCCTAAATGCTCAAGCCAGGTTGTGCCGCTGAGCACAACATAAACAAAAATTAGAATATCTGCAATATTGACTTGCCTGATTAAAACTAAAGCATAGACCAAAATAACAAGCAATGTCTTTTTCTTCTTCTCCTTCTTCTTCTTCTTCTTCTTCTTCTTTCAGCTGCTTCAATTAGGGGTCGCTACAGCAGATCATCTGTCTCCATACCCCCTGTCCTCTACATCTGCCTCTTTCAACCCAACTACCTGCATGTCTTCCCTCACCACAGCCATAAACCTCCTCCTTGGTCTTCCTCTTTTTCTCCTTCCTGGTAGCTCCATCCTCAGCATTCTCCTACTGATATACCCCATGTCCCTCCTCTGCACATGTCCAAACCATCTCAATCTCGCCTCCCTCACCTTGTCTCCAAAACGTCCTACATGCGTTGTCCCTCTAATAAACTCATTTCTAATCCTGTCCATCGTCGTCACTCCCAACACCTCCTGTCTTTTACTTAATGCCACTGACTCTAATCCATACAACATCGCAGGTTTCACCACAGTCCTCTAAATCTTCCCTTTCACTCTTCTATCACAAAAATAACAAGCAATGGAGCAATGTAGTATAAAAAGAAAATTGAGTCATTGTGTTAATTTAATGTAGTCTACATCTCTTTACTTGGATGGTTATGGTTGGGAGGTTGAAGGAAACCTGCTGGGACATAAGAAAATAGGCACACAAATAATCAGTTTTGAAAAGAGCTGACATCGGAAACTCCTTCAACAAATGCTTAACAGATATTTATGACAAAAAAGAAAACACATTGCTAATAATTGTATAGCAACTGTTGTACAGATTCCATTGGGTTGTTGTTACTACTATATATTATACAATATATATTTAAATTTGCTGCTTATTTCTTTTAAAATGACAAAAATAAAGAACTGCATTGTTTAAAGTGTGTTACCTGAGCACCCAAAAACTGAAAAAATATGTTGATTTCTGAGCCAAAACAAAAGGCATGAGCTGAATTCTTCATCAGTAATATGTTTAATGTGCAACAAGAAAGTGTTATGCAAATGTTGGTACATCTTTTATTTCCCAGTAAGTCCCTACATAATAATTTGGGATTATAAACGGAGTACGAACCATATAATTCATTACAAGAAAAGCTTAGACTGCTGTCAAATTCTCTGATACTTGTTACATTCATTTCTGGTTAAAATAATTGCTGCAACACAGAATATCATCATACCCAGAAAGTAAGGAGCAGTCAGATGAGAATGAACCTGTTTGCAATGAATCAGTGAAATAGTTAAAACTGGAATGTTCTCGCATGTAGAATAGGATAGAGGTTGAGCAACAGACACCTGTTGTTTCTCTCTTGCCAGAGCTCATTTGTGTACTGCAAGAACTTTTATCAGAGATCTGAAAGAAGAGTCAGATTGAGTTCGCAGATTTATCTTCACAAAGTACTTTAGCACCACTGTCCTCACCTCAGATGGTGCTTGGGGACTGAATTCATTTGTTCTGAGTGAAAACTCTCAGCTGTCACACTGAACCAATGTCTCACAGAGCCCTCTGGGTATCAAGTCTGGGGTTTTGTGTAAAGGTTTTTTTTTCTCTGTTGGCTACAGTTGGTAATAAATGATTCACAAACCAGTTAGAAAAAAAAAAACACTTAGTTTAGTAGAGAACAAATCACATCTAGTGTGCATTGCTGAGAATTATAGGTGAAATAATGGCAGAAATATGTATTAATTTAATACCTGGACAATACCTGAATAATAATAATAATAATAATAATAATAATAATAATAATAATAATAATAATAATAATAATAATAATAATACTGCTTTTAATATTGATGATTTTTAAGTTATAAATTCTGTTTTATTGCAATGCATGCATATTCATTAAATGCTTTATCCTTATGATGGTGGACCTAAAGACTGTATCAGGAACCAGTCCACCACTTCACTTCAGTAGAGGTGTGCCTGGGACTATTATTTTCCATCCCACACTAAAATATATTTTTTTCTCAAATCTGCCCACTCACACTGAGCATTTGACAAATCCTACAAGCACCCAAAGGAATTCTGACAAATCCTTTCTGCTCCAGCAGACACTTTGGCCAATCCCACCTGCTTCTTCAGAAAGTTTGTCCAACCAGTCCTTTTCAGCAATTCTTATTTTACTTCATACATGCAATAAGAATTAAAAAAAAAATTCCACCAAGTTTATTTCAGTTTCCAAATATACCTTAAAATAAGTCATTTATTCACCCAAAATCGAATGAAAAGCATTTACCACAGATTCTCAGATATTAGTTGTAGAGGCGGATTCATGTGCAGTAACACAAAGGCTATGGAACATGAACAAGAAGCAGTGAGGCTAGACAGAAATATAAATATGATACGAATGAAGGTGACTTAGGGTGGGTCTCAATCAGCTATCTTGTTCCGTAGTCAGGGCGCTGATCAGGGAGTCGGCCATTTTAAGGGCCGTCTCAATCATAAAATCCTTTTACTGCATCGAAACGTTCACACCCTAAAAAAAAATCCCACAATTTACAGCAGGGATCAACGGTGCTCTCAATATTCACTGACTGGAAATGATGGCATATTTTAAGAAGCCTCTCAGCTGTAGAATGTAAGTATCTTATCATTGTTGTATTCTATCTATCTATCTATCTATCTATCTATCTATCTATCTATCTATCTATCTATCTATCTATCTATCTATCTATCTATCTATCTATCTATCTATCTATCTATCGTGTCTCACAAAAGTGAGTACACCCCTCACATTTCAGCAACCATTTTAGTAAATCTCCTCAAGGCACAATACTATAGAAATTAAAAATTGATATATTTTACACAGTCAATGTGCAGCTTGTATAGCAGTATAGATTTACTGTCCTCTAAAAATTATTCAGCATACAGCCATTATTATCAAAATAGCTGGCAACAAAACTGAGTACACCCTAAATGATAACAGCTACATATATATCTCAAGCAAAGCCACATATCCTATTCATTATGTACATGGTTTTGTCTGCTTAACAGCACATGTAGCACATCTGTCTCTCTCTCTCTCTCTCTCTCTCTCTCTCTCTCTCTATATATATATATATATATATATATATATATATATATATATATATATATATATATATATATATATTGTACACCATCATAAAATCCTTTATTGCTCTAACTTGCAGCACAACCGTCCCAGCTTGGTCCAATCAGTACAATATATATACGATTTTATATAAACGATTTTATGATGGTGCAAAAAATATATGTAAGTTTATTACTTATAATTGTAATGTTGTCCCTAATGACCGAGCCAGTGGTGACTATGGCAAGGAAAACTGAGATGGCATGCGGAAGAACCCATCATCATCTTGGTGGCACCTAATATTTATCCATTACAGTTCCATCATTGTTAAAAAGTGATTAAGTGATTAAATGCAACCTGTGGTCCTAAACCATTGTTTTAGACTGTTGATAATAATTACAGTAAAAATGTATCGGTAACCTTTTTGAGTTGTTCAGGAATTTCATAGATCTTACTTAGTATCCTGTTTGAAGTACCATGAAAAAACAGGAGGGATTAGGATAACATATACATTTTATGACATATTAAACTTAAATATTTAATTTGTTTGGGCGTTTACAATGGCTGATGAGGAAGCTTCATCCTGCATGTTGTTGATAAATGCTCAGGGTTGTATTGGAACGACCATGAGAGCAATAAAACAATTATGTAGATCCATTAGAGCAACCTTACAGTATAGTTCTATGTACTGAAAATAACTATTACTACTACTACTACTACTACTACTACTACTACTACTACTTGACTGAATTAGCTATACTACAACACAGTCAATAACTTACAGTAATAGTATATTTATGGTTGGAAGGTTGGAGCAATTCAAACTTAGGTTCAAACCCCAAAATCTGGATCAGTAGGCAATGAAACTTTTTGTGCACCATAATAACGCTTATGCACATTTTGTGTATTAATTCTAGCTAACAATGTTAAAAACTCTGCAGGTAATTTTTCACTGTAGGCAATCAATGTTTTTAGCAAACACTGTCATTCTTATATCATAAAAATATCCCTCAGTTTATAATACACACATTCTCTTAGGTCATATTAGTCTAGGCATAGAGACTCTAAAGTACAATTCACAGTTTAAAACTAAAAATTTCAGTCCTCGTAAAAGTCTTCTCAGCTAAATAATACTAAACTTTAATGAATACCGGGAGTGCTACACAGAAACCAACAACTCATACAGCAATTACTTTACTGCCAAACAGCTTGATTAGCCAACTAGCTGGGAGCTAAATTTCTGCACAGTATTAGCAATTCGGAGTCCAGGAACAAGTCAAAAACTCATTAAAAGGCCACATCTAATTACATAAATTGACATCAAGAGGTTCCATATTTTCAAGCAAATGGTTTTGCTACAAATGAAATCACAGAAGAGTCTAAGTTGATTTTTTTCTTTTTAAATTAACCCAGGCTAATTTAGGTTTAGAAACAACACACTCCAGAATATTATGGCAAACATTTTTAGATGCCTGATGCAGGTCATTTCACATTAGTTTTAAATAGATTACTTTGAGTCAGCTAACTTGTTTGAAATCATCTATCATGTATATTGTTTGGTATTTTGTCTCAAGGGTCTCTCTGTTACTCTTTGCATCAATGGGCAGTACTTTGCATTAACCACTGTGATTTGCTTTGGAGGAACTGACATGGTTTTATCTGGTGATAACAGCACCACGCAGTGAGACTACAAGAGCGGAACTGCAGGAACGAGAAAGGATGACTTTAATCAGCGGGGAGGAAGCAGCTCAGACTGAGAACGCGATGTCTGAGTGGACATGCACAGCAGAGTGTTCATTTGGATAATCATTTACTGGATGATAGGCTAAGTTTTGTAGTCTCCATATCAAGTACCCCAGTGTTGTCAGAAGTACAGTGGTTTATACTTGTACAATTTAACGCAGATGCTGTCAAGTTGTTCAGTATGTTGTTTTTAATGGAGACTTTGGTCTGGGAGTAGCTTCTGATAAACTGCTTGACATTTAATGCTCTTGCACTAGGGCATAATTCAGTGTTGCTTTAGACAGCCTCACAGGCTCAAAATCTAATGAGTCATTTTACAAACTCACTCACCTGAAGCATGAATGCCACTTTGTCCCCCCTGGCATTGCTGTCCTGTCATTGTTGTTGTTGCCTGACTGTGTTCACCTGTTTTGTGTTATTTTGCCTATTAACCTTCTCCATGTGGTATTTGCTTATTCAAAATACTTATGTTTTTGTATTTGGTAATTAGGTACTTTTAGGTCCAACCTTAGGAGGTGATACCTCAGCGATCAAGGCATTGGAATTGGAAGATCACTAGTTCAAATCTCAGCAACACCAAGCTACCACTGGAGCCTTTAAGCCTGAACTGCTGTCAGTTTTAATGCCATAAAAGTAAATGCGTTCTCTCTGTCACATGTTTCATTCAAACGAATGGCTTTGACCCCTGAACCACAACTTTATGTTTTTTTTTTTTTTTTTTTATTAATTGCCATCATCCGATTGTGCTGCAAATTAGGCCGATTATTAGGCAGTTGCATATGCCACACTAAACCGTGCATGTATGTAACAAGTGCACTAATTGGAGAATGGGGGGGTCTACCAGGGTTATATTCAGGGTTCATACGATCATGAAAAATATAGCCAGGGATGGAAAAGTTTTGGAAAATTATATAAACCCACAAAATCTTGGAAAAGTAATGGAAATTATTTTCACAAATATCTATATACTTGAATATATTTTAATTGATTATATTGTTTAAATTACAATTGTTAACGTTCACGCGGTCCGTCAGCCACTTGACGTTCTCTGTGTGAGGTAATGACAACTCACATTCGCAACTGGAACTTATGTAGTAAACTCGGGCAATGGCAGAAAAATTCCGATTTAATAATGTTTGGCTTTACAATGAAAAGTGGCTTGGGAAAGATCAGGACCCGGGACGTGCAAAATGTACACTGTGCCTTAAAACGTTCACTTGACTGACGTAACACCCGCTCTCAGCTGAAATGCTTCCCTTTCATCCACTGTAAAACAAAGGGCCATTTTAAATGCTGTGTCCAAAAATGAAGCCCTAACTGAAGAGGTACTGTGGGTGCTGACGGTGACTAATTCGCACTATTCTTACAAGTCTTGTGAAGACACAAGCCAGCTTTTTCATACTATTTACCCAGACAGCAAGATATTGGCTAGCTTTGCATGCGGTAAACGCATTATATTTATGTACTATTGGACTGGCTCTTTATTTTAAGCAACTGATTTTGGCAGATGCATTGAAACAAAGAGTCTATGTTAAGTTATTTGATGATAGCCTCAATCACTATTTACAGTCTAAACAGTTACACATGCATGTCAGGCTATAGGACGCCACTGAAGTGAAGACTAAATACATCGGCTCAGAGTTTATGGGCCATTTATCAGCTAAAGACATTGTCGAGAAAATGAATACCCTGCTTTCAGAATTTCTTGTACAAATCTCAATGGACAGAAATACTTCAAAAGCAAGTGCAGCATGATGTGGGAAAGTCACTAATGGACATAGTTTTTTGCCAGTTGCACATACTGCATAATGCGTTCAGAGATGGGTGTAAATCCACTGGATGGGAAGTTTTACACAGATTCGCTTGCTTGTATTGGCTATTCCATGATTGTCCTGCCTGTCACAAAGATAAGACAGCAACCAGTTGTAACATGCCCATGTTCAAGTTTTGCAAAAACATTTTAATTAGAAACACAAGCATATATAAGATGACATTGTTTACTCGTTTTGCATTTTATAATCTAAAGCAAGATGTTAAAAACTTTTTTTTTTGTGTATGTTTGTTTGCAAACCACATAACTGAGGAAGATGTAGACAGACTACAAGTGAAAGTAATGTGTTTATTATTTTTTTCTATTACATTTGCTATTTAGACTGTATTTTACTGTCCATATATTGATTAATTATTTTTTAAATATTCAAAATATAAGTTGTTGTCTTTAGCTCAAAAGATAAAATTTGTTAAATGAATTTTTTTTGTAAATTCACAAATTAAGTGATCAAACTGAATAGTAAAATCCCTTACTTTTTATTTTTTACAGGCCTCATGGGTCGATTTCTCAAGGAAAAGCACCTGCAAGAGTGCACAAGAGTCTGCACAAGGACAGTTCTCAGACTGATATTGAATTTGCAGCAGAAGCCACCATGGACCAACTCAAGCCTTCCAAAAAGATTTCAGAAAGGCAGAGACTAAATATTAAGATGAATTGCAAGGAACTGTTGATCACACTCCTTAAGAGGTTGCTAAAAAAAAAGTCTCCCATGCATCACACATTAAGAAGAAGCATGTAGACCCTGAAAGTAAGGAACTATGCATAAATCAAATGAGAAGGATGTTGAAGCTAAACATGTAAATAAGGCAATGTGTGATGATATCCTTAGAGAGTTTAGGGAGTTTTGTGATTTGGCTGCTCTTCAGGTTAGGTTCAGGCATTTAACCCCAATAATGCTCTAGTGGACACCCTGCTGCATGGGACAATTGGGACAAATCCATCATTTTCCTGAGTGTGTAATGTGGTGAAGATTCTTCTTGTCTTATCCCATGGGCAGGCCAGCATGGGAAGAGGGTTTTCCATCAGCAAAGAATTAATAGTTGAGAATCAGAGGAAAAGATCTCTGGCTGCTCAGAGGCTCATTGTTGAACATGTCAGATCTGTTGGGGGCATAACCAAGGTGGAAATCACAAAGGAGCTGCTCCTTTCATCTGCAGGAGCCAGGCAGAAGTACAGTACTATGGGTACCTGGATGAAGAGAAGAAAAAGAAAGAACAGTAAGCTGTTGATGTGGAAAAAAAAGCCCTTACAGATGAGCTCAAAGATTTAAAAAAGAAGAGGACTTGAATGGAGACAGACATTTGTGATCTTGAGAAATCAGCAGCTGGATATGCTTTAAAGTCTGAATCTTCAGGTAAACTGACCTAATCACCAAATTCAACAGTTTCTGTTGTACTGCTAAAGAAAAAAAAAAGCATCTCTGCTCAAAATTGAAAAAGAGATTGATTAAATCATGAAAATTGACCAAAAAGTCATGGAAATGTCGTGAAATTTTATTGGTAAAAATGTGTACGAACCCTGAATATCAGTTGACCTCTAGTTTATACTTTACCTCATTTTCAGGCAGCTCACCTGCATTCTAGCCTTTGCTCCAGACTTTGATATAGACATTAATATAGATTGCACTGCTGCATTCCCAAGAGACTATATGAAAATTATGCCTTGTCAATAAATCCTGATTTCTTACAGTCGCTTTAAATGCATACCGTTATTCACTTCTCCCTTCATGCCAGGAGACATATCATTGTTCATCATGTGGAGGTTTGGTGATGTCAGAGGCGCTCTGCACGAGTCTATCAAAGTGAAGGGCGAATATCTCCATGCTTTCTGATCACAGAAGACATGCCTGGCGGGAGATTTCCCCTCATCCCATCATGTCTCGATAGAGAATGACAGTTCTTGGTAAAATCTAAAGAGTGGGGTCGGTCCTTTCTTCTTCATTGTCAAGTCAGACAACAGAGAGGGTAATTTGGCAGAAAATCTTATATCAGTTGATTCTTTATGACAGAAGAATCAAATAAAAGTACAAAGAAAAGGGCACCAACTCGAACAATTAACTTTAACGGATGGTCACTTTTTATATATATATACATATATCTCTATCTATATCTGTCACTTATTATCTATCATTTCAATTTATTTTTTCATAGTTAACACCAAATTCTTTATTCTTTATTCTCCCAAACACCTAATTGCTCTGGTAACTCTCTTATCCGTGATCATTCAGCAATTCTGGATGAGATAGTGACCAATTAGAGCAATTGCAGCAATTACAGCAATTAGCCAGATGTCTCTATTGGTCCATTTTTGTTCCAGAAAAAAAGGTTGAAGCCCCAAACATTAATTTATTTTTGGAAAATGATTTATCCTGGTCAGAGATGCTGTGGAACCTGGAGCTGTGAGGTGCTATATTCGACCCCACCTCAAGGCATGGTCATGCAAATTAAAACATTGCCATGGCTAATCTCGAGCTTTGCATTTTGATATCTTTTATCGTTCATTGTTTTCTGTATAGTTAATTAACCGAAAAAGAAATGATTTGTGAAATAGTCATTTGGAACAAACCATGTTATATACAGCGTGTATCTATTTCCTTAGCATTGTTCTATATTTTATTAGATTTCATAAGCAATTTTGTAATTTATTGGGATGACTCAGCCTACACTTAGGTGTGTGTGTGTGTGTGCACTAAATTTATGGTTGTATTGATCCACTAAGACATAGAGTCAGTGTAAGCCAGTCAATGTGTATCATGGAGATTTTAAGATGCACCAATAGCCTTATTTGGATTGGGTTAATTTATCAGTGGGATGTCTGTAATGATTTATTGTAATGTTTCTTCAGTGATAAAACTCTTGCAATAAAATGACCACAGTAGGCATGAGTTTCAAGTTTAAGTTTTTTTATTAATTAGGAAGTTATCTTTATATGATCATCAAACAACACTTCCAGCATTGCTTCCAGCAACTATTTGAAAAAACAAATCAAAAATATATATTATATATATATTTATATATTTTCAATGTTTTTGAAGTATTATTTGTACTATCTGTGTGATGGTCACTGATACCCTTTCTATAAGACAAAATGTGGCAAGAGGAAGCAAACTTTTTCCTCCAGCATGAGGCGATATTTGCATAGAAAATCATAGATGAGTAACCAAATAGAACTTAAATTATCAGACAACCTGCTGTTTTCCAACAAAATCAGCAGGTGATTTGACCTGTAAGTTTCTTAGAGGACATTCAGACACACAGATGTTTGGTCTAGACAGAAATAGAAAGTCACATAAAACACCTGTAAAGAGGAACTTGTGTGTGTTTCTCTTTTTGATCATCATGTAAGACTGCATTAATTGCATGCTGTAACCTATTCAGTAAGACTACTTTTAAGCTATGAAATTGTGACTCAATGACTATACATCCTACTTAAATATGCTTTTATTCAAACAGAGTTTAAATGACAATTGTGTGGTCCATATCAGTTGGGAAGTAACGGAGTACAAATACTTCGTTACTGTACTTAAGTAGATTTTTCTGGTATCAGTACTTTACTCCACTATTTATTTTTCAGACAACTTTTTACTTTCACTCATTACATTTTTACACAAATATCTGTACTTTTTACTTCTTACATTTTCAAAACCGGCTCGTTACTTTAGTTTTAATCCATTGATTTGGTGAAATATATATTTTTTATTTTCACTGCGCGCCGATTTCAGCCAAACAACCGATTTCCTGTTACTGTGCGTACAGCAGGCAGAAGGCAGTAAGAAGTTTGAGGTTAATGTGGATGAGACAGAGGGAGTCAGTGATGTAAACATGACTGAGAACAGACACATTCATGATCATCATCATCTTTTCTTTGGTTGTGTTCTATATGTGGATCTTCAGCCTGCATACATTCATTAGGTAACAAAATTTTTAATTCGTTTTGTATTAATATATTAAGAATTAATTTAAACGGCACTAAATTTTATTAATGTGCTATTAATTCAGCGCGCATTTCTGTTTTTACCATTTTTATAAAAAAAAATGTAAATAAATAAATAAATAAATAAATATAAAAGAGGCGAAATTAAAACCTCCAGCAAAACATACACTTTTTCACGACGTCCCTTCTTTACTTAGATATACATTAAATAAATAAACTCCACCGAAAAATATTTTTAATCAGTAAACTTTTGTTTTATTTCTGCGCCAAGTCTCAAATCAAACAACAATTCCGCCATGTTTTACACAATTTACCCTCTGGGTGGCGTTTTGTGGGTTTTTCCCTCATAATGGCGAAACAAACTTAAATTACTGTCTTTATTGATCGTACAGATAAAAACAATACATCATTAAAATCTGTAAAATGTCTATGATTATATATAAAAGCTTCTTGATTTGACTTGAAGAGGTGCAGTTTCTCCGGTATCACCTCATTAACTGTCCGTGTGGAAACATAGCAAAGGCTCTTAATGATGTCCACACATCTCTGCACTGATATAGCCTTTATATTTAATCACTGTACATATGCTTACATATATATCACATGCTGTACAGCATGATACATGATACATATTTATCTGCACTATTTGCATGATTGCTATTTTTTGCACTTCTGGTAGATGCCAAACTGCATTTCTATCGATCGATCGATCGATCGATCGATCGATCGATCTATCTATCTATCTATCTATCTATCTATCTATCTATCTATCTATCTATCTATCTATCTATCTATCTATCTATCTATCTATCTATCATATTAATATGATGTGAGGTCCAGTTAACAGCTAAAACAGGTAGAAGTAATGACTACTTTTTACTTAAGTACATGTCAGAGCCAAGACTTCTTTACATTTACTTAAGTAAGAAGGTATAATCAGTACTTCAACTTTTACCCGAAAATTTTAAAACATGAGTATCTGTACTTCTACTTAAGTAATGGATGTGTGTACTTTTGCCACCTCTGCCTAAAATCCTTTAAAAAAAGAATCCGACATTTAGAAACCAGGTGTTAAAAGTACACCTTTCCTACTTGCATGATGTTTAAAAGCATCATTATTTTTATCATGTGTTACTTAATAAAAAATATGACTACCTCTGTACAAAGCAGAATTTTGGGCAATTTCGGTTTTGTGGGGCAATTAGGTGTTACATCAGGACAAAAAACGTATAAAATATAGTCATGATCTCAAAGAAGCAATTGTGGCTGGCCATTAATCTGAAAAGGTTATTAGGCCACTTCCATACTATTTAAAATTCTCTGTTCTTTAATGAGAAGAGTTTTTTAGAAATAGAGATCTTTCAAAACAGCTACTTTCAATCTTATTGAATTAGAAAAAAGGACCCTTTCCTCTAACAGGAAGATGGCAGTATGAATTAGATTTTTCAAAAGCTCTTCTGAACAAAGGCAGAAGTTCTGGATTAATATTCTTTAGACTAAGGTGAATATGTTTGGTCATCATGGGCATTTAATAAAATATCAATGTGTTGTAATGGTCCAGACCTAAACTCTAGTGAGGTGCTATGGCAGGATCTTAAGAGTGCTGTTGATAAATAATTGCTCTTTTTTTTTTTTTTTCTCATTTAGTATTTTAATGTTTTCTTTATGAAAGAAAAAAAAAATGTTGAAATCTATTATGAGTTCCCTTGTCAGTAGAGGTAATTTGTTTATTTAAATATGCTAGTGAGGACCACAAATATGTTATTTATCTCCTAAAAAATAACAAAAAGCTGACAACGGATGTACTTTCTTTTTCCCATGACCATAATATTATACAGAGTAAGATACAGTGTAATTAGATTCCGATCCCTGGGGTTTACCTCTGAGAATCCTCTCTATAGTGCTGTGAAGTTGATATGAGACATTGCTGATGGGAACCTTATTGGAATCCAAGCATCAGATGGGGAAGCTTTATACAAATCTGCAGATCTAGAAAAAGCACATCTTTCTGGGTGAAATAGCTTGAACTCCAGCCATTATCACTGCCCGAAGCAACTGTCTCTTTTTGAATCAACTGTGAAATTGCATTGGAAGAAAGGTAAGCAAATACTGATACACTATTGCATTTTGTGCACACAGAGCATCTCATTTTCTGCTATATTCTGCTTCTTCAGGAAAGGTATTGTCATGGTGGGAAAGTAAAGTATATAGTGGTCAAATGCATATCTAAAAATCTACTAATGTAATTGAATTCTTTGTTATCTACCACAAAATGAAATCGATTGTGCAAAAAAAAAAAAAAGGAAATAAATCTACTATGGAAGAAAGAAAGAAAGAAAGAAAGAAAGAAAGAAAGAAAGAAAGAAAGAAAGAAAGAAAGAAAGAAAGAAAGAAAAAAAGAAAGAAAGAAAGAAAGAAAGAAAGAAAGACACACTACTACTACTACTACTACTACTAATAATAATAATAATAATAATAATAATAATAATAATAATAATAATAACAATAATAACAGAAAAATAGGTTAACATTGTTAATATGCTGGACCAAAGGAGGAAAAAAAAAAAAAATCCAGAAAATTACATTATTAAATAATGCATTAATGGTGCATTTGCTTAACATTTATAAATTTTAGTAAAAAAACCATTTATCAATGCATGAATGCACCATCAGTAGTTTTAACATAAAAACTAACACAAACACTAACCGTTACTCACTCATTCACCTTTTCTTTACAAAAACTCCAAACCTAAAATTACCCCTACTTGAAAAAACATGATATCTGTGTATATTTTCAAGCAAAATTTGCATGAACTTGACTCCAACGATAGCTAGAAGCAATAATTCTTAAAGGCTTTAATAAAAAGATAAGCTAAATCGTATTTATTACAGGAAACCCACTTAATTTTTACTTCATTCAGTTCACCTCATTCACTTTTATTGATTGATTGATTGATTGATTGATTGATTGATTGATTGATTAAATTTTGTAATAAGTGTTGAACAGCTTAAAGGTTAAACTGGCAGTGTGGAAGATTCTGGATTCTAAATGCTGAGATGCTTGTTATTATTACCACAGTTTGTTTAAATCAATCCAACAATATGACTTCAAAAGCAAAAACCAATAGTTTAAGTAGTGTAATAATCAATAAATATAAAGGGTAGGAACAATAAAAACATACCTGATAAAATGTACAAATTAAGGCAAGTTTAAATATTTACATCTGGAGACCAGAAGTCAGGAAGAAATCAACATTTTGGAACATGCTGAAATTGAATTTTTCGAATTTTTTTGTTAATTTTTAGACATTGATTAAATACACTTAAGTCCATACTACAGTAGTTAAGGTGTATTTCCTTTTTGTGTTTAACATCTAGACTTATTAGTTTCCTTCACATTCCTTTATCAACGCTGATGTTTGATTTAAATCTTAATTAATACTTAATTATTTAGTGGTATAAATGCTATTGGTGTCAATTCAGGACCAGAAGACACTTTTATGCACACTATGGGGTTTTACCGACTGTAATGCGCACGGTATTGTTCTCCAGATGACTCTTATAAAAAATTAAACCCTCAGTTTTAATATTAACACTGCTAGATGACAAAACTTTATTTAATTGTAGAATGTAGTCTTCATTAAATAGCGTGGTAAAAATGTACTCATGCCTTTTATTTTTATATAAATAACCAAAATATGAAAATTGAATAGGGGTTATATTAATAGTAAAATATAAAGAATGTGGGTTTTATTTTGTTAAAAGTACAGGAAACCTTGCCCTTTAGATTTTCATAATAATACAGAATATCAGGTGTATTTTCTGTATATTCTGCAGTTTTAATTGCATGGGTAGCAGTAAGGTCATGAGAGCAGACACTGTGTTTGGTATCTGTCATTGCTAATTATTCGATGATTATAGTAACTAGGCTTTAAAAGCTAAATATCATCTATACCTTTTTTAACATGCATTTATACTCTGATGGTTCATGGTGTTGTGGAAATGCATTAAGGACAAGAGTAATGATAAAACAGCAAACCATTTTTGCATGTATTTGGAGTAATGTGGAAAATTCTCAGGCAGTGAAGATTTTGTGTCTGTATTCAAGTGACCTTGAAATGCAATTTAATCTTCCCACACATCAAAAAAAAAGGGGAAAAAAGACCAGTGAGATTCAAATTAGTGCATTCTAAGTGAGTGGCACAGAGTAAATGTGGCCAGTTTGAGAAGAGAGCAAATGAAGAGGAACCGATGATAAAAGCACCATTTAATGGGAACTTTTTTTTTTAAATCAGTAAGTGACTGATATCGATAGGATCCTCCGTCATTCATTACACTAGAAGTGTAGAGCTCGGTTATTTGCACGGTTGGGTTTTGTTACTAGATTTATTTTGTTATTTATTTATTTATTAATGCCTACATTTTAAGTGTCTGCTCAGGGTTTAAAATCTTGCTTTGTGCTTGCTTACTGATTGTCATGTAAATGCAAAGTATTCACTTTCAAATGTGCAAAACTCAACTGAGATTTGGTCAACGTTCGCAGTTCATAAATAAATTCGTACACGAAGAGGCATGGTAAAGAGATTCAGATGCGTCAGAGCCGTTTAGAAAAGCAATATATTTGTGTGTAGTTGTGACAGGATTAGTAATTGATGCCAACCCCAATTAAGGAAACATAATATATATATATAACTATAACTTTGCTATTGCACACTAACATATGGTAGTGGTTTTTCAATCAGATATGTTGTATACTGGTGTACAATTAAAAACTAGGATTTCTTTCTTTCTATTCATTACTGTTCTATAAAAGCACAAATGATAGAAGAATTAGACCTGTAAAATAAGAAGGCCCTGAAGACTGGAGGCAGGCTGGAGGCACTCTGTCCTGCTCATCTTCACACTATGAGGAAGATTAAAATGTCTAGGAAATGAGGTTCATCTCCTGCCTGGATAAATGACCATGAAGTGTAATTAAAGAGGTTTAGTTAATTTCGCTGCCTTTAGTCCCTTTAAGTCATTTTAATCATTCAGTCAGACTGGTCATGCATAATTACAAAGCCTGACGAACTATTAAGTCCTACACCTAGTGGGACTGTGGAACAAGAGAATAGGCTCTTTAATGTCCTTTTCTATTTTTGGAGCAAAGCAACTCTTTTTGTGCTCCAGAAATCATTGACCTATACTACGGTGTATATATAATTGTTCCTGCATTATTGGAGGAAATTATATTAACGACAACCAGTGAGCCATTAAAGATCTATTAAACAGAAATGCATATTTAATCTGTCTTTGTTTATTATTAAAGGGCAATAAACGTATAAATGTTGAACCATTTGTTTTAATAAATTCTCCATTTCCGACATTTGAGATAATTAATTTTGTTTACAAATTCCTCCTGTATATACACTATGTACACGAGGTGGTAGCTCAGTGGTTAAGATATTGGAATTTTGTTTAGAAGGTAATGAGTTCAAATCCCACCACCACTATGCTGCCACTGTTGGGCCCTTGATAAAGTGCTCAGTTGTATCAATGAAATAATGTAAATCATTCTGGATAAAGGTGTCTGCCAAATGGCATTAATGTAAATGCAGTGATCTAATCAGCCAATCATGTGGCAGCAACAGTTGACTTGATTGAAGCCTTCTAAACTGATTAAAGCCACAGTACCACCTGAAGATAAGGAGCCCCAAAGCTTAATGCTGCCACAACCAAGCTTCTCACTGGTTCATGGTGCTATGGCATGAACATCTCATCTCATCAGACCATTCACATTTTGTCACAGGTTGTTGGTAAAATGTATCTGAGCTCAAAACTTCAACACACCAGGCCCCATAGACCAGGTATATTAAGAGTATGAAAGTGTAACATGCATGATATTTATGCAGCTCCATTAATGTTGCGGTCTCTTGAGAAAACATAGAATCCCTGATATTTTTTCTTCTACGTACGTTTTTGAAGACCATTTTGATATTGGCAAGGGCACTAAGTTGATCCATATTTTTTATATGTGTGATTGATGGCATTCACTGTGTTCCAGGGCAGATTTCATGTTTTGGAAAATCTTTTGTACCTATCCACTCAATCGATATCTTTTAATAACAAGTCCCCTTACATGCTTTTTAAGCTTTCTGTAGACCATGGGTTCAACTTCCAGATTAAATCAAAGAAATGTCAAATAAATAGATGTTTATTTGTGGTTCCATAAGGGAATGGGAGCTGCATCGAACATGCTTTGGGAATGCTTCGCATTGTTCCCGCTCTGAATCACGTGTAAAATCTGGCCAATAGACAGTCGTGATCTCATTGGTGGGTGAAGTCGCACAAACCAGGAAGCTACAAAATAGGAGTGCAATGGGAGCAACATCAGCTTCTGAAAAAGGACAAGATAAGCGCTGCAGGGTTGCAGGGAGTATGGCCCATTGATGCAGCTCTCGTTTCCTCGGGTAACTAGGGTTACCTACGTAACCTAGTGACGTTTCCTTTCAGGAACTTGAGTTGCGTTGAAAACGCTTTGGGAATGAGTGTCCAATCATGCCATACTGACCACTCCTTGCCTAGTGTGTCTGAGCACAACCTCCATGAGGGACAGAGGAGCCGGGAGTGGCTCTGATGTTGAGGTCATAGAAACACACAAACTTCAGCGGGGTGGACCAGCCCGCAGTGTTACAAATGTCCTTAAGCGATACTTCAGTGAACCAGGCCATAGAGGCCGCCATACCCCGGGTGGAATGAGCCTTAACTTTAAAAGGAGTGGGAAGACCAGAGAACTTATCCACAGTCCATCTACTGAGCATCTGCTTATTAGCCAGGAAACCTTTCCTGTGAGGGCCATAAAGGAGGAGATTGCCAGGTTGCTCCAGATTGCTCCTCTTAAAGGAGGAGATTGCCAGGAGAAAGGCGGTCTTCACCGACAAATACCTAAGGGCCACGTCGGCCAAGGGCTCAAAGGGGGGCTCAGATAGAGCCGCCAGCACAACGGGCAAATCCCACACAGGCACTCTAGGTTGTGTCATGGGCCACAGCCTAGGTACCGCGTAGGAAACGTGTCACAAAGGGGTGTTTCCCCAGCGACTGCCCCACAGGCTGAGTACAATAAGCCACGATAGCAGACACTTACACCTTTAGGGTGCACGGGGCCAACCCTGCAGCAAACTGTTCCTGCAGGAATGCAGAACTGAACCAACCGGGCAGTTAACTGGGTCCAACTGGTGGTGCTCACACCAGGTGGTAAACGGATGCCATTTAGCGGCATACAACATCCTCATGATGGGAGCTCTGAGAATTGTCTCTAATACCTCAGTAGAGAGACCAGCTGCTAGGAACTGCCCCCCCTCAGTGGCCACATCTTTCATAACTCTGGGCGGGGGTGAACCAGGGTTCCCCTGCCTGTGGGAGGTGATTCCTTGGATTGCCCTTTCGGGAGAACCCTCTGCCTATGTGCCATTACTGAAGGGGTCTTAAATGGAGGAGGCCAAGTGGGATCACACTGGTTGCTGCTACCATGAGACCAAACAGCCTTTGGAACTGCCTCACAGTCAGTGACTGGCCTACTTTTACTCTCTTGACTGCAGTGAGGATGACTTCGATCCGGGCAGGATACAATTGTGCCTGCAACAGAGTCGAGTCCCACACACTAAGCCCAAGAAGGTGGTTCTCTGTACTGGAGAAAGCACACTCTCAGGGCTACATATATATCAAACAAACAAAAAACAGGGCAGGTCTTAGTCTGTCTACAACTAAATATGGAAATCCATGATTAATTTTTCTAGTATTGTCAATAAAATGCTATAAACACTAATTATAATACTAAATGCCTTAAAAACATTGCTATTAACAAAAAAAGCCTTTGTTAAATATTTACAATTGTTAATTACTTTTAATACCATTAGATATTCTCAATATCTAATGTGCTTTTTGAGTGTATCATGTTACAATCATGTCACAGGCTATTACAGATGTGGCCTTTATAGTAAGTGTTACTGAAAGATGTACTATGCTGTACATTCTGAAATGAACATTATTGTTAGAATGAAACTGAACAATATGGCAGTTCATGATGTATGACCCTAGTTAGTAGTCAGAAAAATAAATAATGGTGTGACGTGCTCAAAGCAGTTGCATTACATTTCCACCAGCTGGGGGAACATATCGCTTTAAAGGTGTTATAACCATTTAATTGTATTCTCCTCACAGCTTTAAGGCTAAAGTGACCCCCTTTGGAGATGCATAATCCTAAGGACATTTTGTCCCTTTTTTTCAAGGACTTTCATTTGGCAAATTATACAGCTGCACTAATGAGAATGTTGGACTATTTTAAAGTTAAAGGAACTGAGTGAAGTGGATGACTTTATCAGATTGAGACTTCATTGTGTTTCATTTAATTTTGAACACCTCTGGCCAATCTCTAATGCATTGGAGAAAAAATCACACTACTTTCACTTTGACATTTTGTAGTTTTATTACCTGGAATTGATAAGGAATTTAACCAGGATTTAATGTTAAGAACCTACACAACATAATACTAATATTTAGTACTAATCAAGTAACTATGTTATGTTTAAGTGGATGATTGTAAAACCTGTTGGAAAAAGCTAGCTAGTCTGATGAAACCAAAATTTACCTTTCTTTTGGTGGAAACGAAACAGTGCTCACTACACTAAAACAACCATCCCAAGCCTGACATTGAAGATGTTTTTCAAAAAACGATTTGCACAAAACACATAATACAATACAGGAAAAACTTTCTTTCACTTTCAATCAGTACAATGACCTTAAATATACCACCAAAGTTACACTAGATTTGTACAAAACCAAGTTTTAGAATAGGCTATAAAAAAGCTCAAATCTTTGGAATTAGCTGAAAACAATAAGGAATTTTCTCTAAGAAGAGTAATGAAACGAATCTCAGTAGCTCTAATTGCAACAATGGTGGTTCTACCAAGACCTGATCAAGTACTAAGTAACTTTAAGCAAGAAATATTTACATAACAATCAAAGTATTTTGCTTTCCTTTTAAGAATAATTAGCAGCATAGGAATTCCATGCAAATCAAACACTAGAATTTCCAGTGGACTTACAATGTAGAGAGTTGGGGTAAATACATGACCACAAGATATGAAAAATTGTATGTTTGGCTATTTTTAACTTGTGTTATAATATCTAGTAACAGGTCTACAGGACACCTACATAAGTCATTTATATCAACTAGCTAAAGAATCAGGTGGCATAAGGGCTACTTACTGTACAATATTGTTATTAGCTTAGTTTAGGCTTAATTTTATTGTCACGGGCAGAGATGTGGTACAGAAACAATAAAATACAGTTAGAAAACAACCAGTAGTGCAACTAGCAAATAGAACACTAATATAAAACTACATTGGGAAACAGTTCGATAAATACCAGTAGTGAAATTAAATCAAATACATAAGATTCATGGTGCAGAAGGTTAAGGTGTATGCAACATAAATATGCAGGGAATATGATTCATTACATACAATGTATACAATATGTTCCAGTAGCTAGAGATGTGCAGATGGCAATGGTGCGCAAATACTGTAACAACCTTAAATAAAATAACTGTAGTAATAAGATATAATTGCAGAAAAGTGCAAGCGTGAAATAATAGATAAGAGCTAGTAGTTAATGATTAGGAGCTCTGCATTAGTACAGCTAAAGGGGGAAAAAGCATTTCTTGTGTCTTTTTGTGAGACTATGATTATGTAAGTAAGTATGCTTTCAGCAGTACAGTGATAATGGTTCACTATGATCTGAGGAGATTTCTTCAGTTGCCTCAAAAAGTACAGATGTTTTTGCACCTTTTTAACTAAAAGGTAACATATTGAGGTTTCAGGAAAGTTATAAAAAGATTTTGGCTCCCACTCATTTAAAGGATAAGACAGACTGTACCTATATTCTATTAATGAAGAAAGGAGAGTGTTTATATACAGTGAGGAAAATAAGTATTTGAACACCCTGCTATTTTGCAAGTTCTCCCACTTAGAAATCATGGAGGGTCTGAAATTGTCATCGTAGGTGTATGTCCACTGTGAGAGACATAATCTAAAAATAAAAATCCAGAAATGACAATGTATGATTTTTTTAACTATTTATTTGTATGATACAGCTGCAAATAAGTATTTGAACACCTGAGAAAGTCAATGTTAATATTTGGTACAGTAGCCTTTGTTTGCAATTACAGAGGTCAAACGTTTCCTGTAGTTTTTCACCAGGTTTGCACACACTGCAGGAGGGATTTTGGCCCACTCCTCCACACAATCTTCTCTAGATCAGTCAGGTTTCTGGCCTGTCGCTGAGAAACACAGAGTTTGAGCTTCCTCCAAAGATTCTCTATTGGGTTTAGGTCTGGAGACTGGCTAGGCCACGCCAGAACCTTGATATGCTTCTTAGAGAGCCACTCCTTGGTTATCCTGGCTGTGTGCTTCGGGTCATTGTCATGTTGGAAGACCCAGCCTCGACCCATCTTCAATGCTCTAACTGAGGGAAGGAGGTTGTTCCCCAAAATCTTGCAATACATGGCCCCGGTCATCCTCTCCTTAATACAGTGCAGTCGCCCTGTCCCATGTGCAGAAAAACACCCCCAAAGCATGATGCTACCACCCCCATGCTTCACAGTAGGGATGGTGTTCTTGGGATGGTACTCATCATTCTTCTTCCTCCAAACACGGTTAGTGGAATTATGACCCAAAAGTTCTATTTTGGTCTCATCTGACCACATGACTTTCTCCCATGACTCCTCTGGATCAGCCAAATGGTCATTGGCAAACTTAAGACGTGCCTGGACATGTGCTGGTTTAAGCAGGGGAACCTTCCGTGCCATGCATGATTTCAAACCATGACGTCTTAGTGTATTACCAACAGTAACCTTGAAAACGGTGGTCCCAGCTCTTTTCAGGTCATTGACCAGCTCCTCCCGTTTAGTTCTGGGCTGATTTCTCACCTTCCTTAGGATCATTGAGACCCCACGAGGTGAGATCTTGCATGGAGCCTCAGTCCAAGGGAGATTGACAGTCATGTTTAGCTTCTTCCATTTTCTAATGATTGCTCCAACAGTGGACCTTTTTTCACCAAGCTGCTTGGCAATTTCCCCGTAGCCCTTTCCAGCCTTGTGGAGGTGTACAATTTTGTCTCTAGTGTCTTTGGACAGCTCTTTGGTCTTGGCCATGTTAGTAGTTGGATTCTTACTGATTGTATGGGGTGGACAGGTGTCTTTATGCAGCTAACGACCTCAAACAGGTGCATCTAATTTAGGATAATAAATGTAGTGGAGGTGGACATTTTAAAGGCAGACTAACAGGTCTTTGAGGGTCGAAATTCTAGCTGATAGACAGGTGTTCAAATACTTATTTGGAGCTGTATCATAAAAATAAATAGTTTAAAAATCATATATTGTGATTTCTGGATTCTTTTTTTTTAGATTATGTCTCTCACAGTGGACATGCACCTACGATGACAATTTCAGACCCCTCCATGATTTCTTAATGGGAGAACTTGCAAAATAGCAGCGTGTTCAAATACTTATTTTCCTCACTGTACCTTAACAATGATGATTGTCTCTAAGTTACGTATGCAGTCCTAGTTTCCTGAGGGAAAAAGCACTGTGTTGGAACGCTTTGGGAACGTGGCTGCATTGTCCATGCTCTGAATAATGTGTGTAATCAGTCAAAATTGGAGGCAGGCTGTCACCGGTGGGGTGATTTAACGACCAGAAAGTATAAAACGCACATGGAGTGAAGCCGGTGTCAGCTTCTGTAACCAAGAAGGAGGCACTGAAGGGACGCCAGAAATATGGCATATAAATGCAGCATCTCGTTCCCCTTTAGGAAACTAGAGTTACATACGTAACCTAGAGACGTTCCCTTTCAGGTCCAATACCACTACACTTACCAGTCCCTGACTAGTGTGAAAGAGCTAGGCCGAAGGACAGAGGTGCCAGGAGTGGCACAGAGGTCAAGGTTGCAAAACCTGACAGAGGTGAGCTGCGTGGACCAGCCCGCAGAGGTCTTGGAGGGACCAAGCCTTGGAGGCTGCCACACTCCGGGTCGAGTGTGCTCTGACCCCGAATGGAGCGGGGACAGCAGAGGACCCATAAGAGGATGCAATAGCATCAATAATCCATCTGCTGAGGGTCTTCTTATGAGCAGGAAGGCCTCTCCTTGGATTCCTTTGAAATTTTTCCGACTTGCTTCAAAGACTTGTCCTATGGACATAATAGTTCTCAAACAGGGCACAGCCGGTTACATCTCTCCTGGTCTGGAGTCTGGAATGAAGGAGAATTGAATGTCTGAAGCCTGACAGGTCGTGGGATGACTGAGGGCACCTTGGGGATGTAACCTGCCCTAGGGTGCAGGAAGGCACTGGCCATGCCTGGAGTAAACTCCAGAAAAGAGGAGGCCACAGAGAGGGCCTGTAGATTACCTACTCTCCTCAGAGAGCAGCTAGCCAGCAAGAACGCAGTCTTTATAGACAAGTCAAATCAAGTCAAATTTATTTCTATAGTGCTTTTCACAATAGACATTGTCTCAAAGCAGCTTTACAGAATTTAAGAGTTAAGGTGAAATATGTATATTTATCCCTGATGAGCAAGCCATAGCGACTGTGGCAAGGAAAAACTCCCTTAGATGACGTGCAAGTGACAAGTGCCTCTACGAAATCTCGATCAACGGCTCAAAAGGGGGCTCGGAGAGAGCCTTCAGTACAACGGCCAGATCCCAACCAGGCACTCTTGGTCGCACCAGCCTGACCACCACAGGGCTACTAGTAGGAGACGGACTCCGTACTGGCGAACTTTCCCCAGAACTCCCAGAAGCAGCACAACGGGGGGGGGGCTGTCATACAGGTGCAGCCTCGGCCATGCCAGTGCAATGACATCCAGTCCCAGCGGGCTGGAGGATATAGGAAGAACCACAGGGGACAGAGCGATGTCTCTAGAGACGCGAACAGGTCTACTTCGACTTTGCCAAACTTCTCCCAGATCTGCTTCACCACAGCACAACCCCCTTGGTGGTTGATGTAAGAGACCACCGAGTTGTGGTCCAAGTGGATCAACACATGATGGCCTCTGAGGTCCGGGAGGAAATGCTTCAGAGACAGAAGTACAGCCAGCATCTCCAGGCAATTGATGTGAGGGAGGCACTATGCGACAACCAGGGACTCACAACACGGGGCCTTGAAATAGGAACCCCGTATCACTCAAGCATCTAATGCATGTAGGCATTAAAAGTGCATGTATAGCGCTCTAGATAAAGGCGTCTGCTAAATGCTGCAAATGTAAATGTAACTGTAGACATAGCTGCATTACCTTAATTGTACAAAGGGGATTGCCCTTCCTTGAGAACTCATGGGCCCTGAGCCACCACTAAAGTGGTCTCATGTACATAAGGCCAAGTGGAATGACATTGGATGCTGCTGCCATAAACCCGAGCAGTCTCTGAAACTGCTTGACAGTGAGTGACTGCTCTTTTCTGACCCTTCTGACAGCCATAAGGATGGACGCAATGTGGGCAGAAGAAAGCTGCATGCACATAGTCGTTGAAACCCCTGTGACACAGAGATAGGTGGTTCTCTGTGATGAAGAAAGCACTCTCTTCTCGTCATTCAGCCGAAACCCCAGTTCCATCATGTGAGTGAGAACGACATCTCGATGCCCGGACCACTAACTGCTCTGATCGAGCTAATATCAACCAATTGGTGATATAGTTGAGGATATGGATGCCCTTAAGTCTCAGGGGAGCCAGAGCTGCATCAACAGATTTCGTGAAGGTGTGGGGTGATAAGGCAAGGCCGAAAAGAAGGACCCGATATTGGTATGCTTTAACCCCAAAAGCGAACCTCAGGAACTTCCTGTGAGAAGGGAGGATGGGTACATAAAAGTACGCATCCTTTAAATCGACCGTGACAAACCAGTCCTCTGATCTAATCTGAGGCACAACCTGCTAAAGGGTCAGCATTTTCAACTGGAGCCTCATCAAAGAGCGGTTTAGCTGACGTAGATCTGGAATAAGACCAAACCCACCGTCCTTTTTGGGAACTATGAAGTACAGCTGTAGATCCCAGATTCTCTGTCTGATGGAGGGACCACCTCACTGGCCTCCTTTCTCAGGAGCATGTCTACTTCTCATTCCATGACCTGCACCTCTCCCACCATAGTGGCTTAGTGACCCTTAGTGGTGCTACATGCAATCCAGTCCCCCCCCTCACAGGTCAGGTCAGGACCTCTTGGCCAAAGCCCTCTTGTTGAAGATGACAGTCCTTGTCTGTATATTTTTCTGAAATACTTTCGCATTAAAAAAATTAACATCTTGCTGATAAAAAAAATATAATGTTACAAAACAAATGAGACCCCCACCACAAAAAAAATAATAAAAATACTAAAAAACAGTAAAAGAGGTGGAATCTCAGACTTGAGCCTCTTTCTCTATAGGCAGGTGTCAACATTTTTATTTTACACCACCTATTATGTCAAACTTTTTATTTCCAGCCAGCATTATGGCATTATGGAAACAAAATGATTGATGGAAAATTTAGCCAATAATTGCAGGATTCTAACGATATATGGGAGGATTTTATTCCCCACGTGGGTGAGTCTTAGTTTTATTACTCTTTACAAACTTTTAGTGGTGAAAGAACACACGTGTGTAGTGACAAACCAGGAAGTGGATGCAGCTTTCAGTTCGGAATAAACAGCTTGTTTTCAGCTTATGCTAACTGGAATTTGTTTACAAAAAAATAAAATAAAGAAAAAATTGGACAGTCAAAAAAGTTGTTTTATCTGCGATTTGCACAAAGCAGCGATGTGGAGGGGGCAGAGTAACAACAGAGACTTAGAGATCTGCATGGAGATGGTATTTTACATCTGTAATTTACAATATATTTCCCTTAACAGTTTTATATGATGTGTGTGTGTGTGTGTGTGTGTGTGTGTGTGTGTGTGTGTGTGTGTGTGTATTTTGAGATTGAAATGGCCGGACATCAATATGGTCATAACTGTAAAACAATAGCTTGTCTGGCTACCTGGCCATCGACATGAATGCCAAATCATTATCAATAGCCAAACATGTATAACAAAAGCTTTTAATAGTAAGCCATTCATTTCTATGCAGACTGTATGAATATAATATGAATGGCCACATGAGGTTAGCAGGTGGAAGGAGTAAAGGATCAGACATAGTCTCAGATAAATGTTTGTAGGAATCTTATGTCATAAAAATCCTAATAAAATGTGAAATATAAACTAATGAGACATGTGGCTTTCAACCCAGTACTTTTCTGGATTGCTCCATTACTGATTTCATGTATTTATATATGAAATAAAAATAATGTTCAGTGCAGAAAATGTATATCCATGGCACTTCATAATCTATAACGTCTCTAGGTTATGACCGTAACCCTAGTTCCCTGAGGGAACGAGACACTGCGTCGAAACGCTATGGGACCGTTCCCATAGCGTTTCGACGCAGCACGAGTTCCTGAAGGGGAACTTGATCTTTTTACACAATATCAACATTGATGATTTACAGTAAAGCTTAAAGTGTCTTCTTCCAAAAGAAATATAAATTGTGTATGTAGCACTTTTTTATTATTAACTGTTAACATTAAAAGTTAAAAAAGGTATTTCAGGTGTGAGTCCTAAAATTTGGGCCGGGTGAGGTGGGGAGGGGCGAACCAAACATAGTCTCAGATAAATGTTTGTAGGAATCTGATTTTTCATAATATCTTCATTCAATTAAAAAAATATAAACTCATGAGACATGTGGCTTTTAACCGATTACTTTTCTGAATTGCTCCAGGACTGATTTCATGTATTTATATATGAAGGAAAAAAAAATCTAACTTTTTATAACTTATGTTTTTGAGCAATATCAACTTTGAATAATGGACATTTGAAGCTCAAAGCGTCTTCTTTTTATAGATATTTAAATTGTGTATGTAGCCCACTTTTATCAGTAACCATTAACATTTAAATTTAGATAGGGCATTTTCAGCTGTGAGTCCCAAAATCTGTGTCGAAGGCTAACAGGTTAAGGGTCCATAAACTTCATGAGGTGGGACGTGACTGGAGCTGGCACAACCTCAGGATGCCTCAGGATGGGTACAGAAAGAGAAGCAGTGGAGAGGAATTAGCATAGCTGCTGTTCATGATATTAACAAACACAAGTTGATAATGTGATGTGATCAGATGTACTGGAGCACAAGGTTATGATATGTGATGTGTGTTATGTGTAGGATTCGCTAAAAATATAATGTTTTAATCTGCACTTAAACTGAGAGAGTGTATCTGAACCCCGAACACTGCCAGGAAGACTATTCCAAAGTTTAGGATCTAAATGTGAGAATGCTTTACCGCCTTTAGTGGATTTTGCTATTCTAGGAACTACCAGAAGTCCAGAGTTTTGAGATGTCAAGGAGCGTGACGGATTGTAGCGTGTTAGAAGACTGGAAAGATACATTAGAGCTAAACCGTTTAGGGTTTTGTAGGTAAGAAGCAGTAGTTTGTAGTCGATTCGAAACTTACCAGGTAGCCAATGTAGGAATGATAAGATTGGGGTTATATGGTGATATTTTCTCGAACTTGTGAGAACTCTGACTGCTGCATTCTGGGCTTAGTGTAGCTTGTTTATTAATGAAACAGGACAACCACCTTGTAATGCATTACAATAGTCCAGTCTGGGTGTCATGAATGCATTGACGAGCGTCTCTGCATCATATATAGAGAGCAGGTTTCTTAGCTTAGCAATATTTTTAAGGTGGAAGAAGGCTGTTTTCATAATATGGTTGATATGATTTTCAAAAGACAAGCTTCTGTCTAAAATAAAAAAGAACTGTACTGAAGTAAATTATGTATTAATGTGTCATTTAAAAGTTTCTGTAACACTTTGTATTATATAAAATTGAAATATATATTAAATTACATTTTAAAATACGTAATCACGATCAATCGCATGATTGCCATGAGTTAACTCGTGATTAAGCTTTATTGCACATCTTTATCTGTTCTAAAAGTACCTTAAATTAATACTATTCAGGTTTTCAATTCTCTAATCAACATAGGCATAAACAAATGCTTTATGAAAATGTATGTTTATTATGAGTGAAACCAAACTCAACATAGAGCATAAAGACGATATATATTTTTGTCAATGTTTGAAAGTAATTATGGTGTTTAAAATTGCGAAAATCATCAGGACATCAAATGCAACTTTTGCTGTTTCCACACGGACGAATTTAATTGCTGAATATGTGCATCATGATGGATTTTGGAGCTTGATTTAAAACATGGCACATCAGTAAAACAAATGTTTAGTGATTCAAAATTAGTTCCTTATTTTTTTTTTTTTTTAATATCTGAGTAAATAAAGGATGTAAATTAATTCCATCTAGTTGGATTGTTATCCTGGTACATGGTATTATACAGTACTCTCTTATGCTGATTTAGTGTGTAATTATTATCAGTAATTCAAGAAACAGTAGTTTAAAAGTACATGGGGGAACTGTGCAATATGGACATTTGACAAGAGTGAGTGTGGTTCTTTCAAAAAAATTTTGCAGGCAGTGTGGATATGCTGACTTTGGAAGTGGTTGCATTAAACTTTCCTTTCACTGGAACTAGGAGACCCAGAGCTGTTCCATAACAATGCTTCTCGGAATAAAACCAGCTCCATGAAGATATAGTTTACATGTGTTGGAGTGAAAGATCATAAAATACCTGCTATTTATCTCTGACCTCAACCCTATTGAACACCTTTGGGATGAATGTTAATGCTGACTGCACCCCAGGCCTCCTCATCTGAACTACATCAGTGCCTAACTTTTCTAACTTTGCCTAACACCCTTGTGGCATAATGAGCAAATATTTCCATCAACACACAACAAAAATTTCCCCAAAACTTTTAACATGTTCCGAAAATATTAATTATAAGATATGGACATGGAAAAGGATATGATGGTACATAGTAGTATGTATATATATATATATATATATATATATATATATATATATATATATATATATATATATATATATATATATAAATTTTTTATTATCACATGAACCAAAAGGAAATGAAATAATCTTTTTTTTTTTTTTTTCCATTTAAAGATTGTAAATAGATACAGAAAAGAAAAAAGTAAAAAGTATTCATAAATATTTCATAAATTTTGTGTGGGAAGTAAAACAAAAAAAAGCTTTTTGCTTCCCTCTTTTTTTTTTTATGAACTGTTTAAATATTAGTTTATAAGAGTGTGTCTTCCATGTGATCGCTGTGTTGAATGTATTTTGGGCATTACTGGATGACTAAGTCAGCTATAATTTCCCCACCAGCGTATCCTCTACTAGCTAGAATCTACAAATCAAAACCTCAATTAGGTCATGAAACTCACACTCTGCAAAAGGCCACAGGAGTTTCTCAGCCACTGTCTTATTAATGAGAATACTTTCCATTGCTTCACTAGATTTAGTCTACTCTCTGAGGAAATAACTTATGTGGCTAGAAATTTGTCTGTGTACGTGTGGGGGCAAGAGAGAGGGGGTGATTAATATACTAGGGAGGACCAATTAGCACAATACAAAGTGTAGCATCATGGACTACATGACAAAAGGAGGGCAAAGGTTCTCTGCAGCTTGTCTGAATGCTGGTACAAGTGATGGCTTCATCGATCAAGAACCAATCATTAAGTTTGACTGATTCATACTGTCATGGTAGATGCCACCAGAGCACCGAGGCAAGAACTGGGTCATCCGAACACTTTAATGGGCAGGACTGTGGTGGGTCTTGTTTTAAGCTTGATCTTTCCAAGCACTAATTGTGTGCATGTGTGGTGGAAAATAGACGAAAACTCACCCTGAGAGCGCAGATTTCTTCATATTTCAATGTAAGTGAGATCTGAATACTGGTATTTAAACATCAGATAAAACTATATGTTGCACAGCCTATATCTAACATTGAATTTATTTTTTTTTTTTACTTCAGTTTAGTACGCTATTGTATGCACAAGTAACTGTCACTACAGTTTTTTTATAGATCAAATGGAGAAAAAATTGGCTGTGATTTGAACTTATGACCGTTGAATCAGAAGTCAACCACTAAGCTACCACCTCCCAATTTTATGACCTTTAAATAATAAAGAATGTGGCTGTAAAATACAAGTTATCTACAAATGCTGGGTAAGATTAATTTATTAAATAAACTACCAAATATTTCAATATGACAGGCAAACTCAAAAAACGTGAAGCAGACTATGTTAGACTGATCAGTAAAATGCAGTAATAGGGTTGGGCAAGAAGGAAAAACAATTTTGGATTTATTGGAAAATTATTGGATTTTTGAAACCAAAATCATAAAAATAAGAGAAATAAAACAAAGATCATGAACTGTTTGGTCATTGCAGATTACCTGGACAAGTTACTTCATGGCTACAGTATGGAAACGTAGGTGGATATACACTAAATTAATAAATAAAAAGGGCACCTGTGAATAAAAGACACATGAAGTATAATGAAAAGACAGGGAACAAGACATTATATGAAAGAAAATGTAAAATGGCACATGACAACAAACAAAAAAATAAAGAAGTCTGGAGCAGGGTGAGTCGGTCTGTGCTTCGTGGCAGCCAGTCGCACTCCGTAGGAGGGGGATATTTCCTGACAAGCAGTGACTAATATAATAATTACAAACAGTACAACAATTCAGGTAGCAATATATTGACAATGAACTAGATTTTATTTAGACGTTTGTGTGAATGTTTGCCATCTCATCCATATGTCATCACATTTGTGACAGAGTGAACTGTCCCTATAACGGACAAAGTTACCGGACACTATAATGCAGGGAAGTCGTAGGAGTGGTGCATTGTGGAGATAACAGAGGCTGAGAACTATTGTGGTGAATGCACATGAGCAGGTGCGGCTATTTGGTGGATAGTTTTCTTTACTTTCCCTGTATTTGTCTTTGTGTTGTTATTTTGCCACTTATTCTTTTCTTTATTATATATATATTTTGGACCTTGCACTTGAGCACGCTGTAAACACCACTTTACAAGGAACATCACAGCGAGTATCGCCATCATTTGGGTAGAAGGCGAACCCGTAAGGCCGCTCTACCACATTTGGTGTCAGAAGTGGGATGGCTACTCGCAAGACAGTGCCAAAAGGACGCAAGGCCAGGATGGTGCTTCGTTCCCAAACCCAGGCAGCCACTGATGAAGATGGAGCCTGGGGAACAGTGGAGTCAACTGAGGAGGAAAGAGAGGAGGATTGGTTGCCTCCTGTACGACCCAAGGGTACGGCATCCAGGACTGGAGCAGGGCCGCCCATTAAACCATTCGAAGAAGGGATGGCCGAGGTGTTTCGGCAGTTTATGCACGCACAGGAGCAGCAAGAGCAACGCTACCTCCAAGCGCTGCAGACTCTGCAGGTGACCATGCAGCAAGCCATCCAACCAGCTTCTTCATCACTGGGCCTGGAGAGCCCACGAATGGAGCTGCCCACACCAGCACCCCGGAGAATTAGCCTGTCCCCAAGGGTCCCGCACACTCCAACAGTAAGCCCACAACTGGAGCTTCCTGCACCAGCTCCCCGTGGAAGTGCTACCGCACTGAGGGTCCAGAGCACACCGACGCCCACCAGTCAGCCAATGCTCAGAACCGAGCCCAAGTTGCCAAGCTTCCAGCATGGGGAAGACATTGAGAACTATCTGCATCGGTTCGAGTGGCTCGCCAGAACCTGGAAGTGGCCGGAGGACGAATGGAGCTACCAGCTGGTTCCGCTGTTGACCGGGCAAGCACTGGAGGCCTACCTGGCGATGGATGAAGACCAAGCAGTGGTCTACAGTGAGCTGAAGAAGGCGCTGTTGGAGAAGTTTAATGTTTCTCCTGAAACCTATCGTCAGCGGTTTCGTGCGACTACAACCCCAGTCGCAGAGACTCCCTCAGAGACGTATAATCGGCTGAGGCACCTGTATCGCCGTTGGGTGCGGCCGGAACTACACACCAAGGAGGAGATTGGGGAGATGGTCATCCTGGAGCTGCCATACGAGATCAGGATATGGGTAAAGGAACGGGAGCCGAGAACTGGGCTAGCTGCTGCCAAACTCGCCCAGCAGTATCGGAACGCCCACCAGGAGAGTCGTCGTTTCCAACTGGTGAAAGGTGACCAGAAGAGTCGCCGCCACCTTCAAGCCAGCAAGGGGGACAAAGACACCAGAGAACCGAAACTCATCTGCTACTATTGCCAACAGCCAGGACACAAAGCAACTGTGTGCCCAGCAAGAAAGGCCAAGCTGACGGGGTTCTGTTATGTCCCAAGGAAGGAGGACAGTACAGTGAATTGTATCGGGAACCCCGACTGCTCCAGTGGCCGTGAATGGGAAGGAGTTGAAGGCTTTGTTGGACACTGGGAGTTCAATGTCACTGGTGAAGAGATGTCACGTGACCAGGGTGTCTTTCACGCAGCACACAAAGTTACAATGTGTGCACGGAGAGGTGAAACAGTACCCCCAAACCGAGGTGAATGTGTCCATAAACGGGCAGACATACCTACTCACTGTGGCTGTTGTGGAAACCCTACCGGCAGATGTTATTTTGGGACGTGATGTACCGGTGTTACCCGAACTGGTACAAGCAAACTGGGAGGAAGAGCGAGCGAGATCCAACGTCCAGCTAGCCTGTCCAGTCGTCACTCGGGCCCAAGCTAAGATGGGACTGCAGCCATTGCCTGACATGGACAGTAGCTTGTTGCAGGGCGGGACCAAGGGGCCCAGAAAATCACGTCGCCAACGTCGGCTGGAGAAAGGACTCGGTACCCCAGTGCCGGAGATTAAAACCGAAGGACTGGAGGTCAGTGGACGGACTGTACCGGTGAACCTCGTGGAGCTGCAGCGTGCAGACGAGTCGCTAACCCCTTTGTTTGAGAAAGCGAGGCAAGGCAAGCAAGCGGACGTGTGTGGGGAGCAGTACGTCATTAACAACAATATACTGTATATGCAAGCCTCAGACATAACCAGGTTGGTGGTGCCGAGATGTTGTCGCCCCGTGGTGCTGCATCTAGCACATACAGTTCCCTGGGCGGGACATCTGGCTCTGCAGAAGACCTACGCACGTATCAGCTCACGATTCGTCTGGCCGGCGTTGTACACGGATGTACAGAAGTACTGCACCACATGCCCCACCTGTCAGCAGACCAGTGCTGTGCGACGACGAGACAGGGCCCCTCTACAACCATTGCCTGTAATCTCCGTTCCATTCCAACGCATCGCTATGGACATAGTAGGGCCACTGGAAAAGAGCAGTACAGGATATCAGTATATCCTCGTCATCAGCGACTATGCCACTAGGTACCCAGAGGCGTTTCCTCTCCGCTCCATCACCACCCCGAAGATAATAAATGCTCTCATCCAGCTGTTTTCTCGGTGGGAATCCCAGAAGAGATCCTCACGGACCAAGGGACCAACTTCACCTCAGGACTGATGAAACAGTTACACCGACAGCTGGGGATCACCGCTATCAAGACCAGTCCATACCACCCGCAGACAGATGGACTGGTGGAGCGTTTTAATAAAACGCTCAAAGGCATGCTGCGGAAGTTTGTGTCGGATACTGGAAGGGACTGGGACAAATGGCTACCTTTCTTGCTGTTTGCCTACCGGGAGGTGCCACAAGCATCGACTGGCTTTTCACCCTTCGAGCTCCTGTACGGTTGGCAGGTCCAAGGACCTCTGGACCTCCTCCGAGAAACTGGGAGGACCCTTGTTCAAGAAATAAGGCTGAAAAGGGCATAGTCCAGTACGTCCTAGAGATGAGGGATCGTTTGGAAAACTACAGGAAGCTGGCAGTGGAGAACCTCCAAAAGGCGCAAAAGTACCAGAAGACGTGGTATGACCAGCAAGCCCGTAGCAGAGAGCTACGACCAGGACAGAAAGTACTGTTGTTGCTGCCCACGTCCAAAAGTAAGCTCCTTATGAAGTGGCAGGGGCCCTACAGTGTGGTACGGCGGATGGGGCAGACATCGTACGAGATCTATCATCCTGACAAAGGCAAGGCAAAGCAAACGTACCATATTAACCTGCTGAAGGAGTGGAAAGAGCCTCCCAGCGAAAAGGCAGACCCGGTACTGCTCATTCAGAAGGTGGAGGAAGATCGGGAGGAGGATCATCCGGAACCAAAGGCTAGCGGACAGACACAGCCAGCAGAGGTAGACCTCGGACACTTGGAGGCACCCAAACAGGCTGAGCTGCAAACGCTCTTTGTGTTTACCCGGCGTTGTTTCGTCAGAGGCCTGGACGGACCAACCTGGTACACCACAAGATCCGCCTGACCAATACAACCCCATCTCGACAGAGACCGTATCGGGTGCCTGAGAGGCTGGTGGCACCACTGAAGGCAGAAGTTAGGACGATGCTGGAGATGGGAGTAATCGAGCCGTCAAGCAGTGAATGGAGTAGTCCGGTGGTCATCGTACCCAAGAAGGACACCACCCTCCGCATCTGCATTGACTTCCGTCGATTAAACTCCCAGTCCCAGTTCGAGGCGTACCCGATGCCACGCATTGATGACCTGCTGGAAAAGATCGGGGGAGCCAAGTACGTGACCACATTAGACCTGTGTAAGGGATATTGGCAGGTGCCTCTGGAAAAGACGTCCAGACCTTACACAGCGTTCAGGACCCCACTTGGACTGTTCCAGTTCACGGTTCTTCCCTTCGGCCTACATGGGGCACCAGCAACATTCCAGAGGTTGATGGACCAAGTGCTGCAAGGCGGGAAGAATGGTCGGTCACAGATCTGGACGATGTGGTGGTTCACAGCGAGACCTGGGCTGATCACCTTAACCACCTCGAACAGACCCTGAGGAGGATCCAGGAGGCGGGCCTGACACTGAACGTGGTTAAATGTGGGTGGGCCAAGGCTGAGGCAGACTACCTGGGTTACCGCTTGGGTGACGGAGAGCTGAGGCCGCAAGTGGACAAGGTAGAAGCTATTCGCAACAGCCCGAGGCCTACAACTAAGAAGGAGGTCAGGTCCTTCTTAGGACTGGTGGGATGGTACCGGCGGTTCATCCCAAATTTCTCCACCACTGCAGGACCGCTGACCAACCTGCTGGGAAAGGCGGTGAAGAACCCTATAAGGTGGACTGACGACTGTGAGACAGCCTTCGTCACACTGAAGGAAAGAATGTGTGCAGAGCCTGTCCTACGCAGTCCAGACTTCACAAAGCGGTTCACCGTCCAGGTTGACACATCTGCGGTGGGCATTGGAGCAGTCTTGACCCAGGGTGAGGAAGACAACCAGAGACCAGTCGCCTTTCTGAGTCGGAAACTGCTGCCACGTGAAACCCGGTACTCCACTATTGAAAAGGAATGCCTGGCAATCAAGTGGGCCCTGGAGAGCCTGAAGTACTATCTGCTCGGGAGAGAATTCACCCTGGAAACAGACCACAGAGCGTTAACCTGGATCCACACCATGAGGGACCACAATGCTCGGGTGACCAGGTGGTACCTCTCCTTGCAGCCGACAACTTCAGGATCAGACATCGCCCAGGAAACAGAACCTGACTGCTGACTACCTGTCTCGCCACCCGGCAAGCTCACGGCTTGCAGAGGGGGAAGGTGATGTGACAGAGTGAACTGTCCCTATGGTCGGCATGACAATACACACAACACTTTCACTTCTCCTTTGGTTCTTGCTACAGCGCTGTGGGTGCACACGCACGCCAGCTAGCACGCCGCTCGCAAACACACACACACACACTCACTTCATTCTTTCATCTCTCATCCCGGACAATGAGCGCACACACACACACACACACACACACACAAACGGAAGGACTTCCGACACCTATAACAGTCCGGTAACTTTGTGTGCTCACCTGTTAGCTGCGTCGGTCTTCCGGGTTGGGTTTGGATGGCAGCCAACCGAGCGCTGAATAGCGGCCGGCTTTAAAGGGCCAGCGCTGCGTCGCGCATGCGCAGTAAACCCGGAAGTCGGCAGGCTTATGTTGAAGGGACACTTTTGTTTGTGTGATTATTATTATTGTTATTATTATTAATTTCTTAATTTCTGTTATTAGCATTATTAGTACTATTATTAGTATTAACATTATTGTCATGTTTATTTATTTTTATGATATTCACAATGTTATTAAGCCATTTTGTGACTGGCTACAAAATACCAAACCCCTTTGGGTAAAATGGTTGAGTCCAAGGGGAGGGGCTTACACTATATAAGCCAGCCTCCCACTATAATGCAGGGAAGTCGTAGGAGTGGTGCATTGTGGAGATAACAGAGGCTGAGAACTATTGTGGTGAATGCACATGAGCAGGTGCGGCTATTTGGTGGATAGTTTTCTTTACTTTCCCTGTATTTGTCTTTGTGTTGTTATTTTGCCACTTATTCTTTTCTTTATTATATATATATTTTGGACCTTGCACTTGAGCACGCTGTAAACACCACTTTACACGGAACATCACAGCGAGTATCGCCATCATTTGGGTAGAAGGCGAACCCGTAAGGCCGCTCTACCACACATTAGTCACTGGTCTAAAGGTTATTGAGAAACCTCATTCTACTCTTGAATGACTGAATACTAGGGGTATAACGGTAAACAAAATTAATGGTTCGGTACATACCTTGGTTTTTAAGTCACAGTTGGGTTAAATTTCAGTATGGTTAGGGGGGAAGGAATGCAAAAAATAAAATTGCTTGTAATTTTTTATTAACACGGTTTATCACATTAACAAAACAAATCGTGTTTCCGGTACGACGTTTCTTTTTTATAATTCTGCCATTGTTGTGTATGTTTTCAAGTTAATTAAAGAGAAGTTGTTGAATTTCTTCTATTAATTAACTTGAAAACATACACAACAATGAGCAAGTTGGTGGTGACTTTAGCGATATTGATTTGATATACATATATATGTATGTATGTATATGTGTGTGTGTGTGTGTGTGTGTGTGTGTGTGTGTGTGTGTGTGTGTGTATATACAAGTCAAAGACATCTAATAAAGTCACTATGTTGGTTCTTTTATTCACATACATTTATTCAGCAACTCATATCTGCAGCTCCCAACCTACAACAAACCTCTGCATTTTATTTAAACAGAACTGCAAAAGAAGACAATTCTGGCTGATCCTCTGAATCCTGGTCCAACCGACTTCCCACTCTTCATCCTCTTAATCGCTGCTCTCTCTTCCTTTTTACTAATCCTATCCACTTCCTACTTCACCATCTCCACATCATACTTTTCCTCTTTTCTTATCACTCTGTCGATCCCAATTTTTTTTGTTTACCTCTTTTTCCTTATGTTTTCCTGCTCTTCCTCATTCCACCACCATGTCTTATTGTCTTCCTTTCTATTTCCAGATGTCACACCAAGTACCTTTCTAGCTGTCTCCCTTATCACTTCTGCAGTAGTTGCCCAATCATCCAGCACCTCTTCACCACCACTGAGCCCCTGTCTGACCTCTTCCCTGAATCTCATACTACAGTCTTCCTCCTTCAATTTCCACCGTCTTAGTCTTCTTTTAGTCCTCACTCTCCTCCTCTTCATCTTCACCACCAAAACCATCCTACAGATCACCATCCGATGCTGTCTAGCTACACTGTCCCATGCTAACATATTACAGAATTATAAAAAAGAAACGCCGTACCGGAAACACGATTTGTTTTGCACATGCATTAAAACGCAAAAAAATCCATAGCACTAGCATTAGCCGTTAGCCACTTCCTGGTTTCTTTTTTATAATTCTGCCATTGTTGTGTATGTTTTCAAATTAATTAATAATGATAATAATAAAATGGGCTCAAAGTGTAAGGCGGTCTGCTACTTAATATGTTCCCGAGAAAACTCTGATTTTAAGTTTAAGTTCTACACATAAAATGGATTGTATTCAGTACACGTGTACCAAACTGAAAACCCTGTACCAAAATTTTTTTGTGCAAATACAGTACGTGTACCGTTACACCTCTACTGAATACACATGGGGGATGTACAGAATCACAAAAATAACCCATAACCCAAGTCTGAATGCAATTTTACACTTAAGTCACCACCTCTGACTTTAGACAACAGCAAAAAAACATGTTTCTGTAAATGTTTGTAAATATAAGACTAGTTTATACAGGAAGCATGGATGGATAAAGGACTGAAATCCCCTAACTCCCTCTGTTATATATTTTTTAAATATGTCATTGCTTATTCATTTACATGTCCTTTGACACATAATACAGGCATCCCCCTCAGCGGCCAATAAACATTGTGTGCTATATAGCAATTAATGCTCAAGCATTGTTCTTGTTTTCCTTCTACTGCTTGTGCATTAATGCAGAAAAGGTCAGAGAACCATTTATGTACTTGCTCTTCCATAACTCATTTAAATGCTGCAATTTGACACAGCATGTTCCTCAGAGACACACACACTCACACTCTCTCTCACACACACAAATAATTCTTTTAATGAGTACTTGTGAAAGTAAAATGTTGTAATTGCAAAACACAACACTGCATTGGCACTTTGCAGCAAAATCTGCACTCTTTCAATGAAAAGTAATTATGCAACATGTTGTCTAAAAATCTTAAAATTTTGAAAACAGCAAAACATTACACCATGAAAGCCTTTGAGAATAGTATCATCATCTGAAAACATTCTGAAGGTCTGACCATTTTTCTGCAAGATAAAGCTGTTTTCTTCTCTCTCTCTCTCTCTCTCTCTCTCTCTCTCTCTCAAACATTTCTATCTATCTATCTATCTATCTATCTATCTATCTATCTATCTATCTATCTATCTATCTATCTATCTATCTATCTATCTATCTATACACACACACAGAGTATTGTGTGAAGTTTTATGCAGGTGTAAAGAAATGCTGTACTGCAAGAAAGCTTTCAAATGTAAAGTATATATTAATTGATTATTTTAATTATTTAAAAATTGCAAAGTGAACTAACAATAAAGATCTACATCAAATTATTATTTGCTGTTGACTATGCTTTCACATTGATCTTACACTCACACAGTAGGTTTACTGGTTGGCGTGTTTTCGTGTTTTGTGCATCTGCCCCATGCTGTCTTGTGTTGTTTGTCTGCACTGTTTACACTCGGTTGCACACGATGCATTTTAAGTGGCGAGGACACTTACTTTAGCCCTTAGCTTTGTGTTCTGTTATGTAGCTCTATGTTGTTTTATGTTGTTTTATGTAGCACCAGGGTCCTGGATAAATGCTTTCTCATTTTACTCTGCACTGCATCAGCTATATATGGTTGAAATGACAATAAAAACTTATTGACTTGACTTGCACAACTTTTTACTGTATATGTGCACAAAGTCAGGGCTTTTGTAGGAACAGGTGTCAGGTGTATGATTAACCAATTATACCAAGCAGGTGCTAATAATGAATTTCATATGTAGGTAGAAGCATAGTCATTAACTGAAACATAGCTTTATAAAGGCTTAAATCTGGGTGAGGAACAGCCAAAATCTTTACTAAGGTGAGGTTGTGGAAGGCAGTTTCATGTTATAGGTCATATACTATGGCAGAACTAAGCACAGCAACAAATCACAAAGTAGTTATACTGCATCAACAGGTCTCTCATAGACAAAGATTTTAAAGCAGACTGGGGTTTTACAATGTGCTCTTCAAAAAAGATGCCCAGCATTGCCATCAGCAAAGACCTGGCAAAAAAATAGTGGGACACAGGTTCACCCATTTACCAGGAGAAGTCTGGTCAGAAGTTTATTTCATAAAGAATTGTGGCCAAAAAGCCATACTTCTGACATGGAAAAAAGACTAAGTGACTCAACTATGCATTAAAAATAGGAACTGGGGTGACAGCAGGTTCCTGATGAGTTAAAATGTGAAATATTTGGCTGAAGCAGTATGCACATTGTTTGATGAAGGGCTGGAGAGGGAGTTGTCCTCAATGCTGAGAAACACTGGCAGATACTTATCCATTATGCAATACTATCAGGGAGGTGTCTAATTGCCCCCAAATTTTTTTCTGCAGCAGGGCAGTGACCCCAAACATACAACCAATGTCATTAAGAACTTTGTGTCAGTGAAGAGAAGAATAAGGAGTGGTTGGGATGATGGTTTGGTCTCAATGTCATTGAGTCTGTCTGGGATTACATGAAGAGACAGAAGGATTTTAAGCAACTTACATCTACAGAAGATCTGTGGTTAGTTCTCCAAGATGTTTGGAACAACCAACTTGCCAAGTTACTTTAAACCTTGTGTGCAAGTGTACCTAAAATAATTGAAGCTGTTTTCTAGGCAAGAGTGGTCACACCAAATATTCAATTCATAATTGAATTCAATTCAATAATTTGTTTTTGTTTGTATTGCGCTTTTAACAATGAACATTGTCTTAAAGCAGGTTTACACAGATAATGTGGTGGTAAAAATGAATAAAATGTTCTTTATATGTGTAAGTTTGTCCCAGATGAGCAAGTTGGTGGTGACTTTAGCGATATTGATTTGATATACATATATATGTATGTATGTATATGTGTGTGTGTGTGTGTGTGTGTGTGTGTGTGTGTGTGTGTGTGTGTGTGTGTGTGTGTATATACAAGTCAAAGACATCTAATAAAGTCACTATGTTGGTTCTTTTATTCACATACATTTATTCAGCAACTCATATCTGCAGCTCCCAACCTACAACAAACCTCTGCATTTTATTTAAACAGAACTGCAAAAGAAGACAATTCTGGCTGATCCTCTGAATCCTGGTCCAACCGACTTCCCACTCTTCATCCTCTTAATCGCTGCTCTCTTCCTTTTTACTAATCCTATCCACTTCCTACTTCACCATCTCCACATCATACTTTTTCCTCTTTTCTTATCACTCTGTCGATCCCAATTTTTTTTGTTTACCTCTTTTTCCTTATGTTTTCCTGCTCTTCCTCATTCCACCACCATGTCTTATTGTCTTCCTTTCTATTTCCAGATGTCACACCAAGTACCTTTCTAGCTGTCTCCCTTATCACTTCTGCAGTAGTTGCCCAATCATCCAGCACCTCTTCACCACCACTGAGCCCCTGTCTGACCTCTTCCCTGAATCTCATACTACAGTCTTCCTCCTTCAATTTCCACCGTCTTAGTCTTCTTTTAGTCCTCACTCTCCTCCTCTTCATCTTCACCACCAAAACCATCCTACAGATCACCATCCGATGCTGTCTAGCTACACTGTCCCATGCTAACATCTTACAGTCTCCAATCTCCTTCAGATTGCATCTCCTACATAGAACATAGTCCACCTATGTGCACCTTCCTCCACTCTTGTATGTCACCCTATGCTCCTCCTTCTTCTTAAAATAAGTATGTATCACTGGTTAATGCCTAAGTTTTATTTTCTTTCGCCATCAGTACCAGTTTTGCTGAAGCACAACATTATATTTAGCTTTTTAAACTTGCATAGTCTCATACGGTTCAACTTTGCAGAAAGAATCATCGGTTTATCAGAGACATTATTGCTAGTACACCATGTGCCCCTTTTTGTTCATTGTGCATAGCTCTTTTTTAATAAAATATAATTGCTTCAAGAATATATACCAGGATGCAGGCGCTGTCATTGTTAAAGCCCCAATTGTGTTTGGCACAACTTCTTCTGAAAAATTGTTAAGATGAGGGACAGGGCTGCAAAAATACCTTCTAGACATAATGACATGCTGGAAGTACAAGCTTAGTTTTTGGGAAGAAATGTGTGGTCACATTTTGTACAAAGCCCATATTTAGAATTCAAAATATTCATATAATTCTTTGTAAGTTGGTAATTCTTTCTATCAATCATTTTATAAAAACATTACTAATGAATAGTGAAGCTTAAACAAATGCACTGAAAATAATTAATTTTCAACTGATAGTCCTGCACTGCCATATTGTCACCGTTCATTGTGGTATTTTTGTCCTGATTTTCTAACTAATAACAGCATGCACAAAATCTATAAAGCAACTGGAAATATATTAAATATTTTTTATATATATTTCCAGTTGCTTTATAGATTTTGTGCATGCTGTTATTAGTTAGAAAATCTAGCCTAGCTACACTGTCCCCTGCTAACACCTTACAGTCTCCAATCTCCTTGGGGTTGCATCTCCTACATAGAACATAGTCCACCTGTGTGCACCTTCCTCCACTCTTATACGTCACCCTATGCTCCTTCTTCTTCTTAAAATACGTGTTTACCACTACCATTTCCATCCATTTAGCAAAATCTACCACCATCTGCCCTTCCACATTCCTCTCCTTAAAACCATACCTACCCATCACCTCCTTATCACCTCTGTTCCCTTCACCTACATGCCCATTAAAGTCTGCTCCAATCACCAATCTTTTATTCCTATGTATACCTTCTGCCACTTCATCTAACTCTCTCCAGAATTTTTCCTTCTCCTCCATCTCACAACCCACTTGCGGAGCATAAACATTTATCAACTTCCAGCTTAATGTGCAACATTAAAATGTATTATCTATTGTAAATAAATCTAATTTATCTAATCAATCAAATGAATCTAATTGTTAATTAATAATATTACATTTGGTGTTATTATACCAATAATAATTAGAAAATGACTGTGCATACATTTACAGTAGATTTTATATTTGTTATATCACACACATCCTATTCTAATAGTTTAGTCTAATAGTCCTATTTTTAAAGGCTACTTTTTTCTTTTGACCTAATTCAATCATATAATCTATGTTTTACTTGGTGATGAGTATGGGGTTGTTTTGTTGGAAAACTGCCATTCGAGCCAGTTTCTGAAGGAAGGGCATCATGTTCTGCTTCAGAATGTCACAGTGCATGTTGGAGCCGCAGCTCACGAGTGCCAGCAGCACTAATGCAGCCCCAGACCATAATGCTACCCCCACAATGCAAACCGACTTGTTGCAGTGTGCAGCATTTGGTATGAGCACTGACAAGTGGACGTTCTGATTCTGCAACCTCTAAAAGCAATGCTGGAATCACAAATGTCTATACAGTATACTGGTCATATTTTAACTAATTATCCAGAAGATTCTTCTCTGTATTGAATTTCTTAAACACAAGCTTTCCTGCATTCAGTATTAATGCACTAATTCTGAGCTACAATCATGCACAAATAGCTTTCAGTCCATTTTTGGGGGTCAGTTATCAGTTAAATCCCACTTATCAGGCTGTACATGGTTAAAAGCATGCATCTAAGGCAAGCTGGCCTTATTGGCACATCTTGCATAATCCCATTTACAATGATAAATGTCATGCATAATAAAGCTGCACATAAAGTCGATGCGAAAAGTGATTGGACCGGCTCTTAATGCAACCAGGAATAAACATTTTCTCAAGTGCTTTATAATTAATGGTAAGAGTTGCATGTAAACAAGTCAGCGTTACGAACAGGGGGAGCAGAGAGCTGCGATTATCTTCTCAGGCATGTCAAGTCTCCCTTACTGCATAATGTCCATTCTGACTGTTAAAATAAAGTCTTTATTATTTATCGCTACCATTTGTTTCTATGTAACAATGCACACATGAATGCAGCCATCACCCTACTATTATATTTATATATCTTAACCCTTTAATATTCACCATAGTCACAAGAAAGAAAGAGAGAAGATTTAAACTAGAATAAGTTGCACAATTCGGATCAGCGCTACACCTTTTCATCTGACTGTTCTCCCTTCTCGAAAACCGGAGACTGAACGAAAGGTTAGCTCTGACTCCTATCCCAACAATGACTTTAGCAATTAAATGGCATTCTATTGGAGGTCCCAGCCTTGCCACAGCCTGTGAAAATGCCATCTGTCACCAGGACACACTTCATGAAATGTTCTGCCCTGCCTCATGTTGACTATTTCCTTCAGGGAGTTGAAAAAAATAAGACACTAAAACACATTTGGAAGAGATTCAAATACCCTGTGTACTAGAATATGGTATTAATTTTTATTTATGTATTTATTTTGATTGTCATGCTTAAACTTTAGACATGGAGCATATTTATTTTTGTTTTTTTATATTTTTACCACATGATTCAAAATTAACGAATGAGTCATGCATCATTTCAAATTACTTAGCAAAAATGAATTTTTGAAATTGCTTCTGAATTATATTTAGTGTTAATAATGAATTATTTTAAGTGTATAACAAATAACAAATATCAGGGAGTTTTCTCCCACTGTTGCCACTGACTTCCATAATAGGAATAAACTTATGAAGGATAAACTTTTGAACACCAAATTTATAGGCACTAACTTTTAAATTGTAATATTATAATCTATGTATCTATGTAAAGCTGAGATTGAGACAACGTCTAATGTTAAAAGTGCTATACTGAATAAATAAAACTGAATTGAATTGGCTTAAGACTTCCATTACTTTGAATAAAAAGCTCTGGTTTGAAGATTTCAATGGTGTTAGGCTTAAAAGAAAAGATTCAATGTGTTTGGTTGTTTTGTATTTTATTTCATATGCCTGCATTTTTATTAGCTTTGCGCCATGTCTAATAACTTCACAGTGTTTACTTTTTAATTGTTCAGAAAAACAATGCAGCTAAACAAATATGCACTCCGATGAAAATGCGTCCTTTATTTTGAGCCAATTTTTAGAAGTAATAGATGTGATTATATTGTTCATGTTGTCACAGTGTATCTTATGTATATCTGGAGGCTTAAATGCAACACAGTGGTGGGCTGTGCATTTTACGCCTAGGCCTTCAGTGGTGTTCTACCTCAATCAAATCATTACCTAATACAATCTGATGTTACGTCTATAGAAATCTTCAAATGTTATACAGAAACTCAGTACACACAAAAAAAAGTTTACAAAAATACAAAAGTTTAAACTTATGTATTTCAATTACATGCCAATTTTCCCATCCAATTTAATCACATAATATATTAAAGCTTCACCATCATGTTCAGTTAACGTGAATGAATAAAATAAAAGTTGTGGAACACATAAATTTTTATTTTTTTTTCAATAACGTATTATTTACATTATAAACTAAATTTCCCTAATTCTTTTAAATAAATGGTTCAAGTTCCAGTTTTTTTCTATATTGCGCTTTTTACAGTGAACATTGTCTCAAAGCAGCTTTACAGAACATAAGAATAAAAGAACAAAATATTTTAATATAAGTGAAAGATGTGTATTAATCCCTGATGTGCAAGTATAAGGCGACTGTGGCAAGGAAAAAATTACCTTAGATGGTATGAGGAAGGAACATTGAGAGGAGCCAGACTCAGAAGAGGAACCCATCCTTATTTGGGTGATATCAAGAGTGTGATTATAAATCTTAAACAATACAAAACACTGGAGAGTGAGAATGACCATGAGCACCGGAGGGTGTGATTATGAGTAATGTCCTTTCTACAGTCTTATATAGTCAGTTGACGTTGTGGAACCAGGAGCTTATGAGCAACTCATAAAATAGCTCAACATCTGAGATTGGTCAAAAACATGTTATATTTTCAAATATGTATTATTGGTTTACATTTACTTTTTAAATAAAAAAAAAATATCAAGCAGCAGGACACAATGCAGTAGTTAAATTTACAGGCATCAACAAGGAACCAAATCCAACATTAAACATAATGTAACAAAACTGTAACGTACTGTAGCAACATTAAACATTATTTTCACATTTTCAAAGTAACATCAAAATATAATTTCATGGTACAGTAATCAATTTAGACTTTCTCCTGATCTGGAACTTGAAACACCGCATCTGCGTAATTGTCCCCAAAAGTAAAAATTGTAAAATGATGTAACACGGATGAGGTCTCTGAAATGGATTGGATTAGAGTCAGAACTCGGCATGAAAATGCATGTTTCACTTCATGTACACAATTTGTTTCAACATAAAATCAAAACATTTAAATGTAGATAACTTTTCTATACAGTTGAATAAGTGTGTTTGTGCAACAACCTTCAAGTAAAATGTACTAAACTATACATGTGCCCTCGCTGCTGATTCTGAAGACCTCATGGCAGCTTCATTTGACCCTGGTAACGTGATGTGATGGCATACACATAAACCGACATCTCTTGCAAATGTCCTGTCGTTGTGACTGGTGTCAAAAGCTCTGTTTCAATAGATGTTAAACTCTGACCTTACATTCAAAAAGGATTTACTAATATTGAAAATCCAAAATGCTAAATAAGTACACTAACAACATAAGTGACACATGCGTTTCACACCTCCCTGTTGTTGATTATTTTCCCAGCAAACCACAGTGTTTTATTTTTCACGTAATCCACTTTTGCATGACAGATTTGAAATGTAGCTCAGTTCAGCTGGATGAATAACAGACTGCATGTAATCTGTAATTGCATGACAGCAGAGGGATCTTTATTAAAAACTCAGTGAAGAGAAGTTGATGTTTCTGTTGATGCCCTGTCCATATTTGGAATCCATCTTGCATTGAAAATGCCAGCTGTCGGTCGCTTTGACCACTCATGTGCAACACAGAGAAACAGCATGCAACAGCTTGCCAACCAGAAGAGCCGACAATTGCACTGACCTACAGGCTACTACAGAATTACTGGCATTCTTCAGAATTCTTTACACTGAGTTTTTGACGGGAAAACAATTCAAGTTTATAAAGATGGTAAAAAATCAAATACATTCATTTGATAATATTTATTTGTATTGAATAAAAGGATTTCGGCAATAAACAATATTGCTCTTACATTTAAGACTTAATGCCAACAAGATAAATAAGTGCCTTCCTCACCCCACAGTATGACATAATCAGTTTTTTTTGTTCATTCTTCACCAGGCTGTACCTCAACTGTAATATTTACATTTACATCATTTGGAGAAATCAAACTCCAGAGCCACTTACATCTATCACATTCATAAATGTACAACTGAGCAGCTAAGGGGTTGAGGGACTTGTTTAGGGGCCCGGAATGCCAGTTTGATGGGGCTGTGATTGTAACTCATGACCTTCTGATCCATAATGCCTTAAGCACTAAGCTATCACTTCCTGAGGAAATAGAAAAAAATTATAAAATTCTAATAAATGTTACTTTCTTTTTTAAATATATATCTATATTTTTTATCAAAAGATGTTGCCAAAGAGACACAATCTGTCTGCTTGTCTGTCTCACTAATGCATGTGGATACAAAAATATGTGGATACAAAGAAAACAAAACAAATCCTGCTTCACTTGAATGAAAACCTGTGATCTGAATTTAAGACATTAGCAAAGAAAGTTAGAAGCCGAATTTCATCCAAACTGCACACAAATGAAAAATAAAATGGAAAAAAAAAAATGTTGTTCAGTCGCTTTCATTAAGAGAAAACCAGCTATTAAATGTCCAGTATTGTGTGACTATATTCAGTCTTGAGTGGTCACTAGAATGAGCCTATTTTAGACATTTCATATCTATTATTGAATGTTTTAACTGAATGACGTCATCCATGATATTAGATACTATATGCTGGGTTTGCACTCGCTATGTGGAAGGTAATATGTGAAAACAGAAGTGTATTCCTTGTTTGAGACTTTCATTTGCCTAAACATGAGTGCATTGATTAATGTATAGCTGGCATTTGTCAACCCAGTGAGTAAATTGTGAGTAAAAAACTAAGAGTAAATTGTTGCATGAGATCGTTGCAGCTTCTAAAGCTGTTCTTTATACTGCTCTGAACCTCAGGCTCTGGGAGTCAAAATGAATTGTAGCACTATTCTCAGAAGTCTGTATGTGTGATTGTTCTGTGCTTTGCTTCATGCGGCTCTGAGTGAATGAAAAATGTTATTTGAAAAAATAATTTGACATCTGTATGGGTATGTGTATAAATAAGCTATGTTTGTATACCATCAAAAGGCCAAGCAAGGCACACAATATGACGCTACCACCACAATGCTTCTCTATGGGGCTTGTGTCTTTTGTGTTGATTCTTTGTCAAAATGTACACTTTTGTGTCAAAGCCAAAATATGATACCTGGGAATTTCTAACATGCTTTGGTAAAACTCCTTATAGGATTTCTTACTACTCATAGTTCCTCTATAAAAGATAGCTTTGTAGAGCGGGTTCAGGATATGTTTGCTCTGTGAACAGCTTTTTCCCATCGGAGCTGTAGATCTAGTACTTATAACATTACTATTTGCCTCATGGTTGCTTCTTTGACTAATGTTTTCTTTACTAGTTTACTGATTTTTTTGCTGTACTATCCATAAAATCAAGCCCTGATTGATATTTGTAACTTGATGCTGGTTGTGTGGGCGGTTTCTCAAATCAACTTTTGGGCCAGAAAAACATATATGTTTATATTGAGACAACACACACACACACACACACACACACAAAACACTTTAACTGCATACAAGTTGACTTCTTTCAACTATTTATACGACTTCTGATAGTAAATGGTTGCAACATAACCCCTTTACCCAGTTGTGGGTGTTACACTTTTCTATCTCTGAATAATTTTGCACATTCCATCGATTTGAACCAATGGTCAATACTAAGGGGGAGATTTCTAATGCTGTGACACTACAAAGTGTAGAAGGGGAAGAGGGTACTTATGTAAGACACTCTATATATTTCGTTGTTGCATTCAAAGCTACAAAACCAACAGTGTATAGTTCTTGTATTAGACCATGCTAAAAAATGAACACTTTCGACTATACTTCGAGTGGATGGACTAATGGATGTTGAAAGTAGATGTGTACTTATAAGTAATGATATTTGGGTGAAAGGGATGCCCCTGTTGCTAAATGCATTGTTTTAATTCTGTTATATAAGGCTATTTCACTGGTGCAAACGAGAAAACCGGAGCTTTTTGAGAGAAAATTGTTCTCTAAATGATTCATTTTAAATAAATATGGTTGTTCCTTAACAAAGTGATTTAAATTCACTTCACGAAAGGTGGTAAGTTTTCTCATGTGGATTTATCCTCCATTGAAAGGAGCATTTATTTCTATCCATCCAGTCCACTGAGATGTTTGTTCTGTCTTCCCTGACTGAACTACTGCAACCTGGGTGTACCTGGTCTTTTTCTTTCAGCATCTAAAACAGCTTCAGAATGCAGATATACAGCATGTTTTCCCAAAATCTCCCACACCAGCCCATAGTGAGTTACCTTCACAGGCTTACACACAAAGCCAAAAATGAAGCAGCACCCAGCTTCCTTCAAGCACTTCTCACACTTATCACCACACTTCTTCCAATTTTCCAGCACTTCTTGACTGCTCATACCAGCCTGCTTTCCAATTCATCCCAAGAGTATTCAATAGGGTTGAGGTCAGAGCTCTATAGCAGGCCACTCAAGATCTTCCACTTCAATCCATGTAAACCATATTGTTAACAAGGGCATTGTCATGTTGGAACAGGTTTAGGTCTACTAGTAACGGGGACAATTTTATTATCAACTGTATGCCTCCATTATTGTGGTAACAGTTTGGTTAAAAAAAAAAAAAAAAACTACATATGGCTAGAAAAGGCAGCTGTTTTAGTAATTTGGTGCATATGGTGTGCTTTAAATAGAACTAAAAAAAAAAAAAAAAAAAAAAAAAGGGGTAAAATGTATCATAGTTTGTGGACTAATGGTGTTTTTAATGTGTGACCCAGTGAACCAGCATCAGGATGAATTTATTGATAGAGACTTCAAAGCTCAGCGCTAAGTCGCTCTATAAAGGTTTCTGCCAAATGCAGTAAAGGTAAATGGAAGCTTTGTGGATGCTTGTCTCAGTTTCGAGTGGTTTGGATGATCCCACGTACGAACAGTAGGTTTACTGAAACAGATTCCACACGTCTTACCAGTGATTCAGTGAAGTTCGCCTAGATACTGTAGATTTGAACTAAGAGAACTACTGTTGTAATAATGACTATCTTGTGCACATTCCAAGATTCACAATCTGCTTATAGAGAACAGGTCATCTCAGGGAGCTTTCCGTTGCCAGCATCGGCTCATTAGGGATCGACATTGACATCCAAAAATAAAATGAAAATAAAAATACTCAATTTAACTAAGTAACTTCTATTTTTTTCTTTTGTTATTTCAGGATATAAATGACCCTAGAGGATGCCAAATCTAACATTCTCCCTGCAAGTATTTTATATTGTCCTCTTCTCCCTGAAAACTGAAGTAACTCCTATTATGCATTCCAGAAGAAAGTGACATTGAGACTTGTCCTCACTCAAATAATGGAATTTCAAGCAGTTGGGGACATGGCTAAGATTCAGTGGCAAGCCTGCGCTTGCCTCAGTGGAGCTAGTGATATTTAATTTGTGTGCCGCACACAAAGGGCATCATATCCAACATCGTTTTTTTGCTTAAACTATGACAATTAAAGAAGACAATCTATAAATAAGTCACTGCCATACGATTTCCAGTAGACCTTGTATTTTTGTATGATTCTGCTTTTTGCGACTGAGCGCCTCAAGTGGAAACGGCTCTACCTCCAGTGCATGCCAAAACTTTCTCTAGTCTCATTAACAATCATTCTCTTGGAAATTGGTGTAAGAAATGCGATGACAGATAACCCCATCCCTCACCCTAACATTAATATTTGATAACTTTTTTTATGTGATCTGACTTGTATGAATTCCATTTGAAAGAAACCTCACTTTTTTCTCTCTCTTTTTCTCATGAAACTGGTTACTCATATATTGAATTTGCATACTGCAAACATACATGCGATCCTTATCGATACCACTTACATGTTTTCTAATCATCCTCTTTATTTCTTTGTTATATAGCAGTATTAATGCGGACCCCCTCAGTGTCTGTTTCCTTCTGACCCACACAGAAATAAAACATAACTCATAGTCTGATAGATCTGCTGTATTTTCTTTTTATATATATATATATATATATATATATATATATATATATATATATATATATATATATATATATATATAAAGCGTAAGGATTTTAGTGAGTTTGACAACTGCCAAAATATGATGGCTAGATGACTGGGTCAGAGCATCTCCAAAACTGCAGCTCTTGTGGGCTGTTCACAGTCTGCAGTGGTCAGTATCTATTAAAAGTTTTTCAAGGAAGGAACAGTGGTGAACTGGTGACAGGGTCATGGGCGAGCAAGGCTCATTTATGCACGTGGGGAGTGAAGGCTGGTCCGTGTGGTCTGATCCAACAGCCGAGCTCCTGTGGCTCAAAACTGCTGAAGAAGTTCATGCTGTTAATGATTTATGGGTCAGGACTGTTTTGGCAGCAAAAGGGGGACCAACACAATTTTAGTTTATTGTGTTTACTAGTTTATTATTATCAGTATTATATATATATATTTCTTCTTTCAGCTGCTCCAATTAGGGATGACTACTACTCATATTACTCTGTCTTCTACATCTGCCTCTTTCAAACCAACTTTCTGCATGTCTTCTCTCACCACACCCATAAACCTCCTCCTTGGCTCCATCCTCAGCATTATTCTACCAATATACCCTATTTCTCTCCTCTGCATATGTCCAAACTATTTTAATCGTACCTCCCTCGAGTTGTCTACAAAACATCCTACATGCGTTGACTCTCTAATAAACTCGTTTGTAATCCTGTCCATCTTCGTGACTCTCAACGAAAACCTCAACATCTTCAGCTCTGCTACCTCCAGCTCCATCTCCTGTCTTTTACTCAATGCCACTGTCTCTAAACCATACAACATCTCAGGTTTCACCACAGTCCTACAAACTTTCCCTTTTACTCTTGCAGATACTCTTCTATCACAAATCACTCCTGCTATCACTCTTCTCCACCCACTCCACCCTGCCTTCACTCTTTTCTTCACTGTTGACCCTTTTATATATAAAATACAAAATTATATAACAAAATAATAAAACAATTGTACTAGGTAAGCTTGCACACAGGTTTCGAGTAGGTTGTTCAAAAAATCAATGAGAACTAACCTCAGATCCCTCTGTCTTCACGTGTAAACCAGAACGACTTGATGATATTGAGATCAGGACTCTGTAGGGGCCAAAACTATTACTTCCAGGACTCTTTGTTTTTGTCTATGTTTAAGATAGTTCTTAATGGCATTTGCTGTATGTTTGGGGTCATTGCTGCAGAATAAATATGGGGCTGATGGAATTACTAAATGGATAAGTATCTGCCTGCATTTCTTACAATTAAGGGGAACCAATAATCAAATATTCAACACCATTTGAAGAAATGCAGCCCAAACTTGCAGGGAACCTCCACCATGCTTCACTGTTGCCTCTAGCCACTATTGTAGACATTATTGTACCGTTCTCCAGGCCTTAGACAAACAACTTAATCTTGCTCCAGCCAAATTTTTTTTTTTTTATCATCAGGCACCTGCTAGCATTTTTCTGCATCCAGTTTCTATGTTTTTGTGAACAGTTTAGTCACTTAGTCTTGTTTCTATGTATGAGGTATGGCTTTTTAAACGCAATTCTTCCATGAAGACAACTTCTGTCCAGACTTTTCCAGACAGTAAACGGGTATACAGGTACCTGGGTTCCACTGGTTTTAACCAATTTCTTGCTTAACACTGCTGCTGGACATCATCTGTTGTCTAAGGAAAGTAACCACGATGCCTTTTTCATTTGCTGCATAAAGTTTTCTTGGCCAACTACTGCATCTACAGTCCTCAAACCACAAGTTTCTATGTGCTTCTTTAAAATAGCTTCAACAGCACATCTTGAAACCTCAGTCTGCTTGGAAATCTGTGCCAGGGAACGACCTAACTGATTTTTCAGTATAACTACCTTGTGTCTTTCTTCTGTGTTCAGTCTTGTCATTTTGTATGACCTGTGACATAAAATGTCTTCTACAAACTCACTATATTTCTAATGAGCCTTTTTCATGCATTCTTCTTTCTTTCTTTTTTTTTCATGAAGAAACATTAACTTATTTTCTATCTTGCAAAACAAAATAAATTTCCTGTGCATTTTCTTTTCCTTTTATTTTTTTTTTTTAGCAGAACATGCTCTTTTTTTTTTTTACTTTAATTGCTCCTTTTTAATAAGAAATATAGTTTTCTTTTATTCCTGCAAAACATCTGCTTTGTTTGTTTTTCTTCCTTTTTTTTTTCAAACATTAACTTTGCTGATTTTTATATTAAAGTAAATAAAGTTTATTTGCTTGTTGCATAAAAAGACAAAAAAAAAAGTAACAATAAAATGAATAAATAAATAAATAAATAAATAAATAAATAAATAAATAAATAAATAAATAAATAAATGAATGTGTAAGTGGGCACTAATTAGTAATTAAATGCAATAGGAAAATAATATGTTTCTGAGTTATTTGTTGTGTGTAAGAGCATATAGTTTTTCTTCTTCTTCTTCTTCTTCTTCTTCTTTTTAATTTTTACTTAACTGAATATTTAGGCCCTCCAAACCAATTTATCTTTATTCAATATATTCTTGTTTTATTTTTATATCTTTTTGCAAAAAATAAAAAATAAAATAGAAACTGCATTTCAAGCTTTTCCCTCAAGGTCGATGTCATTCGATACTGAGGCCAAAATGAAATCATGAGCAAGCACATTTTTATTAATTAATCATTATGCAAGCCTTCTTAAATCATTCTGCAACTTCTGCAAGAGATTTACACAAATTTTGAAATAAATGGTAGTTGAGTATATCGTTCTGTAATCACCTCATATGCAAATGATGGCAATTAAGTCATTTAAGATTGAATGATAAACATTTTAAATGAAAGTGTTATTTTTTTCTTTCTTTATTATTACATGGGTGTGTAACTGACTCACACAGCAGTTTACTGACTTCTGTGCTTTGTGTATTATTCTCAACATCCTATAATTGCCTTTATTTTATAAAATTCTGTCTTAATGCAAAAGCACTTCAAGGTTATCCATGATTTTATCTGTTCACCCAGTAATTATGGGTGAATGAACATCTATTCCAGTTCAGCTGCATTTGGCTCAAGTTAAAGGGCAGGCAGATGCTCGTAAATAATCAGACTGAACAGAATAGGCACAGAGCCTGTACGTGGAACATGAATATGATTAATAATATATTTTGGTATTTTGATACGTGTTGCTTTTTGCTTTATGACTACTGGCTATTGGCAAATTTAATTAATTAAATAGTTATAAATAACTACATACATGAATAAACAAAAAAAAACCAAACACATTGACTATCTATCTATCTATCTATCTATCTATCTATCTATCTATCTATCTATCTATCTATCTATCTATCTATCTATCTATGTCTGTCTGTCTGTCTGTCTGTCTGTCTGTCTGTCTGTGCGTTTGCCGTTCCATTTGTTCATGTATCAGCATGATGTGAAAAAAAAAAACATAATTTTAATAAATCTTTATTTTGTCAAGAAAAATAACATATATTTTGGATAAAGTTGGTATAACGTAATTAATGAATGAATGAATTTATTTATTTATTTATGCACTTGTTTGTTTGTTTGCTTGGAAATTTAATTGTAACTGTATTTATTAATTGATTGGCTAAAATGTTCAAATACATTCTGGAAATTAATAATAATAATAAAAATAATAATAATAAAAAAATAACAATAATAATAATAATAATAATAATAATATTATTATTATTATTATTATTATTATTATTATTATTATTATATTGAATTGTTAGAAATTGTGCATTAAATATTTCTAAATAAAATTAATGATTAAAAGTAATCACATGGCAATAGTAAAGATTTCATGTATTTCATTATTATATTTATTCATATATATTTTTTTTTTACACAGCTGCGATTGAATAACACTGCTTGGAGTTAAAGCTATATATATTTCTATAAAGCTTTAAAAGTTCCGTAGTGCAAGGAACTTTATTAATCTATGTATTGCAGTCTGCTGAGCCATCGAGGGAAAACACTTATCATACTCTCCTCGGGCTTTCCCGTTGACTTTCATACAGCCCACCACATTCATCGATTAAATCCTTTAGTGCGAAGTTGAGCGATGGAGGGCACCTGTGTGATTTTGTTATTTGCCTCTGGTGGGCAATATCATGCCTGCCTATATGATTGCTGTTCCTCTATTCAAGAATTCCCTGTTCTGTACTCAAATTACTTTTTCATCCATGGATCATTTTTCAGCCATATTTCCTCTTCTTAAACAGAAAATCTACAGAAAGGGCATCGTAGATGTGATTTGATGAATTCAGATTAGAATTGAACTTGGGTTTTTATGCTGAATATAATAAATATGTCTCCAGATTGCAGGTCTTGATAAAACCTGCCGTGAAGGAATCGCTGATACATTTCAAATTGTTTCTATCATTATGCTGAAATAAATAAAAGTAATGAGATATTATTTAACACGCTGCATTCCAAGTACAGGTAGTGTTTTGAATAAATCGATTTTGGTTATGAGAATAATTAAAAGAAAAAAAAAGCTTGTAGCAAATTCATTTTTTTACAAATTTCTTTGAGCAAAGAGAAATTACTAACCTTTCCCAGGTGCAGGTAAAAATTGCTTTGTCCTTGGAAAAGAAGAACATGTTTTCAACTAAGACTGCAAAGCACTTTTGTTTTTCTGAAACAACTTTTCCTTCATTCATCTTAAACAGTTCATTCTGATCAGGATGCTGGTTGATCCCATAATTACAGAAATACACTAGCATCCATTTCTAGAGTAAACAATTGACTAGTCATCTTTCTCAAATTACTATTTTAAAACTTTTCTTTGCAAAAAAGTGCATAAAAAATGACCATATACTATTACATATCTGTAAGTATAATAAACCATTTAAAATGTTTACTGTTATTTAAATGCACTAAAGGATATGCTCAATTCACGGGATTTCAGCCTGGGTTAATCATAACCTCTAAATATGGTGAACACCATCTCAGAAACATACACACTTTTCTAATCGCAGCAATTGTGTTCCCAGTTGGGATGTACTCAATCACACATTCATACACACTCACACAAACACCATGCAAAGACTCTTATACATAATAATTCCTCATAGTAAACACACTCTGTAACCTTGCTATAGAGGGAAGTGGTAGCTTAGTAACTGATTCAAGCCCCACTAAAGCCAAACTGCCATTCTTGGGGCCCCTGAGCAAGGCCCTTAAACCTCAGTGATCCAGGGACGCTGTATCACAGCTGATCCTTGATTTGACATCAGCTTGATGATAAAGCTGGGATATGCGAAGAAAGAATCTCACCGTGCTGTAAAGTACATGTGACAAGTATGAAGCACCTTTCTTTCTTTTATTAGTTTCTTTTTTGAGCCATTTAATACATCACCTGAAATTTGCTCGATTGCTGACAACAATTCTTTTTCACATTTTAGAGTTGTCACTTTTTGATTATTCATTTGGACATTAAACCGCTGATCAGAAGGTTGCGATTCAAATCCCAGAAACTGGCCAACTGCCACATTTGGGCCCTTGAGCAACCCTCAGTTGTATAAATGATATTATTCATAAGTTGTCAGAACAAATAAGTCACCCTGGATAAGGGTTTCTGCTAAATGCCTTAGATGTAAATGTAAAAGACTGCTATTGCATTTGCGTGAAATTTTGGAACTGAACTTTTGCACTTGTTTGAAATTTTGGAACTGAGAGCTCACAGCATGGAGGCTCATGTCCATCAATAGTGCACTCATCCTCTTCTTTAATGACCCACCTTACCTGGGATGAATGATCTATATTTACAGAAAACTCAACTTTATGTAAAAGCCAATGAAAACAACACAGAGTGGCTGTTGTTCATTTTAAATAATCACTAAGTTGTTACTATAATATAATATGACTAGTATATGAAGCCCCAGTCTTTATGTTTAATGTTAACTAATGTTATAAAATCATGTAAATAGTATATTAATGTGTTAGAAATATGAGCATATTTTTCATTCTTTATGGCAAGATGATCAAATTTCAATTTTTTTTTAAATAATAAAGTATTCCTTCTCAAATAGAATTTGAATTTACTATGCTATAACAAAATAAAACATTTGCTAATGTTCCAATTTGCTTCCTGCAATCAATGGTTTATGCGACTGCCCGTCTTATATTCCAATACATTTTTTATTATTATTTATAGAGATTTTACAGATTTATGACGTTACAGCAAATAAATAACTTATGGTAACCCAGAGTTCCTAAGTTCTGAATCCTTTATTGGTCTGAATGAAAGATTTTGTTGTATGAAATTATGTACAAATGCATTACAATATTTCATACCCGGCCTACTGGAGAGCAATTACTCTTAGGCGTTTCCAATTGTTGTGCGATTCATCAAACTGATTGAGCTGTAATTTAACATTCTTGTCTTGTGAAGCTTGACCTCCTGATGGTTCACCTAAAATATTCAGCCTTGGCATTTGTAAACTGTCACCATGCGTAATTACTGAAGGATTGCACCAGTGCGTTTGTGCAGTGCTACTGCAAAAAAAAGAAACGCTACTCAATCCTGTGTTCAATGCATATTGACTTTTCAAGTGGATCTTTTTGATAAAGCCCAGGTGAACGTTGGACTAATGGAGACTCCATCATAGCTAATCAAATGAAATTAATCTCCATTATACGATTGCATCGTTTTTCTAATGCAGTTCAAGGCCTGGGGCGGCGTTGCACACGATGTGCTGCTTTGTACCCTTTAAAGGAGACGAGCGCCGCCTCGAATCCTGTACGGCTTAAAAATGTCCTGCTTGCAGACACCTAATAAACAGGAGTAGAAACAGGTGTTTCTGAACAAGGAAATCAAGAAACTGTGATGAATTACTATTCCCATAATGCTAATCTGTTTCAGTCATACAAGTTTCTTATTTAAGACTGACCAATTCTTTCTACAGTGCCTACTCAGGTAAATCCTGCTGCTGTGCTTAATGTCTGACTTACCTTCTGGCTCTAACTTTTAATTATGCTGTCACAGCTGCTTGCACTCAACACAATGTGCATTGTCCTTTACTATTAAATAAGAAAATGTACACTTATAATCTCAATCTCTCTCTACTTCTGTTGTAAGAATTAAGAATAGAATAGCCTTTATTTGTCACATATACATTACATGTTCTTGGGACTTGGCTGATCCATCCTGATGCCCTACATCTTGATGGAGTCCTTAACAATGGAAAACATCCACTTACTTCCCCTGAAAAGAACCTCTATATGAACAGTTGTAAGATACTTTAAATTATTGTCAAAACCATGACGATTTGGAAGCTTTGGACTATAATTAAAATGAACAATTTTGCTACATGGACTTAGAACTTCAATTGCCACAAACATTTTTACATTCAAATGTCCATCAGTGAAGAGGTGATAACCTTAACAATGATGAAACTATAATGGATATGTGTTACCTGGATGAGAATGGGTTCCCTTAAGGTTTCTTTCTCATATTGCCTCAATGAGTTTTTCTTAATACTGTCACCACTGGTTTTCTCATTAGTGATAATCTTATAAGGACAGACCTATTAAGAATATATTTATTACTTTAAAGCTGCTTTGTGACAAAGCCCACTGTAAATTGTTAATACACCTAAAAATAAAATAAAATAAAATAATGTTATACAAATAAAATGTAATTAAACTAAATTGATTTCTTCAGAAATCTGAGCCTATATTAAATTAATTCACTCTAATAAAGTCTCACATGCCATTCCACCCTTGCAGCTGCACGACTTGTTTTCAATCCCCCTGATGTTCTCCCCCACATCACTGCATTGCTACGTTTCCCTGACTAGCATCCTGTTGCTCCTGGCACTGGAATTAAAACACTGACACTCGCCTACAAAGCCAAAAATGGACTCCCACCTACCTGAAGGCAGGATTAGTAAATTGCATTGTAGGTCCAAAATGAATCAATTTGCATAAACACTAGGCTGTATTTTTTGCACCACAAAGTAAAAATGGCCCAAATCGCATGTGCATTAAAGCAAAAAAAAAAAAAAAAAAATGTAGCACACAGACAAAGACACAATTCACCAAAAGCTCTGTTGGGTAATCAGGTTGCACGTTTTCTTTTCAAGGGGTGCTCTCAAGTTTCTTTTTTTTTTTTTTTTTTAGCATTGCTCAGGCTCTGAAACGTGTTATTAATTCTACTGCATTAATCTTCTCCTGCACTTTCAAGTGACCTGCAATGTTTTCGTCATCACATTCTGTTATCATAGTCCATAGCCTCTTATTATCTGTTTCATGCATGAATGAAAGACTAGGAGAAAAATTCTGTTTTGATCATATGATGTAAATGAAACTGCTCATCCATTAAATCAGGTCAGATTATGAAGAAAATGCTGAGGCCGTCATTTTTCTTTCAGTATATTAAGCCCTGCATAATTTCTTACGGTTTTAAATGCATGTCAGCATACAATCTGCAATAGAAATTACAAGAAAAATTAACAATTGGAAGCAGCATCATCAATAGGATCGCCTGATTCAGGGTTTTTATTATTTATTAATTTATTTTTTTAATTATTATTTATTTGATCTTTCACTTTTCATTTCATCATCACAAAGAGAGAGTCTGGTAATGGAATCACTGTCACATACTGTATTTCATTCCAGATGTATTCCAGGCAGATTCCACAATATTCAATATACACAACAATCAATTAAAACAGTTATTTATTAATCAATCAAACACAAACATCCTATTCAAATTATGAATCTGAAGCCTATACTTTTCTGTAAGAAATTAAGAGACTGTAAATTGGACCCCAGTTTATCAATCAACCTACCGAACATGTTTTCGAAATGTAGAAACTGAAAGCTTGCAGAAAACTCCACACAATGATGATCAAATGACCTTGAAAACTATTCCTGCTCATGTAATGTTAATTCAATCACATATACGTATTTGAGTTCTTGATTCAAATAACTCCAAAGCAGACTATTTAGCATGTAATAGACAGGTGGTAGGATGCAAGTGCAGATATTTTATTTAGAAGTCAAACACAAAAAGCATAGAAACCATAACATTGGAAGACAAACTTGATGATAGTAGATTGAATAGACATTTGGTGCGGCCCACATGAGGATGGAATTCCTTTTGAATCTGATTTCTCTTAAGGTTTCTTTCTTATGCTAGCTCAGGAAGTGTTTCCTTGCCACAGTGACCACTGATTTGGTCATTAGGGACAAACTTACAATTATAAGGAACAAACATTTTCATACATTCAACTTCCAGAAAGCTCCACACAAACACGAAAAAATTTATGGAAAACTACACAGATGGTATCAATATGGAAATGACGAGCCTACAGCAGTGCAACAACTCTACCCACTGGCTATTTACAAATATCCCAGTGAGTAATTGCTCATTAAACTAGCTAAATAACAAGCGAAAGTCTTTTTTTCTGAAAGGATACCTCAACCATAGTCATAACGCATCATTTTGGGTTGGTGATATGCAATAATGTCAAAGTGATTGAGAATCTTTTTCTTTTTTTTCTCAATTATTTATGTCCTCGAATATTACTGATGTGGATAAATGATGGAACAAATGGTCTGTTGAAGCTGACAAATCTGCAGAATACTCACTTTTTTTTTATATTTAGGAGGCATTTCAATTAAGTTAGACGTAGATTCTTCTACCCCTTTTACAAGACAAAATTCCCTTTGACATGTAGATATTGAATTGCTCCATTGGTTTGACATACTCCCAAGCTACCCAATTAGCTACACACTACCCAATTAGCAACCTGATACCCCCACCTGCTGCAATACATGTATCAGGCGATGCTGGTTGATTCTATGATGTTTGTAACTGCACTAAATAAAAATGAATATATGGCCAGTTAGATTTAAGACACTATATTATCTATAGCTACACTAAAGTATCCACAGCTTTTTTCCAAAATAGATCAAATGTATAATATTCCACACAATTCTACTAACAATACCCAATAATCACAAAGTGTAAGAAGTTTGTTTTTAATCTTTGCAAATGTATTAAAAATGTAAAAACTGAAAAATTCAGCTTTGCCTTTGGCACTCAAAATTGAGCTCAGGTGCATCCTGTTTCCACTGATCATCCTTCAGATGTTTCTACAACTTGACTGGAGTCCACTGGTAGTAAATTCAGCTGATTGGACATGATTTGGAAAGGCACACACCTGTCTATATAAGATCCCACAGTTAACAGTGCATGTCAGAGCACAAACCAAGCCATAAAGTCCAAGGAAATGTCTGTAGACCTCCAAGACAGGATTGTATTGAGGCCCAGATATTGGGAAGGAGACAGAAAAATTCTTGCAGAATTAAATGTCCTAATGAGCACAGTGGCCACCATCATCCGTAAATGGAAGAAGTTTGAAACCACCAGGACTCTTCCTAGGGAGGTGACCAAGAACCCGATGGTCACTCTGAAGGAGCTCCAGCATTTCCCTATGTAGAGAGTGGAACCTTCCAGAAGAACAACCATCTCTACAGCACTCCAATCAGGCCTGTATGGTAAAGTGACCAGATGGAAGCCACTCCCCAGGAAAAGGCACATGACAGCCTGCCTGGAGTTTGCCAAAAGGCACCTGAAGGACTTTCAGACCATGAAATGCAAAGATTGAACAATTTGGCCTGAATTCCAAGTGTCATGTCTGGAGGAAACCAGGCACCACTCATCACCTGGCCAATACCATCCCTACAGTAAATCATGGTGGTGGCAGTATCATGCTGTGGGGATGGTTTCCAGTGGCAGGAACTGGGAGACTGGTCAGGATCAAGGGAAAGATTAATGCAGCAATGTACAGAAACATCCTTGATGAAAACCTGCTCCAGAGTGCTCTGGAACTCAGACTGGGGCGATGGTTCATCTTCCATCAGGACAACAACCCTAAACACGGCCAAGATAACAAAAGAGCGGCTACAGGATGACTCTTTGAATGTTCTTGAGGCCCAGGCAGAGCACAGACTTGAAATCAATTGAACATCTTTAGAGAGATCTGAAAATGGCTGTGCAACAAGCCCTATTCGCACCATAATCAACTTGATGGAGATGTGATTATGCAAGGAAGAATGGGAGAAACTGCCCAAAAATACGTGTGCCGAGCTTGTAGCATCAAACTCAAAATGACTTGAGGCTGTATTTGGTGCCAATGATGGTTCAACAAAGTATTGAGCAAAGACTGTGAATACTTATGTACATGTAAGTTTTACTTTTTTTTTTTTACATTGTCATTATGGGGTATTGTTTGTAAAATGTTGAGGAAAATAATGAATTTAATCTATTTTGGAATAAGGCTGTAACATAAAGTGTGTAAAAAGTGAAGTGCTGTGAATACTTTCCGGATGCACTGTATGTTTCAGCAATGCTTTATCTAAATACCAGATTTAAATACAAAGAGATCATATCACATGGCATTAATGTAAACCAATCACATTATGAAATCTCAGAAGGATGCCATCATGGGAATTGTAATTATATCATAATATAGAGAATTAGAACAGGTGGTAAAATGAGAAACAGGTTCAATCCTTTAGTTCAGGTGAGTATTAGGAGTACATATGCATCAACAATTGACCATGAAAACAAGATTTGTTCATGTAATGATCATTCAATTACATACAGTTAAAGCAATGGACATATTTGAATTGTCAATTCAATGAAATTCAATATCAATGCAGGCTATTTAGCATGCTGTCATGTAATAGACAGGCTGCAGGATGCAAGTGCAGATATTTTATTAAGATGGAACATGAAAAGAAACCATAACCTGGGAAGACAAACTTGAAATGAAAGTGCCATAAGAGGAGATGCAGTGAATGATGGGAGCTGCAGTCCTGTGGCTCTTGGCCCAATCCTGACAAGCAATCTTTTTAAAATTAGGAAATTATATATTTGTAATTTATATAAATATATATTACAAATATATTCTATTAGGTCTGAATTGTATTTTACTTCTTCTTTACTTCTATTCTATAATATTGTTAAGTATAAGTCTTAAGTTTATTATTTGTATAAATTTGATTAATAATAATATATATATTTTTTCATATATTTTATTTTGGACCAGTGGACCAGTCATAATAAGCATTTGACTGCATATCCTTCAACGTATGTATGTACGTGACAAATACATTTCATTATTAAAAAAAAAAACGGGCCAAATTTACCAAAGCTAAAACACTTATGGTTTCCACTCCCAACAGAGACGTCCCATTTGGGAGTCCAACAAAAATGGATATATCATGTGACCCTGATTGACACTTTCTATCTTATTTAATTACATTTTCAGAAGAACAAAAAACTGGCAGCTCACTGATACTTTTACTCGGCCAGGGGACTAACCAATGGATAGAGGACAGATATTAGGACAGCGTGTGTAATAATTGTAATATTTGTAATTTTATTTATTACTTAATAAATAGTTGCTGATGCTTAGGATATTGAAAGTAGATGAATTAAAAGATTGAAAGAAAATGATGGTTGGAAATTTCATAAATCACACAACATAAAGCCCAAGCATCATTTTGGAAAAAAAGTGTTGTTGTTTTTTCCCCTCTGAATATTTGGTTTAAATGGCAAACACCAGATCTTGGACAATCCTCTCTCCTGTCACTTTGTTAAATCCCTTTGTGTAATGAGGACACAGTAAAGTAATTCTATGCTAACTGGCAAAGCTGGCACATGGCTTGCCCACCTGCTGTATGCCAACATCTGTCTGGTTTGATGATCATGACACTCGAAAAATTACGAAATGTACAGAAAAGTAAATATAGCTTTTTTTTTTGTAGTGACCTATGTTTCCAAATACTTACATTCAAAGTTGACTACATTAACCATTGTTCCATCCGCATCCCATTCTTTTGTGTGAATAGCAAACAATTCAAAGATCCACAAGCCAAATCAGTCACAGAGATTCAAACATTTATTTTAGAAATGCACTACACTATAATAATTGTGAAAGCATTTTAAGGTTATTTTATGGCTTTAGGACTATAATTGGGTTTACCTTCTAGATAAATATCTGCAAATGTAAATAACAGTCACCTCATGGATAAATGTATGGAAAGAAAATAAAGATGTTAACAATACTGAAATATATTTTTATTGGTTATTGAGATTTAAACATGATGTGCTGCATTAGTACCATAGTTAGAAGAACAAAATATTTATATTCTGTATGCATTTGTGTCCTTTACTTGTATGAACTACAGTAGCTAACGTATACATTTTATGTTATACGGTGGTTTTTCTGAATACTTTATTTTGATTTGGTGGAAGATGCATTTAATCACTATTCTAAATGAATTTATAAGCCTTTGTAATTCTGTAAATTATGTAAGTATGTAATTATTTGCAATTGTAACCTCACATGCAGTCACACTCGCATTTGGTTGTAATCAACAATTGTAGTTTATTTTAGATAACTGATAGAAATTTTGATAAAGGTACAAGATTAATTTAACTGAATGGAGTAAATAAATACACACACACACACACACACACACACACACACACACACACGGCACATAAACGGAAAATACACTCCGATGAGGCAAACAACACAGTGTTTTAGGTCGGGAGTTTTCCTGCACCTTCCTATCTTAGTAACTAATGTAATGTATCATACTGAAGCAGATTTGACCTTGTCAATGTCCTTGTGCTTGTTTAACTACAATAATACAGCAACATTAATTACAAAGTCATTTAGCTCATTTTATTCCCACCACAAATTCATCTTGCACCCCATTGTTCATCTTTCTTAGATGAAAAAATAAGCTCCCAGAATAGTTTCCAGAAAATACTTTCCGGAAAAAATTACATTTTTAGACAGTATCTACTTGATTTCCCCGAGCACATTTTCTCGTTTGCGTAAAATGAGTGGGAAAAAAGGCTGATGGTCCCTACTGAATATTCCACAAGTGCGACTGTGATAAAAACGCATTTTGCCCAAGGCGGTCCTCACCTGCCCTGAAATGGAGCATACTCCCAGAAACCTATAGTAAATATATCACTACGTGGATAGCCTTGATCCCTATGGGGGCTTAAAAAAAATCAGCAACTTTTTCTATTTACATCTCTCAAATAAATACAGAGGAGTTTGCAGAAAAGAAAGCGCAGAGGCCGTACTGAGACTTTACAAGACTTTTCGGGGATATAGTGACGTTGTAAAATGGTGTTAACGGCAGATGTTTGAAGTCTGGGCTAGTTGTGGTTCAGCTGGTATAGTATTGTGCACTGGACCCTTGAGTAAGATTTTTTAACTGGACAGCCACATTGTTCAGTCGCACATGGGTAAAATAGATGAATCCCAAGAAATCGTAAAATTAATGATTTAATCTAATTTTACATTACTAATGCTGTTACATTTTATAGTGGCGAAGATGTTGGAGCAATATTATACAAACAAACAAGAAAATAAAATGTTCTAACATCCAAACTCACAAATACCGATAGACTTGTTTTATATATATATAAAAAAGATAATTAAATATTAAATATTTTCTCCTTCTTTTTTCGGCTGCTCCCATTAGGGGTCGCCACAGCAGACCATAAGACTTCATACCCCCTGTCCTCTACATATGCCTCTTTCAAATCAACTAATTGCATGCCTTCCTTCACCACATTCATAAACCTCCTCCTTGACCTTTCTCATTTCCTCCTTCCTGGTGGCTCCATCCTCAGCTTTCTTCCACCGATGTACCCCATGTACCCTCTGCACATGTCCAAACCATCTCAATTGGGCCTCCCTCAACTTGTCTCCAAAACGTCCTACATGCGCTGTTCTTCTTCTTAAAAACTAATTTTAATCCTCTCCATCTTTGTCATTCCCAGTGAAAATCTTCAGCTCTGTTATCTCCAGCACCACCTCCTGTCTTTTACTCAATGCCACTGTCTCTAAACCACACAACATCGCAGCTCACCACAGTCCTATAAACTTTCCCTTTCTCTCTTGCACATACCATTCTATCACAAATCACTCCTGCTATCACTCTTCTCCACCCACTCCACCCTGCCTGCACTCTTTTCTTCACTTCTCTAACACTCTCTCCATTACTTTACGTTGACCCCAGGTACCTGAACTCCTCCACCTTCTCCACCTCTTCTCCCTGCAACCGCACCACTCCACTGCCCTCCCTCTCATTCACACACATGTACTCTGTCTTACTCCTACTGACTTTCATTTCCCTTTTCTCCAGCTCGTACCTTCACCTCTCCAGGCTCTTCTCAACCTGCTCTTCCCTTTTACCACAAATCACAATATCATCTGCAAACACCATAGTCCATGAAGACTCCTGTCTGATCACATTCTCCCAAGTCTTCTCATAATCATTCAGGTGGTTATTAGCAAACTTTAGACGGGCCTGTTCATGTGCTATCTATCAAATTTAAAATAATGACTAATTCTCATGACTAAATCTGTCTGTTTTTTTAAAACAGTTCAAGGTAAACTTCGACTATACCTTATGTTGAGATGTAAATATAGATTATAGTATTTTAAATGTTTTTGATAGCTGAAATGTCAACAGTTTTTATATCCCTAGATCTCTTCACCCAGACTGTTTCAACCCTTTAGCTCATGTTTAAAACCACATCAACACACTTCTCTTTGTCAGAGGATAGTAAGGGTCATTGCATAAATCAATGTCACCGGATACAAGATTAGTCTTTGGAGTGCAAATGTATTGAAAAATAGGGAAAAAGAGCAGCCAGTTTGCTGCCAGAGAAAAGGGTCAGGGTGAGTGTTACGACCTGATCTGAATTGTGTTTGTGTTGTATTTATTCTCATTCTTCTTTACAAGCTCCAGAAGCCGAAATTATAAAAAGATTTCCCTCCAAACATACACACAAAAACACAAATTCAAAAGAAACATTTTTTTCTTCAAAAATTACAAGTACAGTACAAAATGTACTATTAACTAGTGGTGGTATTTGGTGTGTCGTATTGTACAAGTTAATTACAAATGAAACAATGAAATCCAAAGAGGGAAAACACAAACAAGGTCAACAGCACACAAAGGGTCTTCAAAAATCACACTTTGCAAAATTTACACAGAACAAAGTAATGGCAATAATGTATTTTAATGGATGGATGGATGGATGGATGGATGGATGGATGGATGGATGGATGGATGGATGGATAACTGAGGAGGAAACAGTGAGTAACAGAAAAAAAAAAAAAAATACAAACCATTAGGCTTTATGAAATACCTTCCTGGAAATTTATTTCTACCTATTCCCTTGTCAAAACAATAAAAGGCAGGTCTAAATTGATTTGTGTCGGAATAATAAACAAGGATTTTGTTTCCCACAAACACACAAAAAAGTCTGCTTTTAAATCCTAACAGCCACATCAGAGCAAGGCCCCTAACCCTCAACTGCTCAGTGCATTAATTAGATAATTGTAAGTTGCTCTGAATAAGACAGTAAATGAGCTTTATAAAATATAACCTGAAAAAAAAACCTTCATGTCTATTCTGTTAAAACAAAATTTTTCTAATCAAATCAAATCAAATTCTATTTGTCACATACACATACATACAGAGTACGACATGCAGTGAAATGCTTTTTACGACGTTCCGACATAATAGAATAGGATGAGGAGAAAAATAAACCAAGAAAAAAAGAAGGCGGTGTAAAATAAAGTGTTTGTCACACTTTAATGTTTCAGATGATCAAACTAATTGAATTATTAGTAAAAGATAACACAAGTGAACCAAACATGCAGTTTATTAATGAAGGTTTTTATTATTTAGGGGAAAAAAAATCCAAAACTAAATGGCCCTGTGTGAAAAAGTGTTTGCCCCCTGAAACTAATAACTGGTTGGGCCGCCCTTAGCGCAACAACTGCAATCAAGCGTTTGCGATAACTTGCAATGAGTCTGTTACAGTACTGTGGAGGAATTTTAGTTCACTTATCTAAGCAGAATTGTTGTAATTCAACCACATTGGAGGGTTTTCGAGCATGAGCTGCCTTTTTAAGATCATGCCACAGCATCTCAATAGGATTCAGGTCAGGACTTTGACTAGGCCACTCCAAAGTCTTCATTTTGTTTTGCTTCAGCTATTCAGAGGTATAGTGAATCACACTTTTTCACACCACTGTATATTCACAATGATGCTAATCTAGACATATTTAATGTTTGAATATGCATAGCATATATACACAAATTACAAAGCTAGTGTCAAAGAATACAAGTAGTATTAATATATAAAAAGAGCATATACTGTATCTTAGAAACAATAAACAATATCATACTGTATTATCTAGAGTTGAAAAGCTAGCATAACGCTGTAACTCAACAAAGCACAAAGCCAGAATCATACTGGGATACGTACAATTTTGGTGCTGGATTTTAATGAGTTTGATGCATGTCAGGATTTTGGATAGGGATTATGTTCGTACAAACCCACAAGAAAAGTCATGAGTTTGGATCCCTGCTCTACCAAGCTGCCACTGTTGAGGCTACTGATTAAAGCCCTGAACCCTCAACATGCTTAGTATATTAATTAGATAATTGTAAGTTGTTCTAGTATAAATTGGGCAAATGTCATAAATGTCAATTTAAACAAACCACTGCACCACTGTAAATAGCACTTGTCTAAATACAGCATACTTAAGGTTAACTGCAAACTTAATCTTTTGTTTGTTGTCAGTCATAATTATTGTTCTCATTGTCCATGTTTCAGTTTATGCTTCTTGTTTTCCTCATTAAATCATTTTGTGCGTTGGGTCTTTGTTCCATTGTTTGTATTTACTAGCACTTAAAATCACATGAATATCTGCTGTGGCATCTGCTTCTGCTACTATTTCATGCCAATGTAGAAATCCACTACTATTACATACCATCCAGAGAAGCCAACATTGTTTTAGAGAATTGTCTTTGATGTCTATGATGACATAATTTCATTCAATTCAATTCCTATTAGTCCATTGGTCATTGTCTTCAAGCAGCTTTAAAGAGATTATAAAATTGTTTAAATCAATATTAGTTTAGTGCCTATATGTTTGTTTGTTATAATTGAAGATTTTTCATTATGAGTGAGCCAATGCTGTCTGTGGCAAGCAAAAACTCCCTGAAATGGCTTGAGGAAGAAACCTCAAAAGGGAATCCATCTTCATCTGGCTAGCATCGAACGCCCATTTATTACAGTTCTATCATTGTTTAAAATGTTGACATTGACGTTGACAATGTTGTCATTTCAGTGAAAGGCGCTTAAAGGCAGAACTTTTCATGCAAAATGTGGTCCTGAGCCATTGTATCCGACTGATGATATTAATCACTTTGATATCAATCAAAGTTCTTGAGTTGCTCAGATCTTTAGGTTGTTGATGTGGAACCACCCCCAGCTGCACAGAGTGTTCTCCAATTGATCCAGAGGTAGGGTGTTAGGATGAATCAGGCAGATCTAAAGGGAATTTGTTTCTGTTTTTCTGAGATCGAAAGACACACAAACACATATTAATCAGAAATATGTCCAGAGATGTGACAAGATAAAATTTGTTAATTCTGAGGTCATGAAATGTCAGTACTAAAGGTTACCCAATAACGTTATATCGTCAAGCTCAGGCACTAAAAATTATAATCCCCTGGAGTATAGACATGGCTGCCATATGGCTTACTTTAAACAGTAATGTAATTAAAGTCAATCTGTAATGTTTGCTATATAAAGTACACCAAATGTCTTCAGACAAGTCCTAAATTGGCTAAGGATATTTTTACGAAGAGCCTGATGCTTTTTTTTTTTTTTTTTTTTATCAATTCAGGGGAAAATTCAGGTCAGGAGGGATTAATTAGCTTTCTGAGCCCTAGTCACTACATGTCAAGGTAATCTTAGCAGAGGTCAGTGAAATATCTCAAGATGAAGAGTGCTGTGTCTGAATGCGCTGCACAGACATTGTGGTCCGCATCCCTTCCAAACAGGTCTCCATCACTCAATAGCATCTCAAACGCTCTCCATGTAGTCCTGACCTCATTAATCTCGAAGGGCTACATAATTAGGTCGCTTTGAGGATGAAAGTCAGAGTGTGTCAACGAGTCATCCTTTTTTGCCCGCTGCTCCCTGCTTTCTGGTTTCACTTAATGTAGCATATCAATACTAATTAAAGGCGCGTCGTATCGGCACCGCTGACATGCGCGGCACATTACAGAGAATGTTTATGCCAGTTTAAAATTGTATAATTGTTCTGCACAGTGTTGATGGAAATATAACACTCATTAGTCAATAATTAGCTGGTTTTCAGCAAAAGGTATCTATGCCACTGCCTGGGTTTGACTATGTGTTGTGCTTCATAAATTACATCTTTTTCCAAAAAGCTTTCCAGATAGTGATGCCCCAGGAGGAGCCATCATTTTTATTTGTTTGTTTGTCATCATGGTGCTTTCAATGTGCTCCCATGTCTCACATTTTGTCCTAATTTCTGTTTGTGTGCACACGTGCTCTCCTAGTTTTCTTCCACATCACTAAAACAGGTCGGTGGATTGACAATGCATGATAGAGTATATACACTATATTACCAAATCTATGTAAAAACCTGAGCATTGCAATCATAGGTGCTTGTTAAACACCCTATTCCTGAGGTGCACAGCACTTTCTGTGAGGGTAATCCCACTGGTTTGTGTGGAGCATGAAGGTTAACGCAGGGACACATCAAACTGATGCCAAAGAACTAGCTCTGTGAAAAGTCGGCTGTGGCGACACCTCGTGTGGCCTGTGTAAGGGCAAAAAAGAAAAGTTGCACTAGAACACATTCTACAGACTACAGCAGAAAACTTGCATGAGAAAACATAACTCTCCCATACCAGCAGGTGGTAGTAGTCTTTATTAATCGTCCAAACAGGGAAACTGGAGGAGTTGTGAATATATGAAGCAAGCAGCTTTTACACCTGCTGCGATCATTCCTAACTAAATCGAGTAGCTTTTTCAATAAAGTCAATCAAGTTGAAAATGCTATTGTCAGCTCTTGGTATTGATAAAATAATTCTTTGGTTAAATGAGGTAACAAGACATGTAGTAGGAAAAGAGTGGAATAACCAATCGGAGTTCTCTTTCTAACTGACGAGCTCCGCCGCTGATTTGACATGCAGAAACGGCCAAAAAATAAACAGTGCTGAATAAATATCCAAAAAGATAAAGCTGACCGACGCTCAAAAACCACCAGACATTGGCAGATGGCCGACCGCCAGCTTGGTGTGTCCTATTCTTTAGGATTTAGCAACAACAGCATTTGTGACATCGGGGCACTGATGTCAGAGTGGTGGAGTTAGCATTTCAATTCATTCCAAAGGTGTTCAGTGAGGTTGAGGGCACGGCACTTTGCAAAGCACTCGATTTCTTCCATTCAATCCAAACTTTGGGGCACAGATATGGTCCTCGTAATCTCATATAAAGACATTCTAGATATTTGTGTGAAAATTTTTTGACAACAGTTTGGAAAAGGCCTACATAAGGCATGGATATGAATCCAAACTTACAATTATAAGGATTTATTTGCGTAAAGCTGCTTTGAGATTATGTCCATTGTTAAAAGCACTATACAGATAAACAATTTGTTGAATTGAATTGTATCTCAGGTGTACTTTTGGCCATATCTTTAATGTGTGTATGATGCCCTGCAATGCCCAGTCTTCAGGGACAAGCTAAGGGTCAAGATTATGCCACTAGAATATGTCTCCCGGCAATCGCTGCACCATGTCACCATGTTTGTCTGATGTGCATTCATGATAATTAGCACTTGTATAAATACTAACAGCACACCACAATTGGTGTCTTTTGTTATCTTTCTTGTTTGTCATTAGTAGTGTTTATGGTTGTAATTTCTCATGCTCGGTTTATCTAGTTCATGTGTTTGGTCATTTTATGTGTTTCATTTCTTGTGTCGTGTAAATGATCGTCACTTGCATCTGCTTCCCAACTTGTAACATGGCACTCAAGGTCCACCATGATTATGAACAGGATAAATCACTTATTGAAGATGAATGAATCTAAACAAATCATTTTTTTGACCTAACAATGCAGTAATAATCATTTGAAAAGGAGAAAAAAAATATCACATGCAACTTTCGGTTGACTGGTATTCAGCCATATGTTTGGTAAAAAAATAGGAGCTGCATGCAAGTAAAAGCCTCAAACCCTACTATAAAAATACAGTATCTATCATTAATGCTTTGGAGCTGGTTTGCAGTTGATGGTCCAGGGGCTATCCTGATGATTGATTGCATCGTTATTTCTCCCATCATTATTCCAGTTTAGGCCCAAACCATTTTTGCCTTTGCCAGAAGGTTAAGATTTGGCCAATGATGGACCTTGCACCAGGATAAAGACCCGAAATGAAAACAGAAAAGAAAAGAAAAGAAAAAATCTGTTTTGCAAACAGCCATGCAATCGTAATGGAAAACCTGGATGAAAGTGGAAATGAGGATAACAGTCCACATGCACAGCTAAGAATACAAATGAGTTTGAAACCCATAAATGGAACACACTCAACTGGCTAATATCAGCATTATAAGCACAAAATGACATCTCGGTGCCATATTCTGCATTTTATAGCTTTGGAAAAGCTGAGATATTTAGTTACATAGTTGCTGACTGTAGTCAGTCATGTGCTACTCACTATTAATCACAGGAGGAAAGATGTGACAGAGAACTTAAGCTGAGTTGGCTTATCACGTGGTAGAAGTGTGGAGATTTATTAAATCCTCACCATAAAAACATTCATTCTTTTAACTTTGACAGTTTAAATTACAAAAAAAGGATGCAGTGCCAATGTTTTCCTAATTAGTAAACGAGCTGCGTGTGAAGTTGAGATGTAGGTCATGCATGTTGTGATGATGCATGTGTAATATTCTGCATGGAAGGGTGGTCCGAACTCCATCTACTTACAGTATGTCGCCAATTTTGTTTAATATTACAGAAAAAGGTTCAGTACTAGAAAAATAAAGGTTTTTTTTTTTGTAAAGGTGGAAAGTAAAAAATGTCATTTACCTAATTTACTGTAATATATTTTTTCTGTGTGTGTACTTTTTAAAGTGTTTTTTTAAATCTGTACCTTTACTTTAGTTTGAAGTATTGAACTTTACATTTACAAAAAGAAATAAAATGTAAAAAAATATATAAATAAATAAAAGATAATGCAAGGTGAAAAAAACAAAACAAACTACTGTACTGTTTGATTGACGGGCGGAGAACAAACGTAATGTATTTAAAATGTATTTAATGTATCATGTATGTAATGTATTTTCTGTATATATATATATATATATATATATATATATATATATATATATATATATATATATATATATATATATACAGTACAGACCAAAGGTTTGGACACACCTTCTCATTCAAAGAGTTTTCTTTATTTTCATGACTATGAAAATTGTAGATTCACACTGAAGGCATCAAAACTATGAATTAACACATGTGGAATTATATACATAACAAAAAAGTGTGAAACAACTGAAAAATGTCATATTCTAGGTTCTTCAAAGTAGCCACCTTTTGCTTTGATTACTGCTTTGCACACTGTTGGCATTCTCTTGATGAGCTTCAAGAGGTAGTCACCTGAAATGGTCTTCCAACAGTCTTGAAGGAGTTCCCGAGATGCTTGGCACTTGTTGGCCCTTTTGCCTTCACTCTGCTCCAGCTCACCCCTAAACCATCTCGATTGGGTTCAGGTCCGGTGACTGTGGAGGCCAGGTCATCTGGCGCAGCACCACATCACTCTCCTTCTTGGTCAAATAGCCCTTGATGCCTTCAGTGTGACTCTACAATTTTCATAGTCATGAAAATAAAGAAAACTCTTTGAATGAGAAGGTGTGTCCAAACTTTTGGTCTGTACTGTGTGTATATATATATATATATATATATATATATATATATATATATATATATATATATATATATATATATATATATATACACCATTTTGTGTTTTATTGCACTTTATTTGTAAAGTTGTTCCCTTTTTTGAAAACACCTACTCAAAGACTTGTATCCCCTTGTCCTTTTTGAACTACACTAAAATCCCCCACCCCCACTTTTTTAAAATAAGCTTATACTTAAGTAGAATATTTTATTTCTCTAGTCAGCTTTGGTTTTTAGTAGAGAAGAATGGATCAGGTCACCAGATAATTTGCTAGTACTGATAAGCTTGGTGGTGCTTATTCACTTGTTAATGATGGAATGATTGTAAATCTCATGATGCTACAGTGTGTGGTCGACTCTTAGAAAGACCCTGGACTGTGCAGTTTTTACGCCGCTATTGTCACATCATAAACTGAATGGCCTCCTGAATGCTAACCTGGCCAGAAGGTCATTTATTCTATAGACACTGCACTTCTTCACATCGCAATCAATCAATGCTTTTAAAAATGGCACAAAACCAAAAAATATATATAAAAATTCACCTGTGCTCGTCAATCTGATGTGTGTTTGATCACTATTTTTGCAGATTCATGGTTTAAGATTTTAAGATTTTAATATTTAAGATTTTTTTATTTGTTAAGTAAACATGCATTGAAATGTAAACGTGATTGGCTGCTCAGAAAACTGTGCATTGGCTAAAAGGAACTATAAATATACAATAATAGCAAATATGAGAAAATATATAAGCAGTAGTTAATAATTGTGCAAACATATTTAGATGTGAAAAAGGAATTCAGGTTCTGTGTTCTGAATGGTTAAAATGGTCATTGCAGATCAATGCTACTGTGTACCTCATACACTATATGGCCAAAAGTTTGTAAAACACCTGACCATCACTTCTATAAATAACTCTTCCCTAAGCACTTTCCACAATTTTGAAATGACACAGCTGTCTAGAATAATTTTGTATGCTGTAGCATTAGCATTTCTTTTCATTATTACTAAGAGGTTCAGACACGTTTCAGCATGACAGTGCCCTTTTCACAAGCAAGCTCCATTTTGTGAAGTTCTGGAGTGAGAAATCCTGTGTGGCCTTTACAGCGTACTGACCTCAACACCACTGAACACCTCTGCGATGAACTGGAACACCAAGTGTGCACAAGGCCTTCTTACCCTACATCAGTGCCTGACCTCTGTAATATTCTTAAGGCTGAATCAGCAAATTGTTCGACATTCACATTCCAAAATCTAGTTAAAATCAATGCCTGTAGAGTGCATGCTGTTACAGCAAGAAAACTGGGCAAATTTAGAATAAAATGTTTAACAAGGACATATGGCTACGATAGTCAGGTATCCCTTTATTCCCTCCAGGGTCAGACCTTGGCCCACACTTGCTCTCTCTTTACACTAATCACTAAAGCTCAGTGATCATATCTCATAGCTTTTCTGTTCACTGCAATGCCCATGACACACAACGTCAATTCTCATTTTCTCGCTTCACCTTCCACGCTGTTCAGACAATCCAGACGGCCATCCTGACATGTCGTTCTGGATGACAACCCAGCATCCGAAACTCAACCTTGACACTAATGAACTGATCTACAAATCCAGCAAAGATTGTCCTTTGCTGGATCTGCCATCCTGCACACAGAACTATAAATCTTAGACTCATTTATTTATTTACTTATGTATATTATATATATATATATATATATATATATATATATATATATATATATAGTAATTTTTCTTATTCATTCTTTCATTCATTCCTTTATTTGTTTATTTATTTTAATGTATGTTTTTGTATGTTCAAGTTTTGTGAGTTTGAAAAATGATTAGTAGGATATGCAACAAATTCATTATTTGTTTATTTATTTATTTGTTAATGACTTTATGCTGGAATGCTAGGAACAAGGTGAGAATTTTAAGCATTCCAGCATAAAGACATGTGAATGAGTGTGTATGCATATATATATGTGTGGTCCTATTCCGAATATATTTGTATGTGTGTGTGTGTGTGTGTGTGTGTGTGTGTGTGTGTGTGTGTCTGGCTGAGTTTTCAAACTCATTAGCACCACACCACGATCGAGCCTAATGCCCTCTCTTTGCAGAGGGGTGGAGGTGGGAGAATTGCAGCACAGAAGCTCATATACAATGTGCTTTTGTGCCTTTTCCGATTATTTCTTATTAGGAGTTCCTCAATACTGTGAGGCACCTACATATTAAATAGCTGAGCTTGTAAAAATATCCTATATATAAAAATATATATATACACACATCCTCGGTGCTCACAGTATCGAGAAACCCCTAATAAGAAATAATCAGAAAAGGCACACAAGCACATCGTATATGAGCTTCTGTGCTGCAATTCTCCCCTTCATTTATTTGTTTATTTATTTATTTTAATTTATTTGTTAATGAATTTATGCTGAAATTCTAGGAACGAGGTGAGAATTTAAAGCATTCCAGCAAGTCATGTGTGTAATCATGTGTGCATGTATATGTGTGCTCCTATTTCATTTATATATATATATATATATATATATATATATATATATATATATATATATATATATATATATATATATATACATACACATCCTCAGTGCTGGTGGGCAAGGCTTATGCCTATGCATATATATATATATATATATATATATATATATATATATATATATACACATATATAAGGATTTTTTGCAAGCTCAGCTATTTAATATGTAGGTGCTTACAGTATCGAGGAACTCCTAATAAGAAATAATCGGAAAAGGCACACAAGCACATCGTATATGAGCTTATGTGCTGCAAATCTCCCACCTCCACCCCTCTGCAGAGAGAGGGCATTAGGCTCGATCGTGGCATGGTGCTAATGAGTTCGAGAAAACACAGCCAGACACGTTCTCTCCACAGGAAGCCTGCACCATTAACATTCTCTCTCTCCAGCTTGGCCCGCTTAAAATTCAGGCCTCATCAAATCCAGCAATTAATTTGTTTAGCGTAACCTTGATGGGAAACATTTATTCTAATAAAAAAAAACTTCCTTGTTCAGAGGCATGAATAGGTTGAATATTTTATAGCTGTTCAAATGTGGAATTCGGAAATGTTTTACAATGTGATGAAACCCAGAAAATGTAATAAATTAATGAGTAATGTGGATGTTGGTAATTAAAGCACCGTTGGCGCTCATGCTTTTGATCATACGGATGAAAAAAATGGTCCGTCTCTTTATTTTTTTTTGTGCTGATAGCACTTCTGTGATTCATGCTTTTGATGGGATTTTTTTTCCCCAACTCACTTAGAAAATGTCATGTCCATCACCCTGCTGTGTAAGATTTCTCCAAAAACTTCTTCAGAGAGGTGACCTGTCAAACTAAGAGCTTCAGCTGGGTGTGATAATGCAATCGATAAAGCAGAGCAACAGATTCCTTTTTTGGCCAATTTCAATAGACTGTACATAGAGGTAGGTACAGTATAAGATCAGTTGGGGTATGCTACATTTACAGTGTCCCAAAATTCCTCAAACATAGAGGAAATTATCACTTTTTTAGTAAAATTATGGATTTAAAAAAACATCCTTTACACAATAAGGGCAATCATTTCTGTCAATAAATAACTCAATCAATAAATAATACATACCACTATAAGTAAAAAACATTTTGTTTTCAATTTCTAAGGACACCCTGTATATATGTGTATGTATGTACGTATCAGAGGTGGGAAGTAACGGGTACAAATACTTCGTTACTGTACTTAAGTAGATTTTTCTGGTATCAGTACTTTACTCCACTATTTATTTTTCAGACAACTTTTTACTTTTACTCATTACATTTTTACACAAATATCTGTACTTTTTACTTCTTACATTTTCAAAACCGGCTCGTTACTTAATCCATTGATTTGGTGAAATATATATTTTTTATTTACACTGCGCGTCGTTTTCAGCCGAACAACCGATTTGCTGTTACTGCGCGTCTTTTTCAGTCCGCTGGTGTATAAAGTCCTGACTCTCACTCTTTACGAAGATAAGAATCAGCAGGCAGACAGCAGTAAGAAGTTTGGGGTTAACGTGGATGAGACAGAGGGAGGCAGTGATGTAAACATGACTGAAAACAGACACATTCATGATCATCATCATCATCTTTTCTCTGCTTGTGTTCTGTATGTGGATCTTCAGCCTGGATACATTCATTAGGTAACAACATTTTTAATTCGTTTTGTATTTATATATATATATATATATATATATATATATATATATATATATATATATATATATATATATATATATATATATATACACAGTACAGACCAAAAGTTTGGACACACCTTCTCATTCAAAGAGTTTTCTTTATTTTCATGACTATGAAAATTCATAGGTAGATTCACACTGAAGGCATCAAGGGCTATTTGACCAAGAAGGAGAGTGATGGGGTGCTGCGCCAGATGACCTGGCCTCCACAGTCACCGGACCTGAACCCAATCGAGATGGTTTAGGGTGAGCTGGACCGCAGAGTGAAGGCAAAAGGGCCAACAAGTGCCAAGCATCTCTCGGGGAACTCCTTCAAGACTGTTGGAAGACCATTTCAGGTGACTACCTTTTGAAGCTCATCAAGAGAATGCCAAGAGTGTGCAAAGCAGTAATCAAAGCAAAAGGTGGCTACTTTGAAGAGCCTAGAATATGACATTTTTCAGTTGTTTCACACTTTTTTGTTATGTATATAATTCCATATATAATTCCACATGTGTTAATTCATAGTTTTGATGCCTTCAGTGTGAAGAGCACACACTCTGTTTCTAAATTCTTTTGATTGCCACTTGATGAAACCTAGTTTAATTAGCTTCAACATACAGCTTAACATCAGTTCAACAGCAACCAGAACGTTTAGAGAGGATTAATACAAATAATCCTCTCTAAACCCAAATGGCCTACTCTCCTGTTATGTCATTTGGTTTAAAAAAAATTTGTTTACCTTTAAAGTTTTGGGTTAATGATCATTTTAAAAGATATCAATGAACGTTTGACTAATTAATATGATTCTATTAAAAGATTGGTGTGCTAAGAGTAACATTAGAGTCTTTTCACATAAAACGAGTTGATTACTCAAGAGATGTACGCAAGGCAAAAATGAAAATAGGGAAATCATAGACATAAATCGTAGTAATTTTGAAAATTAACAACATTTGGAAGCAAATACTTTTGTACTTTTCTCAAGTGAAAGTTTAAAGGGAGACATTTTTCTTTTACTGGAGTAATATTTTACTTACTCTCTACTTTAACTCGAGACCTTACAGTACATTTACAATTGCGGCATTTAGCGGCTATTTTCAGTCTCCATCAATAAATAAATCTACGCTTTATTTGTTATTATTTTTATTTTTTTAACAAAGCAAACTTGGTTTGTGTACTTTGCCAACACTGGTGTATATATAATACAGTGATGTTAATTGCTTTCATTTGATTGAGGTATAAAACCATTTTTATTGTGCTTTTACTTTATTTTATCATCTCTTATTGAATTTAATTGCACCACAAAAACATTGTATCAATGCTAATCAGAATGCTGCTCTGGTCCTTAATTATACCAAGAAACAGGGACAGGGTAAATTAGACAGGTAGAGACAAGGATAACTCACATCTCTCTGTGCATCACTTGGCTCCAACACAAGATCTGAAGCTGTCTAAATCACATCACATGTCACAGCACAAGCACTGTCTAGACTACAGGATTTTTTTAACCATCATTATCAGCTCTTGTAGGAGTCTTTACATACACACTGCACATACAGTAATGTACTATCTTCTAAAAATATTACAGGAGAAGAGCATACATAATGTCTTTTCTCTTTCTTTATATCTTGCTTTTATTTGCTCTCTACACACATTCTTTTCCAAAGATACAACTGATCCTGACTCCTGCCCTCTGGACCTGCCTGATGCCCGACTTCTGCTTGAAGCGTTTGTCAACTGAAAATCACTTGCTGCTGTTGAAGACGATTTGACATGGACTGCCATGAGAGTTCTGTACATGTTACTACATTGAGACCCTATAGATCGTTACAGATGTTCTTCTCAGATGGAACAGTGAAAAACATCTAGCTTAAATCAATAAAGTCAAACTTTTAATTCTAATTTTTAAGTTTCTGTTAACACTTTTTTGACTGTCGTATACGAGTTCTTAAAGACAGATTACAGTATTTATAATTGGAGTATCCAGTTTTACCTAGATTTTAATGGCTTCCCTTTAAAGTCTCGATCCTCTTACGATTTGTTTTACATCTGCATACATATGCTAATTTATTCATTAAAATAACATGTACTTCTTGTGGAGGTCAAGCTTTGATCTGGAGAGGAACAGCTATAGTAGTCAAACTCCTCTATTAATCAAAAGTCTGTCACCAGCATCAGACTGCTTAGAAGGGGCAACACAGATTTCCCAGCTCCAACATCCAGGAATTCAGATCCTCAAGAACATTTTAATTATTTACTAAAAGAACACTTAACAACCCAGCAACTCGAGCCGTGTCAACAACATTTTAGGGAATGCTTCCGTGTTGTCCACGCTCTACATCACTTGTTTAATCAGTCCAATGGCAAACAAGGCGTTACTGGTGGGGTGACGTCACAAGCAGGAAGCTATAAAATGCACATGGAGTGAAAACTGTGCTAGCTTCTTTTTGTTCACAATGCAATCTATGTGTGTATGAGTCTATGGTAAGTGGTAAATGTCTGAAAAAATATAAAAATGAAGTTTTCAGAGACAACCCCTCACCCAGTCCCTTTCGAGGAGCTATTAGAGCTAGTGACCCATGGTGAGCCATGCTTGAGATAAATAACAAATATTAAAAAGAAGAAAAAAATTGGTATAAAATAAATGGCCGGCCGGTCAACAGTAAGCCCGTCTGTCCAGTAAGCTTGAAGCGTTATTGCCTCCATGCCAGGGTCTTACCCTTTCTATTTTTTTGCCTTTAAGAAGTTGTGCAGGTCTTCAGCAAAGCCTTATTTGGCCTGGCCCTTAAAAATAAATAAATAAATAAATAAAATACAAAAAGTGTGTTTATAGGACGATCCCCTGGGTTGTAGAGACGCTGGCTAGCAATCTCTCCCTGAGTGCTGAGTCATCCCTAAAAAACCCGGTGCTGCCCACCATGTCCCTTCAAACTACCTTGCCACTGGTGGGCAAGACTTATGCCTCAGCAGGTCAAGCCACAGGCTGTTTGCTGTGCTGCAGGCACATCGGGCGGCCAGGCAGCCAGAGCTTTGCTCTCAGGGCACCTAAAGATACCACTAGGGCCATTGGCCTGTCCATAGCCACTCCTTAGGTCCACCTCTCACCCGTATTCTAGAATATATCAATGATTGGTTGATACTGGCTCAATCAGACCAGCTGGCAGTCTGACATTTAGATTATAAACAAGTCATCCCTGAAAATGTTTTTTTATAAACGAATGATCATTATCATTTAGCCACTTTCACTTTTTAGCCAGTTTAAATGGAAGTTTACAGCTAACTATCTTGTATCTAGAGATGGAAGTGGTAGTCTTATAAATGTTACATTGCTAGCTTGGTAAAACTAGCCATGGCAAAAAAGCCTGATGGCTATACAAATACTCACCTTTCAGGTGATTGAAATGTCTGTCACCTACAGTTTGCTTTACTATAATGACTACCATCCTGTAAATTTATTTATTATTATTTTTTTTTTTACATTTATTCACCATTAATAAAGTATTAGTTACAAATGTTTTACAAGTGTTCAATTTTATTTATAGAGAAGCTGTATGGAAAAAAACAGATTCCAGAGATTTTATACTTTAAATGCGACATACTGTACACACAGCAATGGGCAAGCAATGGTGAAGTGAAGGTCAACAAGCATTCTCTTATTGGAAGAATATTTTGAGGGGAAAAAAGGAGAGGGGGTATACCAGAGAAAGGTACAATGGGGAGACATACAGCAGAGAAAGCATGTCAAAGTGGGATATTTTCCTCTCTAAAACCAAAACACTGCCAGAATTTTAGAGGTTTGTTTTTAAGAAGCATTAACCAGGCTTGAAGTTCTTGCTGCTTGCTATATTACAATACCTCATGCATTTATTCTGAACGTTCCATTGGATATGAATAGGACTTTTTTTTATTGCGCTCATAGCATAATGCATATATCTGTACGGCAGAGAATTGGCAAGAGGAACATTCCAGTTTCTAGTTTTAAAAAAGCTTTAAACAGTGAAAAACAATCCACCTGCTACAGTTTAATTTATTGATTTTTATTATTTGCACAAGCATTTTATATTGCTGCTTTAGTTTTTTTTGGGGCTTTTTACACTTGTTACATTACATGTTACATTATCCATTCGCACTTCCAAAACCTTAACCCTTATCCTCACTCTAACCTTCACCTTAACCCTAATTAACCCCTAATTAACCCAATTCTAACACTAAATCCTAACCCCTTACTCTAACCCTAAAATCTATCCACTCACTCAACCCCTAACTTCTTACTCTAACCCTAAACCCTGTTCACTTACTCTAACCGTAAGCCCTTACTCTTACCATAAACCCTATCCACTCACTTTAACCCTGACTGCTCACTCGAAACCTAAACCCTAACCCCTTACTCTAATCCTAAACCCTATCCACTTACTCTAACCGTATCCACTCACTCTAACCATAACTGCTCACTCTAAACCCAAACCGTAACTCCTTACTCTAACCCTAAACTCTATCCATTCATTATAATGCTGACTGCTTACTCTAACATTAAACCCTAATCCATTCCTCTAACACTTAACCCTATCCACTCACTCAAACCTTAAATCCTAAACCCTATTCACTCATTTTAACCCTAAGCCCTCACTCTTACCATAAACCCTAACCCCTTACTCTAACCCTAAACCCTATTTACTCATTCTAACCCTAACTGCTCACTCATACCCTAAACCATAACCCCTCACTCTAATCCTAAACCCTATCCACTCATTTTAACCCTAAGCTCTCACTCTTACCATAAACCCTATCCATTCACTCTAATGCTAACCGCTCACTCTAACCCTAAACCCTATTCACTCACTCTAACCTTAACCACTCACTCTTACCCTAAACCCTAACCCCTCACTCCAACCATAAACTGTATACACTCACTCTAACCCTAACCCATCACTCTTACCCTAAAGCCTATCCACTCACTCTAACCCTAACAACTCATTCTAACCCTAAACCCATACCCCTCACTCTAATGTAAGCCCTCACCCTTACCATAAAACCAATCCATTCACTCTTACCCTAACCACTTTCTCTAACCCTAAACCATAACCTCTCAATCTAACCCTAAGCCGTCACTCTAACCCTAAACCGTATCCACCTCACTCTAACCCGTACCACTCACTTTATACCTAAACCCCAACCGCTCACTCTAACCCTAAGCCCTCAATCTTATTTAAAACCCTATTAATTCACTCTAACCCTAACTGCTGACTCTAACCCTAAACCCTATCCACTTACTCTAACGATAAAAGTCTTTTAAGTCTTTTATGGGGAGTGGTAGCTTAGTGGTTAAGGTGCTGGGTTAGTGATCGGAAGGTCGGGGGTTCAAGCCATAGTTTTGCAAAGCTGCCACTCGTGGGCCCTAAAGCAAGGCTCTTAACCCTCTTTGCTCCCGGGGCATGGTAACATGGCTGACCCCAGCCTCTGAGCAAGCTGGGATATGCGAAGAACAAATTTCATCGTGCTGAAATGTATATGTGACAAATATAGCCTATTCTTCTTCTTCTAAATTTAACCTTAAACCCTAATCTTAAAACCTCAATCTGACCTCTTACTTTAAACCTAACCTCTGAATCCAACCCTAAGCCCTCATTCTAAAACTAACATCTCAATCGAACCCTAACCTAAAGCCCTCACTCTAACTCTAACTCTAACCCCTCACACTAAACTTATCCATCACCTATCCCCAGTCCTCTCCCCAATCAGTAACTTCTCACTGTAACCCATAACACTTAACTCAGTCCACCCCTAAAATAATCTCAAAAGCAGATTTCTCTTATCATCTCTAATCCAACATCTGGATTCATACAGACAAAGATGGGTTCTTTCTCATAAAAGTTTCTTCCTCATATCCTCATGGTGTTTTTCTTTTTTCTGTTTCCTATAAGTTGCTTAACTGGTTAGCCGTTTTTATTGACAAACAATATACTGGCGTCTCTAAGCAGCATAATGCACTGGAAAAAATTGTTTGGTATCCGAGTGGAAAAAAAATGTTTCTCTCACGCTCAAGTAGCTCTGTTTGGATGTGACTGATCCAGTGGTGCAAAAAATTACTTGTTGCACCTTGTGTCAAAAATGCTACACATCAGATGTAAATTATTCTAAAACTAGGTATAGTTTTATTTTGTATGTTTATTTTAATATGGATTAATTGGAAATAAAATGATATAGACAGTGATGGATTCTAAGGCTTCTGAAGATATGTTACCACAGACAATATGCTATTTGAAGAACAACTATAGAGTTGTTAAATAAGAATTAGTTAAATGAACTAAAAAATAATAAAAAATATAATGTCAATATATTATTCAATAATTCTGAGAAATTAATAACTTATCATAGGGTAAACAGAGTAATCAACTGTTTAATTGTTAATGCTGTTTTACTGTTTATTTCAAAACAGTTTTTTATTGTTTTATATATCACATTATCCATATGGTGCAAATTATTTTAGGCTACAGTAACATATACATTAATAATTATGATGGTAAAATACAGTATGTTGCATTGTATTTTCTCATCAGCTTTCCTTCAGTCATTTGCCCACATCAGTCATTCATTCATCCTCAAACATGTTGTGAAAAATATACACCTTTAGTAAACATACACTCACTTTGGTGTCATTTATATCCAGATATACATAAATTGCTCGGGGTGTTGCTCAAATTTATGAGCTAAAGATTCGGTATATCTTAATACATATTGAAATGTCACAATACCAAAGCCCTGTGGGCATTCAGCCCATGTCGCCTATTCTAATTCAACACAGCAATTGGAAGGCTCACAGGAGAGACTGAATGTATTATATAGTTGGATACACACTCACAAGAGCATCTAATAGGGGGGCCTGGGTGATGAATGTCTACACATTGTTTTCGGGGGCAAATTGATTCATTGAGCCTTCTGCCTCAGCACCACATTTCCATTTTCTACAAAGAATGGGTTCGAAGTCAAGACCCAAAAAGGGAAGACCACAGTAATACTGAAATATGGCTAATTTATAATCTTTAGAATACAATAAAATATTGAAATTGATATTTTTGGAAATGTGTGGGCTAGAAAACAATGGGTTTACAAAGTTTTTATACTTTGTTGGATTTCTGTGCACTTTATTGTGCAATAGAGTTCAATTAAAATGGGTTCATTTTTTATCATTATTACACATCTTCTACACACAATAATGAAACACATGGACTACATAATAGGAAAATATGTGAAAATGCTGTTTGTGGACTACAGTTCAGTGTTTAACACTCCACACCCACCTCCAAGTTGGAAGTCCTGGGATCTTCCCCTGTGTCAGTGGCTCTCCAACGTCTTGACAGACAGACCACAAGCTGAATGAGTGAGCAAACATATCTCATCCTCCCTCATTCTCAGTACTGGAGCTCCTTAGGGTTGTGTTCTGAGCCCCCTGCTGTACTTGCTGTACACATATGACTGTGTGGCCACTTCCAACTCCACCACCATCAAGTTTGTTGACGACACTGATGTGGTGGGCCTGATCTCCAACAACGATGATACGGCCTACCTACAGGAAAGTAAAAACCTGGAGAGATGGTGCCAACAATCTTCTCCTGAACATCAGCAAGAATAATAGTGACATTTAGCACAAAGCAGGAGTGGTCATACCGACCGCTACAAATCAATGAGACTCCAGTGGAGAGAGTAGACAGTTTCAGGTACCATGTGTTCACATCATGCAGGACCTGTCATGGTCCTGTCACATCAACACCCTGTTAAAGAAGGCATGGAAGCATCTGTACCATCTGAGATGCTTAAGGGACCTCAAACTACTTTCTCAGATGCTAAGGACTTTCTACACCTGCACCATTGAGAGCTTTCTGACGGGTAGCATCACTTCCTGGTTTGGGAACAGAACCATGCAGGACAGGCAAGCACTCCAGGTTCGGTCAGCGGAGCATAACTTCCGCAACGAGCTCCCAGACATGCAGGACATCTTCAACAAGCGGTGCCAGACCAGGGCCAGGAAAATAGTAAAGTGCCTCAGCCATGCCAACAATGGACTCTCTACTCTTTTGCATTCAATGAAGTGCTTCTTTATGTGGAGTAGTGATCCTTTAAGGGAAACACAAAGAGAATGAGGAGAAGCATCTTCTCACAGACCATTTGGAGTTTAAACCAGGAAAACACTTAGCACATGGACTTACTTTTCCTTCCTTTGCACAATTGTTTTGCACAACTGCACAACTGATATATATATAACATTTTTAAAGCCCAATTTTTATTCTTAGTTATGAAAAAGTCCATTTTTATTCCTCAAAAGCATTTCACTACGTTATACTCTGTATAAATGTGCATGTGACAAAAAAATTTAATTTCATTATTATTATTATTATTATTATTATTATTATGTTGTTGTTGTTGATTAATTACACGAATATATTTATTTACATGCTTTGCACACCTGGATATGGATAGTTTCTCCCTTTTATTTCTGGTAGATTTTCAAAAGTTTATTCACAATGGACTAGGAACTTCTGTGCAATTTGACTGGGACACTCAAGAACATCCATAGACTTGCTCCAAAGCCACTCTAGTGTTGTTATTGCATTTTGCTTTTGGAATGCTCCAGTTTCCTAATGCCTGTAACTGAAATGTACCACCACCATGCTTCACTATAGTTGCAGTATTTAGTTACAATCAGAACTACACTGCCTGGCCAACATAAAGGCACACACTTACAATGTATTGGACCACCCTTTGCTCTGATCACATCTTAATTTTCAGATTAATTCAGATACATTTTCTCATTGTCATCTTAGAATATGACTGTGCCATCAAGAAAGATAAAGTTCCATTGATGGAAAAACCAGGTCATTCAGTGTATTCAAGTAGTCAGCTGACCACAATTTTTGGGCACAATTCTAAACCTAGAACTGACCAACTGATGCAACCTTAAATCATAACACTGCTTCCACAGGGTAAGAAGAGAGGCAGATGAAGTGACAGGCTTGTACAGTACCTACCGCCTACTGTACAACCCTGTCACTTCATCTGCCTCTCTTCTTATGCTGATTTGGCCATCATTCAGGAATAGGGTAAATCTGAACTCATCAGATGACATTGCCTTTTACAATTGCTGTATGCTCCCTAGCAAATTAAAGCAGTTTTCCAATTAGCCTCACTGACAAGTGGGTTTCTTAGGGCTTCATTGCTGTTTATTCCCAATCCTTTAAACACTTTGCATTGTGAGACTGGAACTGCTCTTACCTTCACTTCTAAACATAGCCGATTGTTCTACTGTTGTTGTTTTTTTTTTTAATGATTTGATTTCACCAGACATTCCGATCAGAGTCATTTAAGATTTATTTTTCTTCCTTAAATATGATGGCACTTCAGTTTCCTTCCAGGTTTTAATAATGCATTAGACAGTTCTTTGCCCAGTCTCCTTAGTTGTTTCTTGTCTTTGATGCAAAATAATTATTTGACCGTTCGAATACATCTTTTTTTGTATCCTATAACATGGTTGTGTAAAAAAATGAGAAGCTATTCACTGCATCAGATAGGTGTCAGGAATCCCCCTGCCACGCCCCCTTCGGCAGCTGTCAACCTCGGTGCTTCGGAGAATGCCCTGTTCCTTCTCACGTGCGCGCCCCGCCCACAAGGAGCTTCTCTCCTTCGCACTAACAACACACACCTGACTTTCATCTACACGCTAATCTCACCGCCTATAAGAACACTCACTGCACTCACACTCGCGGTCCTTTATTGCCCGTTTATGCTCGTTCATGTGTGTTTATACATGGTCCGATGTGGATGTATGCTGGCGGTGTTCCTGTGTGTTCGTTTGGTACGTGTGTGCTTCGCTCTCACGGTGTGTTCGCATAGGCTCACCCCCGCTACGTACCGTCTCACTCTTCGTGCAGCCCGCGCCTTTCCAGGCGCGCCGTGGATTGTACTTTCTCGGCTCGGGTTCCGACCCGGCCAAAGTGGACCGCGTCTCTTTCCAGACGCACCTGGGATTAACCTTTCCTTTTTTCTCCGATCCCGATATTTGGATTAACCCGCAGACTTTGAACTGTTGTGGACCGCGCTGTGAGCGCACCACCGGATTATTCCACATTGCAGCAGGTTTTTGTGTTGGCTCCGCCTTGCCTGTGTTTTGTGTTTCATTGAATAAAACTTTATTTTTGCTGCTACTTCGGCTTCCGCCTCCGTTGCCGCTTGACAGAATAAAGGACCCCCGAAAGGGACACAAAAGAAAAGGAGGACTTTCCAGTAAAAAAAAAAAAAAAAAAAGAAAACAGATATTTCTGGAGAAGGACTGTTCAAAAAAAAAAAAGAGAAAAAAAAAGAAAAAAAAGGAAAAAAAAAAAGAACTGTTTTACAAGAAAAAAGAAGGAAGGAGAATGATCGGATTACTGACATGGTCCCGGCGGGAACCGAATCTCAGAGGTCGGGTTCGCTCGGCAGTGACCAAGCGCCGGCCAAGCTCCGCCTCCGAGATGACGTCACGGAGTTCCCGGCTCGCTTCTCCGGCAACAGGGCTGAGTGGGGCGTGTTCTTATGGAGTGTGGAGGGTTATATGGAGGTGTACCTGTCTCTCTACCCTTCAGAAAGAGCAAAGATCGTGTTCCATATCTCCCTACTGTCTGGTGAATGCCTCTCCCTGGCCAGTGAGTTGTGGGACGTGACTGGAGGCAAATCCTGCTCATGCGCCCATTTCATCCGGCTTCTCACAAGGGAACTCGGGATGGTGACGGCGGATCTCCATCACCTCCCCCCTTTTCCGAGAGCGCCGTTCTGCACCAAAGTGTCCAGGAAATCTCCGACCTGCTCCAGGCCCTCCAGGACAGCTCCGCTCCACCCCAGGTCCTCCAGGGGATCTCCACCCTGCTCCAGACCCTCTGGGAAGGTTCCACTGTGCTCCAGAGCTTCCCAGAGAGCACAGCCTCATCCTTGGGCTTCCAGGAGAACCCCTCTCCGCTCCTAGGCCTCCAGGAGAGCTCGGCTCCGCACCAGGTCATCCAGGAGAGCTCGGCTTCGTCCCAGGACCTCCAGGAGAGCTCGGCTTTATCCCAGGACCTTCAGGCAAACCCCTCTCCGCTCCAGGGCATCCCGGCGAGCTTCTCTCCACCCAAGGGGTCCCCCGAGCACACGGACCAGCTTCAGGACTGCGAAAGGGAAGTCGAACCGCTGCCCCCGCTGCTCCACCGAAGGCGACGGCTCACCCCACAGTCCCTCAGAAGGCGAGGCCATGTCATAGAGTTCCCCTGATGGCGAAGTCACGCCTCCAAGTTCCTCTCCGGGCGACGCCACGTCACAGTGCTCCACTCCAGGCGACGTTTAGCTCCTGAGCCCCGTCGACAGCAACGTCTCACCCCAGAGCCACGTTGGAGGTGACACCAAGCCTCCAGGAGCATGTAAGGATGGCCTGGCAGTCCCAAGGCCCTCAGAGAAGGAAGACTCCAGCCCAGGTCTGAAGGAGGACTCTATCGGTCGGCTGGACCTCTCCGAGGAGGAGGAAGTGGAGGAAGGCCCTGTGGAAAGCTCCATCGCAGTCCTAGGCCCCTCTGACAGCCACAGGCCATCCCCAGAGCCACCCGATCGGAAAGTCGCAGGCCCAAAGACCCCTAAGGGCAACTCCACAGACCGGGTTTCGCCGAAAACGACGTCTCGCTTCTGAGCTCCTCCCAAAGCTGCGTCTCGCTCCCGAGCTCCACCCAAGGCGACGTCTCGCTCCCGAGCTCCACCCAAGGAGACGTCTCGCTCTCAAGCTCCTCTCTGTCCCAGAGCGATCCCGTGAGCTCCTCTCTGTCCCAGAGAGTCCCCGAGAGCTCGGTTCCGCTCCTAGGCTTCCAGGAGAACCCCTCGCCGCTCCTGTGCCCCTCAGAGAGCACAGCTCCGCTCCAGAGCACCTCAGAGAGCACAGCTCCGCTCCAGAGCTCCTCAGAGGGCACAACTCAGCTCCGGGACTGCGAAAGGGAAGTCGAACTGCTGCCCCCGGGCTTCACTGAAGGTGACAGCTTGCCCCCAGTCTCCCCGAAGGCGATGCCACATCTCCGAGCTCCACTTCACCCAAGGGGTCCCCAGAGCTCCCAACTCGGCTCCAGGACTGTGAAAGGGAAGTCGACGGCTCGCCCCACAGTCTCCCCGAAGGCGACGCCACCTCTCAGAGCTCCTCTCTGCTCCAGGGTCTCCAGGCGAGCTCAGTTCCGCTCCAGGGTCTCCCGGCGGGTCCCTCTCTGCTCATAGGTTTCCAGGCGGGCTCCTCTCCACTGCCGGGCCCCAGGGAGAGCTCAGCGTCGCTTCAGCGTCCAAAGAAGAGCACAGCGTCGCTCCCGCATCCCAGGGAGAGCTCAGCTCAGCTCCTGATCTACTCGGAGAACTCCGTTCAGCTCCATAGCATTTTAGAGAACTCCTCTCCAGGCAAAGTCACGTCACAGAGCTCCACTCCGGGCGACGTCTCGCTCCTGAGCCCCTTCGACAGCGACGTCTCGTCCCAGGTTCACGCTGGAAGTGACATCCAGCCTCCAGGGGCATGTCAGGACGGCCTGGCAGTCAAAAGGCCCTCAGAGAGGGAGCACACCAGCCCAGGTCTGAAGGGACACACCATCGCCGTCCAAGGCCCCTCGGACAGCCACAGACCATTTCCGGAGCTGCCCGATAGGGATGTCACAGGCCCAGAGACCTCTAAAGGCAACCCCACAGACCCTGGTTTCGCCAAAAGCGACGCCTCGCTCCCGAGCTCCTCTGAAGGCGCCGTCTCGTTCCCGAGCTCCTCTCATGGCGACGTCTCGCCTCCAATTCCCTGGAAGGCGACGTCACACCAAGGGACCCCGCCGAGGTCATCGCTTGGCCTCTGAGCTCCATCGAGGACGTCGTCTGGCCTCAGGACTCAGATGAGGGCGTGGCTCATCCTCAGGACTCTGACGAAGGCGCGGCTTGGCCTCTGTTCTCCGTCAGGGGTATCGCTCCGTCTCCGGTCTCCATCCAGGGGGTCGCCCAGCCAGTAAGCCCCGTTGAGAGTTCCACCCTGCTTCTGGTGGCCGCCAAGGGTGTTGTTCCGTTCCAGGTCTCCGTGGGTGAAGAGGCGCCTTCCCAGTCCTTCCTGGATGATGTCGATCCGTTCCAGGTCGCCGGGGTGGTCGTCTCTCAGCTCCAGACCTCCGCCAAGGACGTCACGCTGCCTCCAGTCTTCGCTGAGGGCATCGCTCCGCTCCTGGTCTCCCCGTTGTGGGCGTCTCTCCGCCTCCTGTCTCCGCCGAGGGCTTCGCTCCGCTCCGGGTCTCCATGGGGGTCGTCTCTCTGCCTCCGGTTTCTGAGTTGGGTGTCTCTCCGTGTCAGGCCTCCGTGGTGAGCGTCTCTCCGCCTTCTGTCTCCACCGAGGGCGTCGTTCCGCCCCTGGTCTCCATGGGGGTGGTCTCTCTGCTTCCGGTTTCTGCGGTGGGTGTCTCTCCGCCTCCGGTCTTCACGAGGGCCTTGCTCCAATCCTGGCTGCTGCGTTGGGCTGTGCTCCGTTCCTGGGTCCCGCTGTGGCTACGGCCCCGTTCCAGCTCTCCACAGGGATGGTCGCTCTGCCTCCTTTCCGGCTTTCCTTGGTTCCGTGGCGGTTCCAGCCGGGCCCCCTTTGACTCTGGACGGTTGGAGGGGCCCTCCTCCGAATGCCCCGGCCCGCCGGGCTTTCCTGTGTGTCGGGGCGTCCGGAGCCGCCCCTTCGGGGGGGTGGTGTCAGGAATCCCCCTGCCACGCCCCCTTCGGCGGCTGTCAACCTCGGTGCTTGGAAGAATGCCCTGCTCCTTCTCACGTGCGCGCCCCGCCCACAAGGAGCTTCTCTCCTTCGCACTAACAACACACACCTGACTTTCATCTACACGCTAATCTCACCGCCTATAAGAACACTCACTGCACTCACACTCGTGGTCCTTTATTGCCAGTTTATGCTCATTCATGTGTGTTTATACATGGTCCGATGTGGATGTATGCTGGCGGTGTTCCTGCGTTCGCGTAGGCTCACCCCCGCTACGTACCGTCTCACTCTTCGTGCAGCCCGCACCTCTTTCCAGGCGCGCCGTGGATTGTACTTTTTCGGCTCGGGTTCCGACCCGGCCAAAGTGGGCCGCGTCTCTTTCCAGACGCACCTGGGATTAACCTTTCCTTTTTTCTCCGATCCCGATATTTGGATTAACCCGCAGACTTTGAACTGTTGTGGACCGTGCTGTGAGCGCACCACCGGATTATTCCACATTGCAGCAGGTTTTTGTGTTGGCTCCGCCTTGCCTGTGTTTTGTGTTTCATTGAATAAAACTTTATTTTTGCTGCTACTTCGGCTTCCGCCTCCGTTGCCGCATGACAATAGGGTTAAATAACTTGTAGCGATCTAAACATATTCATCACTGCAGTAATTATCCAAGGGACGTCTCATAACTATTTGCTTAATTAAATCCAGGTGGTGACTATTTTTGGCCAGCCACTGTTTTTGTAATTATATTACATTTCTAATATTTACTATATTTAAATAATTACCATGCTTTATAATTGTTTTTTTGTTTATTTGCAATTCATGCTGCATCTGCAGTAGACTTGTGTACCACCTATTACACTGAATTTCTTGAAGATTATGCAGTTAAAAGCATACACACATTGACATTGCTAAGCAGTTATCCAGAAGTTCTTTGCAAATGATTCTCATAACTCATAAACCACAGAGCTGTTGAATTCTTGAATCCATTCAGTCAAGTGTTGATAGAGCTGCTAGAGCAGCATGGTTTATAGAGAAGTGCGAGACTATTCACTATATAAGTTTTTGGACACCTGGTCATAAAATATTGATGTGTTTTTTGTACATCACATCCCACATTTAGTCCCAATTTGCTCTTATAATTCCCTCCATTCTTTTGTGAATACATTCAACTAGATTTGTGGTTTGTTTTGGAGGTTCATCAGTCACAAGCGCAGTCTGATGTGAGGTACTGATATAGGTGAGGTGAGGAGGCCTGGGAGCAATTAGTGTTCCAATTCATTCCAAAGGTGTTTAGTAGGATTGAGTATCAGAGCTCTATCACACACCATTGAAGATCTTCCATTCTTTGTGCACAGGAGCTCTGCCATGTTTGGATTTCCAAGTTCAAGTGAACGTGAAATTTTATTATACTTCATTCAAAGACAGCCTATACAATTGTGTGTCTCCTTCTGAACAAAAGGTTGTGAATTCAAATTCTCGCATCATCAAGCTGCCATTCCTGGACCCCTGAGCAAGGCCCTTATCACTCAAGTGCTCAGTTGTATAAATAACATAATTGCATATAACTCCAGATGAGGCCTGAGGATGTCTGCCAAATGATTTAAGTAAATGTAAATCATGTGCTTGTTCTAAGTCACATAAACTTGGTGTGAAGTGTGCAATTTGAAGTTTAAATATTGATACTGTTGCAGATTTTATAATAAAACAGTGACATAAATTCTAAACCGTTCAAAGGTTTTTCACCAGGGGAGAGTCTTTGAGAGATATGGTGTTTTCTTTACTTTTTTTCTTATTGTTGATGTGAAAATTAGATTTTTGTTTTTGGATTATTTTCCCTTAACAGCATTCACTGCTATGTTTTATTAATTACAAAACACTTCAATTTATGCCAATCATTAGAATACTAGACTTGACGCCAGAGAGGTACACATGTGAGCTCTAATCCGAGCAGCCAAAACCAATTTTACTCTATTGCAAAACAGGTGCTCTGTGAAGCTAATATTAATTGAAATTGATTCTGCAAACTGGGACACATGGATCATTAATTTCTACTCTTTTCTTAATCAATAAGGTATTTGACTAAAGGAGTACAGGAAAGTTTCTTTCTGCCAAGGCAGCTTATAGTTTTATCCAAAGGCAATAAAGAATTAGCATTCTTTATCAGCGCAGCTAAAATTAGTTTGATTGTTTATATGTAGAAAATTTTTGTATAAACACTCTGATTTTAGGAAAGTATAAACTTTCGAATTTGACAATAATTTTTATGTTAATTTTTCAAAAAATAAATAAATAGTATATAATATAAAGATTATTAATTAGTCTTGCCATATATGCTTATTATTATTATTATTATTATTATTGTTATTATTATCATTATTATTATCATTATTATTATTATATACTCCCACATTATGCAATAACTGTCTTCCCGTAGCTACTACTCAAAATACAAAAAAACAACAACAAAAAAAATCATAACTTTCTGATGTTTTTTTTTCCTGTAGTGCCAGAATACAGTTCCATTGTTTGGCTAAATGGCTGAATAACAGGATTCAAATAAAGATTCAAATTAGTCAATCAAAAGAAAGAAAGAAAGAAAGAAAGAAAGAAAGAAAGAAAGAAAGAAAGAAAGAAAGAAAGAGATTGATTAATTGATTGACACATTCTACTCGTTTTAATGAGTGGTTGCTCTGGGTTTAAATTCCTTCAATCTTCTGCTGCTCTAGAATCGAGTGAAGTAACCACTGAAATACAACTTGACCCTGAACAATAAAAAAAATGCTAATTAAGGAAACGTCTCTAGGTTACATATATAACCCTAGTTTTCTGAGGGAACTATAAAAAGCACAAGCACATGGATGCCAAATTCATGCAGGGATGCCAGCAGTGTGGCAAGGGGATGCAGCATCTCGTTCCTTTAGGGAACTAGGTTACATACGTAATCTAGATACGTTTCCTTTCAGGAACTTGAGCTGCGTCGCAATACTTTGGGAACTAGGGTCCAATACCACCAGACTGTCCAATCCCTGATTAGTGTGTATGGGCACAAATATGTCAAAGTAGCCAGGAGTGGCACAGAGGTCAATGTTATAAAACCTGTCAAAGTTCAGTAGGGTGGACCAGGCCACAGAGGTCTTGGAGGGACACTCCAGAGGACCAAGAATTAGAGGCTGCCCCTGCTTGAGAGATGAGATCCCTCCTCAGAGGAATCTCCCATGGAGGCTGATTGAGGAGGGCTACCAGGTCAACGAACCATGGTCTGCCTATGAAATCCATTCTGGGTGAACTCTCTTCAGAACTCCCAGAAGCAGCGTGACGAGGGGAAAGGCACACAGGCACCTTAGGAGGGCTGAGCGAGTCAGGGAGAACCATAGGGGACAGTGCGATGTCAACAAATCCACCTGGGCCATGCTGAATTTCTCCCAAATCGGCTCCATTACATGAGGATGGAGCCACCATTCCTCGGGTCTCAACCCCTGTCTCAACAGGGTGTCTGTTGCTTCGTTCAACCGCCTGGGATGTATACTGCTGAAGGAGAGGAGTTTCCCTTAGGCCCACAGGAGAATCTGGCATGCCAGCTTGTAAAAGGGGGATGAGCGCCAGCCCCCCTAGTGGTTGAATATGAGACATGGTGACCACTGCAGTCTGGGAGGAATTGCTTCAGAGCCAGAAGCACAACCTGCATCTCTAGGGCGATTAATGAGCCACAGTGAATGGGGCCCGACGGGGTGCATCCGTCGTAAGCATTCCGCGATGATGGGGAACTCCGAGTGTGGAGCTTAGACATAGGAACTCAGGATCTCTCCAAACATCTAAGGCACATAGGGCTCACCATGTGACCTTGATCGTATGGGATTGCCCTTCTGTGATAACCCTTGTGTCCTGAGTCACCACTGAGGGATCTCATGTGCAGGAGGCCAAATGGAATCACATAGGATGCTGCTGCCATAAGCCCATGCCCTCTCTGGAACTACTTGACAGTGAGTGACTGCCCTTCTCTGACCTTTCTGATGGCCGTAAGGATGCATGCAATGCGAGCAGGGGAAAGTACAAGCAATTATTACAAATTACTACAAAAATAAGTAATGCATAAACTTCCACTGCCTTTTCACATAAATCACAAAGCATCCAAACTGGGAACTATAGAGACCATTAATTTAATTTTTTCTTTTAACAATTGATGTCATCCTAAAGTAGCTTAGCAGAGATAAATAGGTTATTAATATACATTTAAAATTTATTAATTAGTCCCTATAAGTCCCCTATATGTCTTTTATAAGCTATTGGTGGAAGTGGTGAGGAAAAACTTTATCAGATGGTATGAGGAAGAAACCCTTGAGAGGAACCAGACTCAAAAGGGAACCCATCCTCAAAGCAAAAGTTTAAAAGAACACCTGGCATATGCTATAAATGCAAATGTAAATGTCTGGACATGATTCCTATTAAAGAACACAACAAATCTCCTGGTTTTAAACCTCCAATTTGACAGACTTCTGGGTAGTCAAACAGACCTCATACTGGCAGATTCGGGTTATTTCTGTCTATATGGTAATGAATAGTGTGATATTAATTTTCAGCCGTATTGGCAGAACACCTCTGGTTGTGCCACTGATGGACATTTTTAAAATGTGCCATGAATCCTGATGGACCATAAATGACCCCTGAGGTAAGTTAAATCATCTGATAGGTACATGCTGTATCTGAGGATTGTTTAATAAGAGTTGCATTTAGAGGCCAGACAGAAGATCCCAAAGCAATTTGTGTGTAATTTGCACCACTGCATAAAATGGTTCTGTGGGAGTTGGGTCTGAATGAGCTGCATGTGTGTTTGCCAGACCTGGTTTAATTCACTATAGAGAAGAGGGCTTTATAAATGCACAACGAATGCTCATTTTAAGCGCTTTTAACTTACATCTTTTTTTTATGCACTGTTCTGAAACTTTTTAGACAGATTTTGCATTTCACAGGAACAGATAAAGCAGGTGGTTTCTTAAATCTGTCTCATTATGCAGTCGACTAAACATATGACTGATGAAGCAGATGTTTCTCACCTGTAATCAGTGGCACAGCCACGAATATTCACACAATAAGCAGTGGTTCTTACATGCTATGAATGCAAATGTAAAGTTAATTCTCTTCCAATGTTGGCAATAGCTTTATTTGTGAGTAATGAAAAAATATTACTCTCTTGCTTGAGTGAAAAACAAAACACAAGAGATCATGTAATGGAAATAAATCAATGGCAGATCTTAGTGTTTTACTCCATTTATCATACAGCAATTTGTCACAATATATGTATATACATTATAAATAATAATTCACACTTTTAATTAATTTATAGTTACACTTAGCCCACGTCCAGTTTTTTTGTTTTGGCCGTCCACACTGAGACGACGTTTTCAGTCAACGAAAGCCATTTTCACGACGCAGTTTGGACTTTGAGAATTTTTAGCCATTTAAAATTTGATCGTTTTAATATATTTTTGTCTATAATTAAAATGATTCCCAAGTAATTCCCAATCTTAGCAAATCCATGCTGCTTGAAGCTGTTGCTCTAACCAATCAGAATTTGACTTGCTTACCCCGAGACCCCTTTAGAAGTTATCCAATCACTTTGACTTTTCCATGTCCGTTTCATTGCATGGTCAGAGAGCAAAATATTCATAGCTTGCAACCCATATCTGTAGCAAACTGCACAAGCTCAAATATATTTGTGTGGAATTTGTAGCTGTTGATTTAGTCAGACGTAGACTTTTAAGGACATTTACAAGATGGATTCTTTTTTGGACTTTGTGAGGAAAGGTCAGCCAAAACAGTTCAAAACAGCTGTTAATATTTTTCATGAACCATTTATACCTTTGTGTTTTCTTTCCCGTAGAATTTGCACAAAAACATACAATTTGTCTTCATATAACATCCCCAGGAAAACTGTAATGCACAAAAATTGAATTGTGTTCATTGAGTTTCTTGATTTAATAATGCCATTAATTTTCGCTGCATAATATACCTGTCTGTGATGCAGCAATTGGTTATGCTCCAGTTCTGTATTAAAAGTTTCTATAGCCATGCTGTCATAATGATGGGTATGAAGAGGTGGATTGATTCAGGTAGGACACCACTGAAGGCCTAGGCGTGAAATGCATAGCCTGCCACTAAATAGTAATAATAATAAACATTCATGTTAGTAAAAAAAAAAAAAAAAAAAAAAAAAAAAACACTTATCCCTAAGGGCAATAAACATATGAGGAAATTGGAGATAGTCAACAGTGTACTGGCAAAATAGTGTTTCTCAGAAACCTTGCAGCTGGGCAGAATTGCTATAAGGCTAAAGATAATGTGATTTTTGAGGTAAGCTGGCAAAAATGAGGTTATGTTGTGCCTTGTTCCTGGTACAATTTATACTTTTGTTTATTTGACTCTGACATTTTTTCTAGGTTCTATATTTGCAATCTGGTGGCCCAGGATTTGATATTAGTTGATTGGTTGTAATAGATGCTCTGATTGAACAGCACTGGAATACACATATGTGATTAGGCTTAATAATTCATATTGGTCATAGTTCAGGTCAGTCTAAAGCATATCAAGGGAGAACTGAGAGTAAAACAAGAATATACCCTAGATATGACACAAGTCCATCGCACGGCACAATACACACACTCTGACTCTTCAAATGGGTATGTGGAGTCTGCAATCGAACTTAGGGAGTTGAAAACCAGAAAGTAGAGACACTTGAGGAAACCCACACAGACATAAGAAGCACATGAACCTTCACAAGAAACAGTTTAGGATTGAGCCAGGACCCTGGAAATGTACCTACTGAGTAGAAAATGTACTTACTCATATATGTGTTTTAAAACTGTTGAACACAAGTAGTTCCGGTCAGTTTATGTTAATGTCCTCCTTTAGAAGCAACAGTAACTATTGTGACATACAGTACAGGCACAATTGCAAACAAAATGAACAATTATCAATTTGCTAAGGCTCAAGATGAATCAAGATGACAAGGAAAACAAAAAATTAACAAAAAGCTTTATTATTACTAGAAATGTGGCACTGAGACATAAAATGTATACACACACATTCAAATAGATGGCCACATCTCCATTCATAAAATCGCAAATAAAAATGTTTTTACTATACTATTTACTTTACTATACTATTATTTGTATCTATTCAGTTCGTAGCTGTAACATGGCAAGTACCATAGTGTACTGTAAGTGGGATAATCAACAACTGGGTGTGCATTACATGGATGGTGGTTGCCTCCAAGGAGTTCATCTGTCATTTTAGGGAATGGAGAATTGTAGAAAATTATGCAGCTACAACGTCTTGTAGGTGAGATAAACAGACTTATCTCTTGAGCTGTAGCAGCCATGTTGGCTGACGTAGTTGTGTTGACACACAAAATTGCTTTTTAGTTGCCAGTGCAACCTGAGCACTCACCAGGTGGTGATAAAGTGTCAAGCCGTTTAAACTCTTAGCACCTCTGGGAAATTTCACTGGCCAGCGAAAGTAGTAGGTACACAAAATATTTGTTCTGGTATGGGGTGTGTGTGTGCGTGTGTGTGATTGTATTGTTGAAAACCTGAGCAATTGGTGACTGAATCTTATGCTTGGGGAGGAAAGGGGAAGCTAAGGGTGTTAGATTGGTGCAAACCATTCGTGTACTTCTTGTCAGAATTGGGTGTTATGCTTTGGTGCATAATGGAAATGTGAATGTCACTGATCAAATCTAATAAAAGCCCATCACGCTTTTACCAGACGTTTTTGCACCAGACTATTATGTCCTTTCTTTGGTTAGATATGTTGTCAATCTACAGAACACAGATTGCTAAACGTATATGGAATAAATGGCAAAATCAAACCTAGTCTGTGAAGGTGTGTTTCATTTTATTAACGATCTGACTAGAGGGAAGGTGTTTTCTTCTGCCTGAAATGACTGGCATATCAGAGAGGGGATAAGAAGACAATTTTCTGCATGCATAGTGATGCATGCTAAGGCTTGTAAAAGTAATGAGGTGGAGCTCTCAGACAGTTTTATGTTTGCGCCTCTGGATCTACAGTATTCCATAAATAAACTGGCGGAATTATTGGTCATCATGGCAGCTGATACTATTTGAAATATATTTTATTTAAAGTCAATAATGAATCCTAAATATGTCATCTCTGGTAAGAGGTCTAATGTATCAAGTGAACATTTCCAAAGAGGTAGTGATGTTGGGTTAAACTTCTTATAAAGCTTAGCATACAGTCTTGTGTTTGCAGTTTTTTAGAATATTTGGATATGATTTGATTTTTATTACATTTTAGCTATATTTTGTTGTAGCCTTGGTATTCTACAAACAATGCTATTAAATGCAAATCTATTACAAAAAGTGTTGGTACAGGGTTTTGGTGGGTTTTTTTGTATGCCCTTTTTTCCACAAATAACTCAAAGTGTTAGTGAGGCATAAAGTGTCAAATGCTTATCGACCCAAGTCCTAGGGTGTATTGGAGTGTCTGCATGAAAGGTTGAAGTCAATGATGTGAATAAAATGCTTTAAAGTTGCCCAGGAAAGCGATGGGAATAATCCTTTTTTTTATTATTATTCACCATATGTGAAACTGTTCACAAGACATTTCAGTTTAATCCTGCTCTACTGGTTCCAGGACTAGGTCGGATGTTTTGTGAGCCTTTAGAGTCTGAAGAGGCGCAGTGTAAAATCTAACGGTGAGGATTATAGCCGTTGAAGCAACTAAACCATGCAGGTAAAATAGCTTTTGTAAAGGGGACGCAGAGGTCCTTGTTAAATTGAGTCGAACGCCACTGAGATTAATATAGATGCTACACCCTTTAGAAGAGGATGTGAGGTGAAAAGTTTGGCATATTCAATGAATGATCGAGCAAAAACCATCAACACAACAAAATTTACGAACAATTATGCAGCAGGTATCAATGAATGCACAAAGCAATGATTTAAAAAAACAAAATCAATCAGTTTTGCTGTTTTTATTTATTTTTTTGTTTATAATTTTGAGCAAAGTCAGCATGGAGCTCTGTCTATTTTCTAGAAACTGGCCCCAGGAAGTGAAGGATTCTTTCCACTCACTCATCGCTGTATTTGTTCAATATGCTTATATAACAAAATTCAATGACAGTAGCTTAAACAAGCTGGAAAATGTCAATGGGTCTGTGGCTGCTCACAGATTGGGCAATTTGTGTTGCTCACACAGATAGCAATTAGTCACTATTAAATTAGTTGGTGAAAGAAACAAACAGAAATAAAATCGACCAGTGTATACTCAACTTAAGCTTTCTTACATATACATATCCTCAAGGGAAAGAGAATGCTATAATAAATATTACACTGTTTATGTTTTCACAGCTGATTTGATTTAGAACCTCTGTATGTCAATTGGTTTGCTTTCAATCTCCAACTGTCGTGTTTTAACAAACCCATGCTCTGTGATAAGAAACCAGTGTAATCTTACGATTTTGCAGTCCATCTTATATACTGTATACACTCTATCGACAAAAGTATTGGGAAACTTGACCTTCCCAGCCATATGTGGTTCTTTTCCAAACTGTTATTGCAAGGCTGAAGGCAGACAATTGTATAGGGTGTCTTTGGATGCAGTAGCATGAAATTTTCCCTTCACATAAACTAGGAGACCCGAACCTGTTCCAGCATGATAATGCACCTGTGCACAAAGCAAACTCCCTTTTGGTATAAATTGGAACGCTGAATTGGATTTGGAATTTGGTATTTCTAATAAAAAATTTGGATTTTGTAATTTGTATTTGATAGGGCTAATAAAAAAGGGTTAATATTTTGTATCAAAATACATTAGTGTTTTCTATTTTTATAGTTTTAAAACTGTAAAATACTTTGTATGAAGTCTACATGATGACCATAAAGATGCAGCTTCTAAATGGTGCCTACTCAGTATTTTGCCCAGACCTGTTGAGATCATAATTGAAAAATGAACCATATGGAAGAAAGTGGTAAGTTCTAAACATTCAGGCTGCCAGCTTTCTAATACTGTACTGTAGGTCTACAATGATTGATAAATAAATATTTGATTGCTGAATATTGTACACTATTGAAGTAGCTATTAGGATCATGATTTTGCATCCCATTGCATGAATTACTTCCTAACACATAATATTAATCATTTGATTGTTAATTATAAATATAGTAATATGTTAGAAACTAGTTTCTATATATACACAAGAGCCATCAGTTGTTGAGTCAGGGTTGCTGAGGCCCTTCATTACCATTAAGTAACTAAATTAGGTCATTTGCAAACTGTTAAACAGTGAAAACAGAATTCTACAAATATCTGTAAATTAATTAAATAAACAAATAAAATAAAAAATCTGAAGTATCACATAATACATTTTCAAATCCTTTACTCCGTACTTATTTAATTCAACTTTGGCAGCAATTACCGCCTCAAGTCTTTTTGTGTTTGACAGAACAAACTTTGCACACCTGGTTTGGGCAATTTCCTGGCATTCTTTAGGCAACTTGGATAGGGAACAGTTTGGATAGGGAACATTGACACTTTCAGGTCTCTACAAAGATATTCAATAGGGTTCAAATCAGGGCTCTGGCTGGCATCACAAAAATGTCCCTAAGCCACTGCCAAGCCTTTGTTGTCTCTACTCTCTGGTTTTCCATTAACTGAAGATGCCGATCTCCTCCTGTGCCTCTGTGTGCATATTTAATGTAGATAATACACACTAATTATCTAGTCAGAACCTTACAGCACCTGTATAATATCGAGTAGGTTCCCTTTGTGCAGCTCTGACCCACTGAGGCATGAACTCCACTGAAAATTGTTTCCTGTATGTGTTAAAACTTGTTAGTTTTCTTTGCAAGGCTTAACCTGTCTGGCACCTGAAACAAAATGAATGTGGACGCTTGATCGGATTGAGATTTTGGGAATTTGTTTATGTAGGTGGAACGTCTCAAAGTAACATCAACATGAATGTCAGGAACCCACGTTTCTTAGAAGAACATTGCCCAGAGCACCACACCGCCTTTACTGGTTTAAGCAAAACACACACACACACACACACACACACACACACACACACACACACACATTATATATATATATATATATATATATATATATATATATATATATATATATATATATATATATATATATATATATATATATATTCATCCAGCCATCCACATAATGTATAAAAAATTTGATTTAGACCAGACACTATGTAGTAAAGCACTTTGTATATCAACCCAGGTGCTTCTGGGAGTGAAGGTTGTAAATAGCCTTGTTTATGATTCTCTTCATTACTGCTACTGGTACAATTCATCAAAAAATCTGAGTTGCTTTTACTACCCCAGTGTCCAACCCCACTATATTTTAAAAGATAGTTTACTTTCATCACTATTTTCAGAACAATAAAATGTCAGCACGTACAAAATTGTAGCCAATTTGCTGCCTCATATAATGTTCATTCGTTATAATGCCTTTGGTTGGGATTCTGTAGGGAATTAGAACGATATCTTCTTTTACACTGCGTCTGTATTCTCTGCTGCCACACTCTGAAACCTTCAGCTGCTGAATGCACTGATGTATTATAATCATAGATTTTAATGGCCCATAACAGTGAGGATTGATCAGGATCTGTAGAAAGCCTACCACGTGGAAAACACAAAACAGTTAATAAATTTATGTTGATGCAGGTCTGGAGTCAGCACCACAATACCATCAGTGGGTATGACTGCATTGATCTTCCTGCAGAACCTTTGCTTTCTGCTTTCAGGTAATAAAGCCCAACACTGATTTATTGGCAGTAGACGGTTACCTTTTTGCCTCCTTCGCTCTTCACATGGCCTTTGTTCCTGAGACATCATCTGTAAATACTTGTACTGGAACACTGGTGATGGCACTGATGTTATTGATTACCCTTTGCCCACTTGTCATGGGGTAAAATAAATAAATATTTACAAAACTGTGAGCTACAGTTACAGATTTTGGACTTGTGTATTCCTTCTTTGTGCCAAGGTAACACTAAGAGTAGAGAGCAAATAAGGTTGCTGTGATTTGTACAGCACATCTGTTTAGTTTTTTTTTATCACAAGGCCACTATTAAATCTACCAAAATACTGCAGAAATTATCCTTAAGAAAAGCAATCGCAACATTTGATTATTGAAAGAATTCTAATAAACCAAAATCCTTGACCAAGCTACCGATAATTGTCCAAATACACATAACTGTTGGTCTGGAAAAACCCTTTATATTGTCAAATTTAAATATAAGACTACAACAATAGCAGGCCACCATACAGTGAATCAGGAAAGTATTCACATTGCTTCACTTTTTCCACATTTTGTTATGTTACAGCCCTATTCCAAAAGGAAATAACGTTTACAACAACATTATTTTCTTTAAAATTCTACAAAGCAAAAAACAAGAAAAAAAAAACATAATTGTCTACAGACAACATCTTGGACTTTATGCCTTTTTTTGTGCTCGGACATGCACTGTTAACGGCGGGTCCTTATAAAGAAAGGTGTGTGCCTTCCCAAATCATGTCCAATCAACTGAATTTACCACAGGTGGACTCCAATCAAGTTGTACAAACATCTCAAGGATAAGCAGTGGAAACAGGATGCACCTGAGCTCAATTTTGAGTGTGATGAAAAAGACTGGGAATTATTCTGTACGCGATTTTTTTATGGGGTGTTGTTTGTAGAATTCTGAGAATAATACATTTTATCCATTTCGGAATAAGGCTGTAACATAACAAAATGTGGAAAAAGTCAAGCGCTGTGAATACTTTCCGGATGCATATTAGGAGGCAAGTGAACATTTTGTCCTCAAAGTTTGTGTTAGAATCAGAAAAAAATAGACAATTTAATAGATTTGAGCAAATATAATAGGGGTTAAATTGTTTTGTCTAGACGACTGGGTCAGAGCATCTTCAAAAATGCAGCTTTTATGGGCTGTGCCCAGTTTGCAGTGATCAGTATCCATTAAAAGTGTTCCAAGGAAGGAACAGTGGTGAACTGGCGACAAGGTCATTGTCAGCCAAGACTCACTGATGCACGTGGGGAGCAAAGACTGGACCATGTGCTCCGATCCAACAGATGAGCTCCTGTAGCTCAAATTGCTGAAGAAGTTAATGGTGTTAATGCTCGACAGGTCAGGTCAGAAAAAGGTGGTCATAATGTTATACCTGATCTGTGGCCATAAAGTGCCTGGTTGGTGTATCTGCTCCAGGGGTCACTCGTACTACACCTTTTGCACTAGCAGCATGGTTATAGCTCTATATTTGAGCATGATTAACAGAGCAGTCTTCGGACACACTCAGCAGGAGTTTATTTATAGGAATGAGCTATAGATAGGTTTGGTGTTGGCGGACTAGATCTGCTACGCTGCAGCATCTTCATTTTGAGAGGTGTCATGGCTGAAATATTTAAAGTTTGCTCTTAGTGTATATAATTTCAAAATATTTGACAATATCTAAGTTTTTCCAGAGCGGCACATCGGCATGTAATACCAAAATCAGACTTTCCTTGCAAACCCAATAACCATAGGTGTGCTGTATTCTTGAGAACAAGTCCATTGTGCATTTTTCTTCCTTTTTTTTTTTTATGCAGGTTTTCAGAAAGACTGATTATGTTTGTAATAGCCATTTTGTACCTTGTCCTATTTGCCATTAAGAATACATGTTAACTCATTTTGGCATTACTGACAAGCACTAATTTCCCACTAATTTCTCTCTAGGTAGCATGCTAGTTATTAGTAGATGCATTTTAGAACTAATTATGCCCTTGCCCATTCTCACCCATTTGTTTTCAGTGTGTCATTCTGCTAGCGAGCAAGTCAGTTTCCGATGGAAAAATGTGCGTAGGAAGCCCTGGCTAGCGTGAGAAGAATAAAACTTCTGTTGCACTCAATAGATATGGTAGAAATGTCATTTATAGATATAGTCTATATTCTCTGTGCCACTTGCCACACATTCTAGCATTTTCTATCAATTCTCCTTCATTGCACAATCATTTGACCTTATTAAATTATACAACCTATATCTTGATCAAGTATGGCGACATTTGTAGCCTGAAATAAATTGTCTGTATACATGTGCAGAATGAGGATGACAAAATTGAGGAGTATATGCCAACCTGTTGACCCCAGCAAATGTGAACAAAATAACCAAATCAAATTATCTAAAATAAAATTGAGCATGTTTTTTATCCGAAAGGAACACAATTGAGTTTATAAAATGTTCTATAAACATTCAGTCTAAGGCTCCTTTGTAAGTATAGCCTTTTGTTCTGACACTTACATTATTTAGCTTGAAATCTGTGGACACCTGACCATAATACACACATGTGCTTGTTCAACATTACAGTTTTAAACTCCTTTTGCTGTTAAAATGACCTTTTTTAGAAGGTGATTTTTGGGCATAAATATAAGGGTTGGTGCTTTCAGCCATGTAAAATAAATTAAATTAGTGAGGTCAGGTCGGATGGGGTCTTCTCAGTGTTTCAGTACATTCCAAAAGGTCAGGGATCTCTGTAGGACACATGCGTTCTTCCAATCTAACCTTGACACAGGTTTGGACTTCTTAGTTCCACTGAAGGGAAATTTTAATTCTAAAGCATACAAACACATTCTATACAAATGTGTGCTTCCAACATCATGGCAACAGGGAACACATGGGTGTAATAGTCAGGTATTCACAATTCTTTTTGCCCATAACTATATTTACACATCACAAACACAAGGGGAACTCATGAAAATTTAGTAATAATAATAATAATAATAATAATAATAATAATAATAAAGAACTGTATTTGTGAATAGGACTGAAAAAATGTGCGGGTTTTTCTTTCAATTTTTGGGTTCACCGTCATCCTCCTGTCACAACTTATTCATATATTTAGAGAAAATGTAAAGCAGAAAAAATAAAAAAGGGGAAAAAGAGAAACACAAATACATAAATCTAATGGCACTGTAAAAGTAATAGTAAGAGTAACAACAGTAACAATAAAATAGAAATTTCAATCTACAAAACAATTATTTGGTTGGCGTGTGAGGGTGTGTGAGCGTGTGTGCGTGCAATGTTAATTAACATTTTAAATAAAATTGACACATCTGAGAAAGTTAGCGCCATGGCAGTGAGCGGCACTGTTCATTTGTCACAACACATGATCTGTAATGTTAATCTGACCTGCAGTTTCCCTTGTTAAATAAAATCTGATTATTTCAAACAAAAAGAAACAGTTTATCATAAAGAGTCATAGTGTAACTGTGTTAATGAATCCGGATGAATATTACAATTTAATCAAGCACTTATTTGATCTCATTTACATTGTCATTGTGTCATAGAAAAAAAAAAAAAGATGGACAGAATTTGCCAATTTTTTACTGAACAACTAAACCCAAAAAGGAGACTAGTAAATCATTAATAGTACATTAAGTTTTAATATCAATTTATCTACAAAACTTACTGACATCACTGTAGTCTGTTCAAGGAAAGTGCACTGTCACTGAAGCAAAAACAAAACAAAAAATACAAAAACATTGCAAATTTGCAGTCATATATAGCAAACGTCCCACCATATGATTTCGTTAGTGTTCCATATAAGAAAACGAACTCGGGTGGTTTGAGCACACTTATTTAAGAGTGAATGTGGAAAGATATACAGTATTTGATTCAATAATGAAGTGATTTATTTTATCCATACAGAGTCCCCTCTCTGTGTGTAAACATATTCAAAATGTCTGACCTCTTAGTTGTTAGCTACAAAGTTTCGATGTCTCGTAATCGAGAGGGTTAGGGAGACGGGTGCTGAACGCCTGGAGAGAAGAATGGATGCGCATCACTTCGTTGACTGTGAGTTTAAGGCGATGACGCAGTAAGCAGGAGAACAGGTCCAGAGGCTGCTGGCCTGGTGGAGACAATCGGTTAACGCGGTCCCGGATCTCCAGCAGCTGCATCAGGGCAGAATCTTGTGAGCCCTGTGTATACGGATAGTCTAGCTGCAGGATCAAGTCTCGAATTGCCTCTGGGTTGAAGTGCATACTGTAACCAAAAACTTGTATGCTGTTGATTTTCATGTAGCCCAAGTTTCTGGAAGGGTCCGTCATTTCCACTGGTTCCAAGTAAACACTTTCATTGGCAGTCGGACCTGACGTTTTAATGTGGCTCCTCAGATAAATGTGAATTGTCTCAAAGAAGGTCTTCCACTTGTTGCCCAGAGTCAAGGTCCAGTTAAAACACTCAAGCGGAAGGTCCAGTTTAGTGGCCTGCCAATTTGGGAATTTGTTCTCATTTACAGGGATTAACCAACTCTCTGAGTGGCTCCCACCAAATGGGTTGATGAAAAGAGTAAGCGCAGGTTCCAGGGTGCTGTTCTTAGTAAGGCAAATCTGGAGCGAGATCCCCAACAGCATGTGCACCAGGTTGGATTTGTACTTGTTGCTCTTTAGTGTGAGCAGCATTCTCTTTCTCCATGAAGGGTCGAACCAGCTGTTTAGGCGCATATCATTGCTAATGAAGATAGCGTGGACCTCTAGGCGACGGTCAGCCCTTTGCAGGAGGTAACGCAACTCTAGGTCTTGCAAGTCAGTCTCAAACCCAAAGTAGTTGTCGGTAGAGTCAGCCACCATAGGCCGACAGGCTCCTTGACTGAGCATGTAGCCAGCATTGCAGCTACCGCAGCGAGTGTAGTTGTCGCTAGCACAAGATGCACAAGCCAAACCCTCTCCTACAGAGCATGGAGTGGGTGCCTGGCATGAGTATTGGTCATATGCGCAAATGCAGGTGTGCAGCTCCTCTGAGAAAACGCCCAGCTGGTTGTTCTCTGAGCAGTAGAGTAATGACTGAAAGTAGTTCAGCCAGTATGACCGTGGCCTACATTGGAAATAGACAAAGTAAGGATTTAATAACGTGTTCAAAGTGGAGCTCTAGACCATAAGTGCGGCTTAATGCATAAGCTAGTTATGGCACTATGTTTAATAATCGCAAAATCACCTTGGGGAGGAAAAACTAAATATCCTCTAGAGCACATAATTTGAAAAAAAAGAACAAAAAACTGCTACACCTTAATGCATATTGTTCAGAATTTGCCAGGCTCTCTGAACTATATTCATTGTTGGCACTAATAGCCACCAAAGCAACCAAGAAATGGACCAAAATGTAGCAAGCTTGTTTCTAAGATGAAATCATTCATCTGCTCCACATGATTCCCAAGCAGCATTTCTCTACACAGTCCATGGGGATTTCAATCTGAAATGTAGGCCACTTGGGTGAAGCAGCAATAATTTCAGTTCAAATTGGCTGGAGAACTCCCTCTACTAATAAAGGTATGACTGAGAGTAGAGTCTTCCCGTACACTCTGTAGATCATGACCACTAATCTGGATCATAGAAGGCACTACTTCCAGGATACACCATATTTCTTAGCACCTGTCTCCTTTTTTATGCTAATAGATTAATAATAACACTAAAATGCATTATTTAATATATTACCTAGACAATGTGCTTGCATGATAGCATAGAAACTAGGTATCGTCCTGTATATTGCTATATAATATGCGGATATCGACTTGCTATTCCAGAATTGAATTACAATAGTTATTGTAAAATGCAAATACAGTAACTAGACCCCTGACTAATTGCAAACATGGCATTGACATTTTATTCTGTTTCTTCTTCTATTTTTACCTAATTATTGTATAGTTACATTAAAAAAAAAAAAAAATATCTTGTTAAATTATTGTACCCCATTTGCCAGGTAACACCACTGAAAGGAACTGCCTTACAAGGACTTTTCCACCTAATTTTGCTTCATAACATTTAAATTGACATTTATGGATTTTGGCAATGTTTTTATATCTGTATAGTTCAGCTTACAATGATCTTTATACAACTGAGTAGTTAAGAGGTAAGAGCCTTGCTCAAGGGCCAAGCTATGGAAAATTGGGGAGGGGAGGTGTCATCTTAGTGGTTAAGGCATTGGACTTTGGCTCTGAAGGTCATGAGTTAAACTCCACACAAAGCTGGTACTCCTGGGCCCCTGAGCAAGGCCCTTAACCCCATAGTTGCTCAGTTGTATGAATGAGATAAATGTAAGTTGCTCTGGATAAGGTCATCTACCAAATGCCATAAATGCAAATGTACATTGGTGGCATTTGGATTTGAACTCATGATCTTCTGATCAGATGTTTAACCAACGAAACACGAACCAAATCATTTCCCTATTAAAGTCTGTATCACATTTTTCTAAGAAAAATCTGTGTGAAAAAAAAGAGTTTTGTGTGTGCAAAACTGCCACATATGTACCCCAAATAAAGTTGTTATTGTAGCAAAAGGTGGCTCAACTAAATATTAATACATAGGGTTTGACTACTTATGCAAGCAAGATATTGCTTTTTATTATTATTATTATTATTATTATTATTATTATTATTATTATTATTATTATTATTATTATTTTAAAATATCACCTAAATAACTGATTTTGAGTTTTAGAGTTTTAAAATAAAATGCTGAATGAACAGATTGGAATTGTATTTCACAATTTTTAATTCAGTAATGAGATAATAAGGCAGGGGTCTGAATAGTTTTGCACGGTCTGGTGAAATCATACCTTTGTTTGAGGTTGTTTGAGCTTGGTTACGGTTAATCAAGTTCATGTTCTTGATACTAACTTATATTGTTATTGAAGATAACAGTATCAATAACGAAAACACAATGATTACAAAATCATGGAACATAATTCGGATCTGTCATTGTTTCCCCATACATAATAGTGCCAATGAAAGCAGTGTGTGTGAGAGCATGTGTATACACTGCTAAATCCACTAGCTTAATCCATTGAAAACACATTAGCTAGCTATGTTAGTTTTTAGAATCAAGTAGAGTTGCAATGAAGAGAAGAACGGATTTTGGTCCACTTCGGAAAAGTGCTTCTGTCTACAGACACACCCCATCCCCCACCCCCGTTAGCATTGATGTAGCATAGCTGTGTCTGTGAGCTGCTAGCAAAGAGTTCCTAATGCTAATGCTAAAATCTTTTTTTTTTTTTTTTTTTTAGTTTGAGCTTTACTTATTCAGTATTGTGTTTTACGTTTGTCTTATTGTGTCCACTGGATTTGCCTTTCTGTTTTATGTAATATCCTTAATGTTTTTTAAGTCACACAAAATTTCTTTCTTCATCATTCCTGGATTGTTTTTTTTTTTTTTTTTTTACTATTTATAGGTTGCTTTTTCTAACCTACTGTAGATTTGCACTGCATTTGACCTTGATGTTTACTTTGCTGTCTGCTTAATCTTACTCATTTACACTGCAAATTTTTAAAACAAATTGATTCATTACACCTGAAAATGTTAATTTCATTAAGCTGTCAAGCAAATCAAAAACTTTTGTTAGCATTAAAAAGTTTGCTCGACTGATAGTCACGATGCCATCATTGTTCATGAATAAAATAAAATAAATATTATGATTTAGCCAACTCCATTAGAAGATAACAAGGTGGTTGCGCTCACCGTTCACGTGGTAGGTTGATAAGGGGCTGCTTTTGACACCTCTTACTCAGACTGAAGAGCTTGTACACGACTCGCTGGGCCCTCCTATACAGACCCTTCATGCTGCTCTCTAGCAGCTCATAGCGTCTTTGAAACAAGCCATCCAGCAACCATATGTGGTGGATTGCAGAGGTGTTGAGGTAGAAGTTCTGAGGCAGTCTCACTAGGAATGTCTTGAACTCATCTGGTGGAGGAATGCGAAAAAATAACACATTCTCGAAGGAAAGCCTAGTGTGGTGAACTAAACTACCAACACATTATCAATGGCGACACTCCCCGCATTTTATTTTTGCTGATGGAGCAGAACATTGAATGTCTTTGATATCACTCAGAGAAGGACACATTTATGACAGTAAATACAACTACTTCTGTCTGGCACTTCCCACACTTTCCTCTGTAAAAATAACTGCCCTTAAAAGTGTTTCAGAAAAGAAAAAAAAAAAAAAAAAACAGCAAAACTTATGTGAATTTTTATCTACTGCATTTTTTCTATATTCACACAAAGTAAATACCTGATTCCTTAAATTCTTTGTAAAGGTATTCCCATGATTCAGAGATTCGAAGAAGGCTCTCTTGCATCGCTTGAATATCCATGTAGGGACAATTACATTCTGGAAACTTTGGGTCACACTTGCACCAGCAGTCGTTGTCATGGCACACAAAGTCACCTTCTCCATTGCAAGCAATGTAACCCAGAGCTGCCTGGACAAAGGTATGTCTGAGGTAGTCTGGCAGAATGACCTGCAAACCTTTAATTAAAGAAAGGGACATTTAAGAGGCAATTCTCTGTTAACACTGTGTAAAAAAACAACAATAAATGTATACAATAGATACAGTATGTGATGAATTTCAGGCACAATATATAAAATGCATCAGTAGAGGAACATATTAGGCTAGATCATTATTTATATAACTTATAGAGTTTAATAAAGTATAAGTAGAAAAATAAATAAATAAATAAATTAGTTAAATGCATTGGACGCCACACTGTTACTTTCAGACTTTAACATTTCTGTGCTCATGGTAAATGAAATGTCCCATTGTAAACCCCATAAGCAGCAAACCAAGCAATTTTGCATGGATGCTTCTGGAAAGCTTTGCGCTTGACTATCTGGTTCCTTTCAGACCAAGCAATTCTACAATGAATGGGGTAAGTCTGAGAAGAGATTGTAGACTGTTTTCTGCTGTGTTGCTGCTCTTTTCATGCATTCACAAAAAGGAAAGTCTTTAGACAGCACACCATATCCGTGTGTATTTATACAAGCCCTAGAAGTCAAGGTGGCCATAATTCACCATGATCACCCTTTTCACAAGTAAAAGGTGAGATCCCATCGAGCCCACCCATGAAGAACCTAGGGCAAAAAACAGGATCTCTATGGTTTAGAACATATAAATATATTAAGGAAGTGGTAGCTTCCATGTTATAAAAGTCTTCCTTTGTTCTAAAAGTATCTCAGCAGTTAAGATTTGGGGTTACTGATTGGAAGGTCTGGGGTTCAAGTGCCAGTATTGCCAAGCTGACACTTTTAGGACCCCTAAACAAGGCTTTTAACCATCTGTGCTCCAGTGACACTGTATCATGGCTGATCGTGTACTCTGACTCCAGCTTCCTAACATTAATTTGATATGCAAAGAAAGATTTTTACAAGTAAAAACCCCCTTTAAATGACCACTACAGATCAGGTGGTCTGGATGACAAAGTAATAGCCGGTTTAGGGCAAAAAGTCTTGTCAGTATCAAATCCAATTAAGTTTAATGCCTTAAGCCAAAAGTTTTGTTTCATACATTTGATTCCACAGTGTGGATCTAAAATTGTCACATAAGTGTGGGCAACTATTTGGGAATGGTAGAACTTGTTTAGAACCCCTTTACCATTAATTGTGGAGCAGTGAAGTGGTAAAGTTAAGTGGTGCGCAACCATCGTTCACTGTAGAACCTTTTATGGTGTTCGTGTAAGTACACATCAAGGGAACATAATTATCATTTAGAACATCAGGATTGAGAATGAATTGAGAAAAATTAGGTCTCCAGGTGTTTATTTGAATGGCCTGCACACCAGAGAATGTTGTGTCTGTTGAAACTGCCCTTGTGAGAAGCCCTGACCGCTCTAGGGCACGCATCATTGCTATTTAAGCGTAAAAGTAAGAAATTACACACCCATGTTGCAGACACAATCATGACATCCTAACTGGTAATGATGCTGAAATTCCCATTCCTCACACTATCACCATTCTTATAAATGGTTTCACAGCAAACGATCGTTGCGCACCATTTGACCATAATAACTAATGGCAAGGGGTTCTAAACGAGGTCGCACTGGTTCCAAACAATAGCCGAAGCCCCAGGGTTGCCCACTCCTAGTTTCAAAATTTCTCGTTTTCCTGCACCGCCCTTTTAAACTAAGCAACTTTGGAATCCCATCCAGTATGTATTCCTGTCTCATACTCAGTATTCAAGGAATGGGTTCCAGAACCGAGACCCTGAGCAGAATAAGGCAGGTTACTAAAGATAAATGAATAAGTGAGTAGTGTATTAACAGGACAACAAACAACATCGAGTACCTTGTAATTGGACTTTGTTTTCCGGACTCTGAACTAAAACCGAACTAACAGAATCAAGGTTGTCATAGTTACTGCATCCAAGAGGGCCAGTCCTTGTTTCAGTTACCTGTTCAACAAAAGACAGACCATGGAATAATAAAAAAAAACAACAACAACTAAACAATGCAGTTAAATAAGCAAGACAGATACAGTGTTGCAGACAATATTTAACATTCAAAATCAGTCAAATAAAATGTAGATCTCCCATTTTTATCTCTTTTAAACACTAAATCTTTGCTAGGTAACCTATTTAATATATTCTGTGTGCTAGGAGAAAACAAATGAGGGGTTTTTTTGAGTACCAAGACCAATTCCCCGTCGAGACTTTTCTATTTTCCGAGTTTAGTCATTTCCTTTTTGAGTGTTTCCACTTGTTGCAGCGTTTTATTTTCTTAAAATGTGTCCTTAAAAATTCTCTTGCATAAATAAAATATTTTACATGTTATGGAACTGTCCTCTGAAAGATAATCAAATCCAATTTTATTGAATCATTGCTGAAAGGGATTCTTACATACTGCAGCATCTTATTTCATCATCTACTCTTCAACCTCAAGGGATGTTGTTGCTTTCTTGTGTGACATTTTTTGACATGCATATAAATCTGGCTAATTATTATTATTTTTTTCTTTCTGCAAAACCATTTCTCATTTTGAATTGCTATGTCAGAGATTCCCCTCTCGCTCTGTTCGTGGCATTGTGTGTCTCGAGCTCACATCGCTACACACTTCCACATTTTAGTTCCTGCAATGTCTTTACCCCTGACTTGTCATTTGCACCATGTGACGTGTGTTCATTTAGGTAATTCTTGGTACCTGTCTTATCATTGGTTCTTCTGTACAGACTAGATTCTCTTACTTACAGATGTATTCACTTCCTTGTTTAGTATGTGTGCTTAAATACCTCTTTGTGTCTTTTTACATTAGATCGGATCAGATTTCAATTTTTTTTGTCACTGCACACGTTATGGTAAAATGAAATACAGTTAACGTCTACCTACAACTGTATTGGTAGCAGTGTAAAATATTTACACATGTACAGGTTGGTATGGCTATGATATATGATAGATATGAATAAATAATGATAAATAAATGAATAATATAATACGAATAATATGAATAAAAATAAACAGTACATGGAAAAGCGGTTAATATACAATGAGTACAACGGATAGTGCAATATAGACGGTACACTGTTTATGAAAAACAGTCTGCTACACAGACTCAGGACTACAGTTTGCTTCTGATCACCATCACTGCACCTCAACATCATATATCTGCAATAAATGGACATTCGGTGCAACCCAGATGAGGATGGGTTCCCTCTTGAGTCTGGTTCCTCTTAAGGTTTCTTCCTTATGCAATCTCGGGAAGTTTTTCCTTCACCACAGTCGCCACCGGCTCGCTCATCACGGACAAACTTAGAATTATACACAATCTTATTAAATTGTTTTTTTTAACACATTATCTGTGTAAAGCTGCTTTGAGCCAATGTTCATTGTTAAAAGCGCAATACAAATAAAAATGAATTGAATTGAATTGAAAAGGTTATATACATACTGTAATAGTACAGTATATATGAAGTTTATTATAAACAGTGCAACCTAGAGTAATGTTATGCAGTTTATTGTATTCAGTTAAGTGTGTATGTCTGGATTGTGGGTGGGGTGGGCGTGGTAGTAAGGGATAAAGGGTGGGTGGTGCTAACAGGGTACAGAGTTCAGCATTGAAACAGCTGTAGGGGGAAAAAGCTGTTTATGAATCTGCCTGTCTTGGTCCGGAGGCTTTTGTAGCGCCTCCCAGAGTGCAGGAGGGCAAACAGTCTATGGGCAGGGGAAGAGAAGCCATGCTTTCCTGAGACAATATTTCCTGTAAATGTTTGTTTGTTGCACAGCAACTTGCTCAGTTTGAGTTATTTTGTTCCATGTTTCATAGTTTTTTTTTTTTGATCACGGTTTGATTACTTGTTTCTCGTCCTTGTCTTGTTTTTACAGTGTAATTTGCTGACCACCTAAATTTTGCATGTTTTACATTTTAGATTTTGGACTTTATTTTGAATTTATTTGTGTAACATAACATTTCAAGTTCAACTTGCATCTTTTTGTTTTATTTTATAATACATTTTCTACTTTAGTTTAAACCTATTTTGGAGATATGTCTATGTTTTCCATTATTTATAAGCTATTACCTGCTTATCATGATGCAGAATTAGCCCTAACTTCATCCTCAAAGTGCAGCAACACAGCAGCTTTTCTTTTCACACTTAGCTCGAACAGTTCAGCTTCCACTTTCACTCTAATACCGTCAACAGCATCAAGCTCCTCACCTTGGAGATCAAAATGCTTACCTTTATAGCATTTGGCAGACTTACAGAAGTGAAAGGACATTACATTTATAGAACTGAGCAGTTTAGGGTGATGTACACAGCAGGAGCAGCTCAGTAGTGCTGAGATTTAAACTCACGACCTTCCAGTGTTTTAGTCAATGAGTTAAACTGGAGACTGTATGTTAAATTCCCAGGATATTGGGCATCAACAACCACAAATAAGGTCAAAGAGGTCAAACTTTTTACATTTGATATGAACATGAGCTGACGCTCTTGATCTGTTTCTGCATTCGGCTCCTGCCACATGATTGGCTGAATAAATAACTGAATCGGTTCAAGGCAATGTCAGGTCTGGCTATTTGTAACTGATGGCTTGATGACTGTTGTTGGGAAAAATACAAGTCCTGACATCATGTGTACTGCTATTGATAAAGAAATACCATTTAAAGAAGAGAGCTCCAGAAACATGTATTTCCCCGGTGAAATTCTCAGCTCACTTCTTGGCCCAGATTTGATGGAGCTCCTGAACTGACAGCTGCTTGTGAAGAGTCATGCATTCTGCTGTGCACCCAATTCACTGTAGACTCGACTTTAAGTAGGAGGAGGTTGAGCTAAAACCAGATATTGATGAGGTTCAGATGCTCTCAAAAATGGCTCTTTAGAGCTGAGGGAAAAGCTGGTTGACAATTTTTTTTTTTTTAATCTGTTTTTTGTTTGTTTGTTTGTTTGTTTTATTATAGTGGTTAAATACTTTCAATCTAAAATCTTTAAAGATTTTGGTTTCCAGAATTTGAATTATTCTGGCTTTCTCATTACTTGGTTGCTGATTTTGATCTGCTCTGTTTGGCTTTATATATATATATATATATATATATATATATATATATATATATATATATATATATATATATATATATATATATATATGCAATGTAATATGATGAAAGGGAAAAATATGATGCTATGCAATTCAATATATTTTTACTGAATCAATTTAATTGGTGTCAATTTAACCAATATAATAAACAAATGTTTTGCCTTAATTTTATTTATTCTATTTTGATGAAGTATTATTCAATGTTATTTTATATATTGTTTACCCAGCAGGGGTATAGGTGTATATATATATATATATATATATATATACATATATATTGCTTTTGCAATGCTATTGCCATTGACGCAAAGACTTTCTCCGCTTCTACAATGAAACATTCATTATGGATTTTGGATTCCAGTGTGGTCTCAGGATGTTTTATGTATTGACTTGGATTTGTCTTTGACTTACTGGAATTTGTACTTGGACTTGGTTTCTGTCTTGGGCATTGGTTTGGAGCCTTGGTCTTAATTGAGCATTTAACAAGAACTAATTCTATCCACTGGTGCAATGTACAGTGACGCCAACTAGGATTGATTAAATTGAAGTAAGCAATTGATGGATTTTAGGATTGATTTTTACCCTGTCTTGATTCCAATTAGACACTCTATGTGCCTTTATGACACTTAGTCTTGATTATAGCTCTACTACTGTAAGTAAATAGTTAACCTTCACAATGGACCTTTCTTAAAAAAAAAGGTTTTGCTGCTAAGAGAAGGAAAAAGGTTTGCTATCATTTAAAGTAAGCAGGAATGCATGTAACTGATTTTCATTTTCCTCAGAGCAGTATCAGTTTGGTGATTTCTTTTTGATTTAGCCTGTCAGGTCATGACATTTCCAGGCTGACACGAAGACAAGGTAAGACATGGCTGCCAGTCAATCATAATCTTACAGACAGAGTGGCACAGGCTCACTTTCACCTGCTAAACATCACCATTCTGTTTCTAGAGATGACACTTTCCGTCTTGTATACCAAGCATGAAACTAGAGTACAGCTGCATACTTCACATAGAGATAAATTAAGGATCAGATGCTATCACTTTATATAAAGCCCATATGCATAAATCATTCTAACTGTGCTTTAAATTCTTAGTTGCCACATTATAAAATGCTATGAATCATTACCAAACTCTCAATGTCTCATCAAACTTGTTTAATGAGCAATGAATAATAAAATGTTGTTATTTATTTACATTACTTAATTTAAATGTCAGTATTTATTGTCATGCAGCAGGCACAGATGCAGTCACTAAAAGTGTTGAAATAATGGTTGGTCTGAAAACAAAACAGAAACTAAATATGGGATAGTTGTCAGAAAATCAAACGTCTAGAGTTCATTAGCAGACAAAATAATATCTGAAGCTCAAAACTGAACAGCAGTAGACAAGTGGGATAAACAAAACATCAACATTGTGACCAAGACTAGGCACACCATTAGCACACTCAATGAAGAAAAAAAACGTATACATGTATAGATGTAGCATTGCTAGTTTAGTTGGTAGAACATAAAATAATACATTTTAAGGTTGAAGGTTTGGTCCCGTGTTAGGTGCTTATAATGATGTTGATAGCAGAAGATGCTGACAAAGGCAACACCAATGTTGACTGCATAGAAGAAAGGTCTAGCAATCTTCTGTATCTTGCTACAAAAACTCTATTAATAATCACACTAATACCAGATATCCACAGATTTGCCAACAGAAGACACTAACTATGGAACATATAATAGACATATTAGAACCTGGGTGAATGTGACCTTGCCTTGAGGTCACGACACTCTTTGTTAGCTGCAATGTAGACTGGGAACTGGAGTTTGAGGCAGCCATGTTTGCAGTTTGAGGTTCCTCGCCAGTTCTAGTACAGAGCTGACATAATTCAACATTTAATACTAATAATTATATTTTTATTACTAGAACGTTTTTGAGTGTAAAAATGTATACGAAATATATGACTAATTCGCAAAGCATTACAAGCACAGTTCTAGTGATTTATGAATATGTGCTTCATATTTAGAGCTACTGATCAATTTCCACTGCACAAGTGCACACATAGCAAAAAATACTAAAAGGTTTGTGAGAGAGAGGAAAGACAAAATCTAATAAGATGGATATCTACATTTATCATTACGAAGATGCATGATGAGTAAAAGAAAAGCACAATGCTAGGCAATACGGGCCAAACTTTGTTAAAAAAATATGCCTAATCGCAGATTACATACAACCTGAGCCTGTGTCTGTTGTTTTCCTATAACACGTGGTACAAACAGCTTGTACCTCACATAACGCAGTTGGCTTTGGATTAAATGAGTTTTCAAAGATATGCATTAAACAAATTAAATCTGTAATTCTAATAAATTACTTTATAAATAGGAACAGATGCTGCAGTTATGCTGCCTGCTAATGGGAAAAATTGATTTTTTTTTTTTTTTGGTACAAACACAAAAAATAGTATATCATACAATTTATTTCTTTTATATCCAGTATGTATCGCTTTATTAGGAATGCATGTACACCTGGACATTTAAGTGAGCCATAATCCTGTGGCATCAGTGCAATACATAAAAAATTATGAGCATGAATTACAAAACTGTACCTGTGTGACATGACTGTTGGTAACAAACAGGCTGGTTAAAATATTATAAAAAGATCGATGTCCTGGAATGTACATATACAACAGAATGGTGTAAAAAAGAAAAAAAAGAACAAGGAACGGTACAAAGAAACATCAAATAAGCAACAATTCTGCTGGTAAAAATGTCATGCCTTGTCTTTAGTTACTTAAACAACGACTCTTCAAAGCCATGGTGAACCGAAAAGCATCCTAGAAAGCACAACGAGCCAAATCTTGTGGCAGATCCGCTTTAACATCTACTGACCACATCAGGAAAACAGAAACTTAAGCCTACAGTCAGTACAGATTTTCTCAAACTAGCCAGCAGAAAATAACACAGTCCAGTTAGATTTAACAGGTTTAACCTCTTGGTGAGCTTGCCTTTAATACTGCACCCATTTACTTACAGTCCCATTAGAAGCCAAGAGCTTGCTCATTAATGCATCTTTACAATGCAAAATAAGAAATTCCAGTTTAAGAGAGAGAAGAAAGGCAGTGTGTCGAAAGCTGCTTTACAGTTTGCCGTATTAAAGTCTGTGCACTCATAAAAGAGCAGGAGATCATTAGTGGCTCTAACAAGAGCCCACACATTGCTATACTGAGATTGGTCATGAGATAATAGATTAACAAGGCTTGAACAGGGCAGTTGGGCCAAATGAAGCTGGCAGATAAAGTGAATACATTATAAATAGTATAAAGACAAAGTCTTAATTAGTGAATGTGTGGTGAATGAATGATTTCACATAGCAGTGATATACAGAGACGGTTCTGCAGCCAAGTTTAGTTCTCTTCTTAAAACCCTTTGAAGACATCAAGTTCTTATTACAATTTACTTAAAACCAGAAGAAAGTTATTAAAGAATAAAAATAATAAACTGTTGCCTGTTTGGATTCATTTCAAAATCGAAGAAGTTCATCTGCTGGTCACAGGGATAATTCCATTTAAGTCATCCAAGCATTCAATTAGTTGTTCTTGAGATATCTTGATATGGATAATAATGAGGAAAGGCTCAGATGGATAAACAGAAACAAAGGCAAGAAAAAAAAACAGGTCTTCTGCCAATAGATAGAGAAGGCTATTGTAAGTTTGATCCATAAAAAGTTAAGGATCTTTTCAGTGCGGTGGCTCATTAGCGACGATGGAAAATGAAAGAGACTGATTAGAAAAAGTGTTAAAAAGTTTTGGCTGTGTACTGGCCTGAGTGTGTTCCCGTGACACACAGAGATTCATACTTGTTCCCTCAGGAGTCTGGCCAGCTGGTGCTCGCTGAATAACCCGACGCCCCCATCGCCACTACCACCACCACCCCTCGCCCACTGCCTTCAAAGGCTTCTCTTTTTGTGGTGCCAGCATGGGTGAGGACCCGGAAGTGAGAATGATAGGGCTTGAATTTCCTGGCGTTGTGAACATAGACATGTGGTCTCTGCCAGCTGGACTGCATCCACCAGAGAATCGGGCTGGTGTCACTGTACCTGTTCCACTGTGCTAAAAAACTGCTTCAGCACCACTTATTCAACCAACTCTATTTCCCAGGTTCCTTAGAGTTGTCACAGTTGTCATAGTGGAAGTAAAATCCAGGGAAGGTGTGAAGTAATGGGAATAATTTGCTAGAAATAAATTTAGTGCAGAGTAAAGAGAAGAAACAAAAATAGAGCATAATAAAAGACAAAAAGAGAGTATAAAGGCTTAATTAGAAAGAGATTATAAGTGTCAGGGAAGACGGGAATACTTGAGATCAGTGTGGTCATCCAGTGGACCGTAAAATGGTTGCTGAGTAACCCTAGATTCTTCATTTAATCAACCCAAGAATAGAATAAAAATAGAACCAATTGGCATGTCAAGAACAATGGGCAATCATATGCATCCATGCGTTATTTAGAGCCATTAGATAATTACCAATCTAATAATAGTTTGAACGATAAAGTGTAACTGTGGTTACCCTCAGTCATGTTGTGCTTTGTGACAGTATCTTTATAAGTTAGTTTTACATCAGAATCAGATCAGAATCAGAATCAGGTTTATTGGCCAAGTGTGTTGACACACACAAAGAATTTGGTTCCAACTTTTAGTGATTCTCAAAGTACAGACATAAATAACACTATACATTTAGCTTGGACTATACAAGACAAAACAGACAAGACCAGACAAAAAACAAACTATACACAACAATACAGACAATGTGAGACAATACAAACAGTACAAGTATTAAACAGGGATACAGATTATATTACAGATCGGTAATGTACATTAAGTGTGAAAGTATAGTAGTGCAAATAAAAGTATTGTGCATCAGGTATGATAATTACATTACATTACTATTATTGAGCATCTAAGAACATCGAAGTGCTGTTTTTATTTATAAAAAGCTCAGTATGAAGATAAGAAACTCCAATATGGCATTTACGGTGATAAACTGACTACAGCCCATTGTGAGTCCATCTGAATGTACAGGTAAAATGATATATTTCAGTAGCCACCGAGGTTAGCCTTCATGGACAGATTTTCAGGGAGTCGGGTTAGATTTTGAAAAATGGTCAAACTTATGAACAAAATTGTGCCAGCCAGTCACAAAGCAGCTTGAGTCGTTCCACATTAGAAAGCAAGCTGTGCAGAACCATGCTGAAGCAATGCATCATGACTTTGTAAAGGCTTTTTTTTACATCACAAGTGCACTAAAAGGATTTGCTGCAAAATTGGTTGCAAAATTTCTCTTTTATATAATCCAAAGGGGGTATTCCTCACACGAGTTCCATTTAATTTAAAATTGACACAGCAGAACATTTGCTTCTGTCTGTCCTGAAATTCAGGCATGGGTCAAAGCTTAGTAAAAAACGATATGCATGTCAAAAGACCCCTGATTCCTTCTACTCCATTGATGGAGTTGCTAGACACTGTCACCCTTGCCGCTCTTATCACACTTTCCGTGCACAAATGCATGCCTTAATAAGAGCAAGAGCAATTGTAAGCAAGAAACAGACAGAAAAAAAAACTTTCACCAAGAGGGATCCGTTCTCCGAACTGCAATAAAAATGTCGAAGCGCAACAATTGCGGGTTGTCAAGGAAAGGAGCTTCTCCTTGTAATGAAATGAGGAGGCATAATGAAGGGGTGGCTCAGAATAGAAGCATCACCCTTCTTCTACAACTGCTCAAAAGTAAACAGAGCTTTGTGGTGGCTCTGGTTTGCTTTGCTTGGCAGTTTATTACGATTTAGTTGACTAAATATTGTCCTAGAAGGAACATATAAAAAAAAAAGGTAGATATTGGGTGTCATTCATCAATCGTTTAATAAAACTCCTGTTTAGTAAACATTTTGGTGAGACAGATTTTCTTACTAACTTCATTTCCCCACGTGCATATGTTGATAAATGCCAATCATTCCGAGATGGCCGTGCGATTTTCACAGTGCAGATGATTTGCATTAAAACACCATTAAAGCCAACACTCGCAGAGACTGACTCTGAACGTGTGCTAAATATACCAGCAATTACAGGACACTGGTTACCATAGTCACTGACTAATTCTTCTTTTTTTTTTTCTTAGGATGCTTTTTATGTTTTATTTGTCCTTGTGGTGAACAAAAAGGGGAGTCTTCTTTGCCTCTATTTGCCTTCATTTGACTTGAAATTTTAATTCAATGTTAACATTAGAGATGCCCCTTTTATGTGAATTTGCACAAACTAAGGCACCCTTGTGGAATTTTAAACAATTATCCAATCTAGCTGGATTTTCATGAATGCCATGATGCTTGTCCAAATGCTCTCTTAAATGATGTGTTGTGTAAATAAATGTGTTTGTAACCAGTTGTATACATTCCTAGACCAACCACTTGGTTAGTTGCAGTATGTATGTCATGGTGAAACAGATATAATTCAGTTAAATTCATTTCATTTTTATTAGCATACCACTTTTAACAATGGACATTGTCTCAAAGCCGCTCGCAGATAAAGTGGTAATAACAAAATGTATACGTTTGTTCCTTATTATTGTAAGTTTGTCCCTAAAGATTGAGTCAGTCACAACTGTGGCAAGAAAAAAACTCCCTGAGATGGCATGAGAAAGAAACCTTGAGAGGAACCAGACTAAAAAAGGAACCCATCCTCATCTGGGAGGCACTGGGTTGTTGAAGTCTGAAATAATGGGTGAATAAATGCAACCTGTGCCATTGCAGAAGACTGCTGACATTAATTATAGTTCAAATCCATCCTCAAAACTCCTGTGTTGCTCCGTATAAGCCTAATCAATTTAGTTTGGAATCAGATACTGGCTGTCAAAATGTTTGTGAAGCTTCTTCTCTGAAGTCTTATTGGAATGTTTTCAATGTTGAATTATCACTCTCTCTCTCTCTCTCTCTCTCTCTCTCTCTCTCTCTCTCTCTGTCTCTTTGTATTATTTTTGGGGTAAAACAGTAAGCTTTATACTGTAAAGTTACTCAATTCACATACAAAAAAGTTCCCCGAAGCATGTTGTTTTCAAAACTGTGGAAAAGGATGTTAGAGTAAAGTGTAAAAGGGTTTTCTGGCCACTGCACATATTAATTGCATTAACAGTTTAACAATAAAATAATTGCCCTCAATTAACCCACTGACATTGTTTCTGGTCTGAACTGAAAGGTCTATGATAGCATTTCATAGGCTAATGAAGTATAGGCCTTCAGATAATAAAATATTAGGCTTTTAAAGACAAGTCTTTATTAAGGCAAAATAAATGAAAGAATTCAAATCAAATTCCCAATTTAAGAAATAAACAAATTAAATAATGAATCAATCTTAGTTAAGTATGTGTATAAGTGAAAATACCAAAAATCAGTACGGCCAAAGACCATTACGTTTACATGGATGCATCGAAACTTTCATTATATTGGTGATTAATGTATTATAGGTAATGGCTATAGAACTGCAAAGACTGCTTAATATTCCAAACAACATGCATTAGAATGCAAGTGAACTCTTTTAATTTGCTGTAAACAACACTTTAGGAATAAGGATTCGATTAAACTTAATAATGAACTTTATGGATAAAACATTTTTGAGGAGCAAACTCGTGTTTATTGCTCCAACAAGTTTTCTTTTTTTTTATGTACATGTCAGAGATTATTGTCTGGGATATTTATATGAAATAAACTTTGTTTCTTTTATGCACTTGCATCTACCTGGCCTTGCTTCACATGCTTTCATGACAGAATACTTTACCTAAATCATGGATGCAGCTAGGAGGAACTTCATGACCACCATCCCCACATTTGACTCGGCCCATCTGTCTCAGTGGGAATTCATCTACACCCTGGCACTATTGACCAGGACTGTGAACTCTTTAAAAGGCTTTTTTTTGCAACAGAGACAAATTTATTTTGAGAGTCTGTGGGACCCAATGCCTGCTGAGAGCTCATGGTTCACTGAACAAGCCCACCAGTGAGCTGAACTCCAAGTCACCTTAGAAGCTAGAGGTTTCAACAAGGTGGCTGAATGAACCAGCAAACTATTAGAGGTGTTTGAAGGGCCAGACTCTGGGCTCAAACTGGGGGACAGTTTGGTGAGGATCTGCCTGGCTGACAAACCCACAGTAGAAGTCCATGCCAGAGGCTGACAGTGTGGCCTCTCCAGTCAGAAGTGCATTAAAGTTCTATAATGAAGATATCATTACAGGTGCTATCAAGAAGTCATCAAACCTGAGATCACAAGCTAATTTTCTCATTCGTGTTAATGCATGTTTATATGTTATTTTTATTCTTGTAAAGTCTCCACCCCGTCATTGGTTCCTTATTCTGATTCACTTCAGTACGGAGACAAACTAAACCTAATGATACGGTTGTTCCGAATGATTGGGTGGTTTCTTGAAATTATAGAGTAAAAAAGGGAGCTTTAAGGATGGATTGGACTGTAGTTAATGTCAACAGTCTGCTACACTGACTCAGGACTACAGTTTGCTTCTGATCACCATCACTGCACCCCGCAACATCCTATATCTGCAATAAATGGACATTTGGTGCAACCCAGATGAGGATGGGTTCCCTCTTGAGTCTGGTTCCTCTCAAGGTCTCTTCCTTATGCCATCTCTGGGAGTTTTTCCTAGCCACAGTCTCACCGGCTCCCTCATCAGGGACAAACTTACACTTATAAAAAGCATATTAATTTTTTATCACCACATTATCTGTGTAAAGCTGCTTTAAGATAATGTTCATTGTTAAAAGCGCTATACAAATAAAAATGAATTGAATTCATACACCTACAATAGTGATATTGCCTTGTCTTGTCCAAGCCTGGAGTCGGAAAACACTGTTCGAAAATCTGAGTTGCTGTTGTTATGAAAAGTTTATAAGTGATTCTGCACTTTTTGTAATACCCAAATAAATCCCACCCCAAGTATTGTTCGAGCTGCAGATTCAGATTCAACAGATACGACTGTTGAATGATTGCAGGACCTGAAGCTGCTGGTATGGTAGCTGTATCAGTAGTAACACTGCAGGCTAGGTTGGCTGCCTAGGAATAATAAGGAGCAATGAGATTTGGCTGAAGAGCTCACTTATATTGCTTATGCTTTTCCCTTTGCATGTATGATTCAAAAGCTTAAACAACCATAGAGCCTAGTTTGAAGCATTTTTATATATTTTTTTATAAAAACTACAGCAGGTTTCCAAATCATTTTATAGTACTGATTTAAACCGATACAAGAATGTATTCTTTTTTAAGGCCACTTGCTGTTAAATTTACATTTCCCCATTACATACTGTCCACCTCAGCACATCCTGCACCACTCTGGCAGCTCAAATCAGTTACCATAATAATGGTCAGCCAATTTAAAAAATGTTTCAGGCATTTTGAAAGTTTTTGGACGATTTCATAGAATTTTTCACATTATTTATGATATTTAAGCCTTTTTCATGGCATTAGATTTGCTAGATTAGATTTGAAAGCTTTTAAGACTTCTTAAAGACATGCAGGTACCCTGCTTTATTGTGTGCGATTAAATCAATAAATACAGCCATTTGGATTAGATCAGGGGTGGGCAATTAATTTTTACAAGGGGCCACATGAGAAACCTGAATTGTGTCAGAGGGCCACACCAACGATAATATTTTAGGGATGCACCAAAATGAAAATTCTTGGCCGAAATCAAAAACCAAAAATGAGGAAACCAAGGCCAAAACTGAAACACCGAAAGAAAAGATTGTCAATTATTAGAACCATTGCATTTATGGCTATGAGTGTGTACTAACCTCACTAAAATCAATGCATTGCAATTCAAAGAATAAATCAATTATAAAAGTGTTTTATTTATTATTATAAATTATTGTTATTTATTTGTTACCATTTATAGTATTGACAGACAGACAGCTGTCAATTATTATTAGCAGCGGTCTGCTAAACGAAAATAATTGACCGCTGAACGTTTGGAAGCCAATTCAAGTGAATGGAACGTTCTAATCTACAGCATTAAGAAGAGCCGTGTAATAAATAATATTATATTATAATTATTATTATTTTCGGGATCCACAGGGAATGTTTCAAAGATCAATCTGTCGATCCACTGGCGACCACTGATCTAAAGCAATGAATTCCATCATTTTTTGTGTTATGCCTTTTGCCTTGGCACCATCACTGGAAAACTTTTTTGCCTTTTCAAAAACGTCCGCTACAGACGGAGTGCGCATGCTCGGATTGACTTTACTTTTCTGCGCCGCGTTCTTCTCATATTTAGAATGGCAATCGGGATGTTTGGATTTCAGGTGATAAATTAAACCCGACGTGGAGAAACTCTTTGCAGTGAAATTTTGCTAATTTCAGCATTGCATGTTTTGCAAATCGCTATCTGTGGGTCTTTCTCCGAAATATTGAAATAAGTCCACACCGCAGACATGTTGGCTCTTATCCAGATAACCGTGTGCTGGCTGTGCTTTTTTATTGCGTCATTACAATTGTGTTTCTGCCGTGTTGTCTCGGTGATTTAGGTATTTCGGGCGAAAATTTTCGGTGGCTGAATTTTCGGTGCATCCCTATAATTTATGATTGGCCTCACATGGGCCGGACAGAGACGTACAAAAGGCCGGATGTGGCCCGCGGGCCGTAGTTTGCCCAGGTCTGAATTAGATAGAAGTAATCTAAAAAAAACAAACAAACATGAAAATCCGTGAAAAAAAAAATGAATGCAAAGAATTGATACAAAGAACTCTAAATATCCTTCTAATTTCATATTATAGGTAAAAGCAAAATAACCCTGGTTTTGGCTATAATGAATAATGTTATGACAGAAAAAACAGGAGGTGGAGCTGGAGGTAGCAGATCTGAAGATGTTGAGATTTTCATTGGGAGTGATGAGGATGGACAGAATTAGAAACGAGTTTATTAGAAGGACAGCACATGTAGCAGGTTTTGGGGACAAAGTGAGATTGAGATGGTTTGGACATGTGCAGAGGGACATGGGGTATATCAGTAGGAGAATGCTGAGGATGGAGCTACCAGGAAGAAGAAAAAGAGGAAGGATTATGGATGTGGTGAGGGAAGACATGCAGGTAGTTGGTGTAAAAGAGGCAGATGTGGAGGACATGGTAGTATGGAGACGGATGATCCGATGGGGCGACCCCTAATGGGAGCAGCCGAAAGAAGAAAAAGAAGAAGAAGAAGATATAGGTGGACGATTTCATTTCCTGGAGCCACTACAGCCTACAAACATGGATGACATGGACTCAAATTCCCAACACCTGCCTACATTTGCACTTTCCCTTTTACTGATTGAGCACAGGTACTCTTTAGACACACACACACACACACACACACACACACACACTAGTACTAAAGAGACTCATTCACATACTTATCGAGAAGTTTAATGCTGACTTACACTTGAGTTAGCTGACTTATCAAGCTTTTGTTATATTGTGTTGGTACTTTTTACCAGAATCTGTCACTGTTTTTGATTTTGCCCTTCAAGAATTGTTTTTTTATTGTGATCCATGTGAAACTGATTTGAATGTATTCTGCCTGCTTATTAAAAATGTTTGACTGCATTAGCATCACCTTCACTCACAAGGAGTTTTAAACTTAGTTGGAAAATAAAAGCTTTAGCATAGGAGTCTTCTGTTATTAAACTTATCTTAGAGAAATCTAAAGAATAAAAGATTTTACCGTAGGCTCCCCGCATAAGATTATATGTGTCTCACAACATGATACCCCAGAGACAACCCTATTGTGTAAAAAAAGAAAAAGAATAATAAATAAATCCTCATATTGTGATACTACAAGTGTTGGTTTGGCATGAGCGCGTAGGAGAAATATAGCATCTCACCCCGAGATATGACTAATGACCCACCTTGATGGCAGTGGAGGCGATCTGGAGGTGGTGCAGTTTGCGCAGTGTGCTCTCTCTGTCTATGAAGTAGGAAGCAGCCAGCTGGTGGAGTGCCTCCAGAGTCACAGCTGTAATGTTGTTCGTGTAGTCGCTCACTTCTGCTTTCCTGCTAAGCTTCCTCTTGTCTACAAATATGGTAAGAGCCTCTTCACCTGCGGAAAAAAATAAAGTAAAATAATCAGTATTATCCTATACTTGAGAATACTTCTATAGTGGAAATAAGTTTTATTTGTGAAAATAAATATTATAAAAGAAAAAGATTTTCCGCATATGTTTGGGCTCATAGACAGTATATTTATCCGTGTTTGTAATTTAGAAGTGTCCTATGAATTGAAGGATAATTTGGGTGAAGTATTTTGTCTTTCAGCACACTTAGACTGTTTTCGTGAGACTCAACAAATTAGGCTATACATTGGAAATAGAGGCGTATTACACCACTGCACTGTTAAGTTCTTAATTCTGATTGCTGATGGATTTTCTATAAGAGCACTTCTGAAAATAATTCTAGTTGTAAGTCCTGTATCGATGCCTTATACTACATGATCATTTCTAATGATACTACACAAAAGTTTGTTTTGGTGGAATCGGTAATATTGTGATGTTTTCTGTAATGAGGCGTGAAAAAAAATCAGCCCTTTTCAATGCATCCAAGGTGAACTGTAACTTTTCTCTTCAGTAACAAAACTTTCTTTCGGCTTCTCCTGTTCGGCTTCTCCCCACAGCGGACCATCCGCATGTTTGATTTGGTACATGTTTTTACGCTGGATGCCCTTCCTAACGCAACCCTCCCCATTTATCCGGGCTTGGGACCGGCACTAAGGCTTGTGCAACCCTAATGGCTGGGGTTGGTTCCCTGACCGGGGATCGACCCCGGGCCACAGTGGTGAGAGCGCCGCATCCTAACCACTAGACCACCAGGGAACCTAACTTTCCTCTTCAGTACAGAATTAAAAAAAAGGGGCTGATGAAAGAACAAACTTGTATTAGCATTGATGAAAATAAATGTCAGAACCAAAGAACTATGGCTGGTTTATAGGTTTATAGGCAGTGTGCAAAAAGGCAGCATGATTTGGTGCATATAGTGGTTTATTAAAAAAGTTTTAGCCAATGATAATAACATGCAAGAAGAGTTGGTGGTTTAGCTATCACCAAGCTCAGTGGCTAAATTGAAATCCCATCACCATCAAGCTACCTCTGCTGGGCCCTTGAGCAAGGCCCTTAATATTCAACTGCTTAGTTGTAAGTCGCTCTGGATAAGGGTGTCTGCCAAATGGCGTAAATGTGTATATTGTCCAAACATACCAAGCTGCCACACATTCCTAAGGCCCATAACCCTCAAGCTACATAATGTAATATCTGGAACAACTTACATTTAGCTCGTTTGTACAATTGATTAGTTAAGTTTGATGAGCCTTGCTCAAGTGTCAATAGTAGGATTTTAAATCAAAATTCTTTCTTTCTTTCTTTCTTTCTTTCTTTCTTTCTTTCTTTCTTTCTTTCTTTCTTTCGTTCTTTCTTTCTCAGAAGTATAATGGCTTACCCACTGAGCTACCACTTTTTAAGAGATTGTTAAGTAAGTTGGACTGGATAAGGGCATCTGTCAGACATTGTAAATGGTATATATAATGTGCAGAGACTATTTCCCTTATGGCCAGATCTTTCCTTTTATGAGACCATGTGACCCATTATTATACTTATAAAATAGTTGCAACCCATGCCATGGTTACTGAGCAATCCCAAAAGACCTCATCAAGTGCAGGTTTCCTGTATTACCTACAGATGTAGATTTTAATACACGGCAGAGTTTGCTTGGGGATAATCTACATTCTGGGAGAGTTAAATGTAAACAGAAAGCTGGTACACTACATCCAAACACTACATACAAATCACACACACCCACAGATAACCCACTCTATAACCAGTTATATTTAAATAACATTAAATAAATACTGGAATTTCATATGAGGTCTTTTCCCACACCACTAACAAAGCAAGACCAATTGTTTTGTTTTTGTTCTATACTGGAGGCATTTGGGCTATTTTGATTGCAAGAAAAATTTAAACATAATCAGAAAGATTGCAAACCATTGGGCAGAGGCAATGAAAGAAAACCAATTGGTGTACTAACAGTGAAGGAAAGCTGCAACAGCTGAAGGCAGAAACATTGCAAAAGCTGTGAAGAAAATAAGCAAATCAACAGTCTGATGCAAATCACTAATCAACAGTATGAATCAGAAGGTCAGACTGGATTTTACAATGGAAAATGCAGACGAGCTACAAAAGTTGCAAAACCATGTAACGAATGGATTATTAGTGAGCCAAGTGTATAGAACAAAATGATCTGCTCATGATCCAAACATACAAGCTTAAAGGTCAAGAACAGTGGGGTAGCATCATGGCCTTGGTTCGCATGGCTGCCTCTGAAATAGCCTGACTAATCTTTCTTGATGATGGAGCTTCTGATGGTTGCAGCATAAGTTCAGAAGTCTAGAGAATCACTTTTTTCTGCTAATTTACAGAGAAATGAGGTTCTATCTCATTGAGAGCAAATTCATCATGAGCAAGACAATTATCCAAAACACATTTCCTACTCAATGAAGGGGAGATAATTCATCAGGGCGATAAAGTGTGGAATATTTTGAGTGAATTACCAGTCATTAACCCTACAATAAAAAAATAAAAAGGAAGTTGGAAGCAAAGGATCTGCAATCTGTTCAAACACTGCCACAATCGGGGTGATGGTCAAAGTTTATTAACACATTTAGATCTTCTTTTTAAGATTTATCTTTTGATCTGAGACAAAAATGTTTTTAGTGTATAGCAAAATACAAAATGCTTGGCTTTCCGTTTTCAATACCCAAATTCGTTACATCTTTCATATACACAAATAAAACAAATATACACTTTAGGGATGTTAATTACTTGTCTATAATAACAAGATGACGAGCTTTTACTAGGCTTTGATTTGATTTCCATTCTTCAGATGTGATGCAGTTCTTTGCACCCATAAACAATAATGAACAGCCCATAACTCTCCCTCTTGCTCTTTCTCTCTCTCAGTCTCTCAATCCATTAGAAATTGTTAGAAGTGTCTTAGATAACATCTAATCACAAACCTACCATTTAGTAGTCATTTGTTAAAGGGCAACTAAATGGTGTTTTTCTTTGGATTAGAAAGCTTAAAGCGAGTTGAGATATTTGCATTAGGCTTGATGAAAATAAATGTCAAGAGCAAAGAACTACAGCCGGCAAGTTTATAGGCAGTGTGTAAAAAAGGTAACTTGATTTGCTGCACATAGTGGTTTATGTAAAAATGTCCAGCCAATAGTGAATTACTTATACCACCTCGATCAATCTGAATGTGAGTTCATGTTATTTCACGATAATGATAAGAAAGAAAGAAAGAAAGAAAGAAAGAAAGAAAGAAAGAAAGAAAGAAAGAAAGAAAGAAAGAAAGAAAGAAAGAAAGAAAGAGAAAAATTATGGTTTCCTATTTTTTCTGAGTTGGAAGTACTGAAAAATGTACTATACACACACAAAAAAAAAAAAATAATAATAATTATAAATAATATATAAAATTCTATTCTATTCTATGGAACCACAATATATCACATACTACACCAATCAGTCATAACATTATGATATTAATTAATTATAACATAATAATAAGAGCTGATTATCTCTTCATCATGGCACCTGTTAGTGGGTGGGAAATATTAGGCAGCAAGTAAACTTTTTATCCTCAAAGTTGAAGCAGGAAAAGTGGGTAAGTATTTGAGTGAGATCGAGAAGTGCCAAATTGTGATGTCTAGATGACTGGGTCAAAGCATCTCCAAAAACTGCAGCTTTTGTGGGCTGTTCCCAGTCTGCAGTGGTCAGTATCTATCAAAAGTGGTCCAAGGAAGTAAAAGTGGTGAACTGGCGACAGGGCCATGGTTGGTCGAGGCTCATTGATGCATGTGGCTAGCGAAGGCTGGTCCGTGTTGTCCGATCCAACAGACGAGCTCCTGTAACTCAAACTGCTAAATGCTGTTAATGCTCTAGGGGCCAGGACTGTTTTGGCAGTAAAAGGGGGACCAACACAATATTAGGCAATTGGTCATAATGTTATGCCTAATCAGTGTATACGTAAATTACAGTCAAAGCTACAACTGGGAAATATATTAATGTGACTGCAATACAGTGATAAATCGCTTATATTTTATTAAAACACCCAATGATGTTTCCTCTTCAAACCTACAACCATAAAGTTGAATATTTTTATATAACGGCAGTGTTCAATCTATAAAACAAGTTCAACAAATTCTTTAACCTGAAGACTTCTCTGTAGCAGACATTTTACTGACTGTAAAAACTGTCCTGGCTCCACCCGTTAATGTTACAACAACAGATTATAATCAAATTGTTTTTAACCTTACGTTATATGTACAGTAGATCATCTGCTTTATGTGTCCATGTAAGTGTTGTTACTATTGACAAAAAAAAGCTTTTTAGAATGAGTGATTTAATATAAACCTATGATTTATAGTTGTATTACTTCCAAAGCTATTGTTTAAGTTTTTTTATTCTTTTCTTTTACTATTTTTTTATTTACTTTTTATTTACATTTTTCCCTCCTATTTACTCTGTAATTTAGCCACAGTCAAATTTTCTTCCAATCGCTTCCCTTTTTATACAACAGCTACCCAAATGGAAGGGTGAAAACGTCGTATGTTTCCTCAGAGACACATGAAGCCAGCCAACCGCATCTTTCTGAATTGCTGTTCATGCTGTGTCACAGGGAGGAGTAACACAGTCAGAGAAAAGAACTATCCACCCCTTCTGCATGCATCAACTCACAGATGCCTATCATTGGCAAGAGATTTGTCACTAGGAGAGAGAATACTATCCCTCGCACCGCATTACTCGGACTCTGAATGATCGATGCCTGTGGTAATTTTGTTTTGTTTTGTTTTTTGTTAGCTACATAAAAATGATTAGGTAATGTTACTCAACTCTTTACTGAATATTTATAAAATTGAGTTACACTAAGCTACTAAATCTGTAATACTACTTTAACCGAAGTTATATTAAATAAAAATTGCTTTTGCATTGTGCATATCTTTTCCCATTTTTTGCTATATATTCTGATTTCTTCCGATGTGGTAATGGTTACGGTGCTCGGTTACTGCTTAAGGTGTCAGGAATTCAAGTCTTAGCACAGCCAAGCTGCAAATGTTGGCCCTTGACCAAGGCCCCTTAACCCTCTCTGCTCCAGAGGTGCTCTATCATGACTGGCCCTGTGACCTGACCCCAGCTTCCTAACAATCTGAAATATTTCCTGAAGAAAAACAATTACTGTCCTAGTTACTGTCTAGTGTATATGTGACAAATATGAGGGTCTTTCTTTTTTATTCAATTTAATAACAGTATATCATGCTAACGCCATTTCTCATATAAATCTCAATTTTTTTTTTTTTTACCTCACAAAAGCTATAAGCTCTTGTTGAGGTTTTAGCTTGAAGTTAAACATTTGTAGCATAAGTCACAGGCCTGGCATCCTATTTCCACTTTTACACAGTACACAATATTGCTTGTTTACCAGAGCAATTGAGGTCATATGCGTCCAAGAGTTTTGCATTACACAGTTCTACTTGTAAGCGCAACCTTTGGCAGTCGGAGTGCCAGGAGAGTAATCGACAAGTGCGGTTTTCAAAGGCGAATCCAATTTCAAACATGATCCCAGGCTTTGTTACCAAAATAATCATGTCACTGTTACATTGAAGCTATCTAGCTGCACCTGCTTCCCACATCCAACTCTATACCAGTGCAAATATAGGACACAAGGAATCGTTGCTTGTCAACAGTCACTTTTTCTCCTTCGAAATAGTACAAAGCCTTGCAACAATATGCTTGGGATGTCTGCTTGATCTAGCACTGTCTGTTACAAGCTAGCTTTTCTGGTCTTGTTACAGTAACTCTCAGATCGAGCAGGTTGTGCTCATGTCTTACTGCCTAACATATAATTTCTATTCCTGTAAATATGGGTTTGTGTCTTCTGACATGCATCAGGAGCGCAGGCAGTGTATCTCTACCTCCTAGCGTGGCCGACAGGAGGAAATGCGTCCCATATTTTTTAATAAGGTTGTCGGTAATTAGCTTGGCAGAGGGTCTGCGTCCGAGGAGTCGGATGTTGCGGATGAACTCGGGCGTGAGGGATAAAGGGGAGTCCAGGAAATCCCGCCGCTCCACAGCCAGGTTGTTCACTTTCCAGCGTCCGAACTCCCTGCAAGACAATCAATGGCACATTAAACAAGCTAATCCTGAATAATTGGCTTTAATTAACACACACGGACTCCTCCGAAGGAGAAGCAAAAGGACATGACCTTTGTTAGACCATTAGCTTCCAGTTCCTGGAAATGTTGACTTGGAGAGTAAAATCTAAAGGCTTTTTATTCAGAGATGGAATCAACTCAGAACCTGCAGCTGACAGGTGCTATTTGTAATAAACACACCAGAACAGAGATCAGCCCAGACAGGAAGGTTCACAGAAACTTAACCAGTTTTGACATCACCTGCACATATAAGCTTAAAAATAACAACACAAAGATCCCAGAAAGGGTTTGAGAAATAATAAATGACAATGAAATGATTTCGATGCTGCACTAGTATTTTATCTACAAAAAAAAAATAATAATAATAATGTGCAAACACTTCTCTGAAGGTCAAATTTAATGTGAATGCATTCATAATATTTACTTGGCAATACAGTAATCCCCCACGGTTTGAATCTCGTGCCCCCGGTTTATCGCAGAATTGCATTTGCCACATAACTAATTTGTTTAGCTGATTTTCCCGGTCTCTTTTGTTTCTATGGAGTTTTATGTTGAAATAATGAAATGTATTCATAAAAATATAATTACTGTATTCTTGCAAATGTTTTCTGTGTGTTTAAAGTGTGTGGGAGGATGATTTACGGGTTAATCGTTAAAAAAGGATTTGGTTTTTCAATAATCCACCGCGATAAACGGGGGATTACTGTATATACATATTATTATATCAAAAGTATAAAAAGCAGTCAGAAATTCATTGTTTGTAACACATTATATGACCAAAAGCCTGGCTCTATATATATATATATATATATATATATATATATATATATATATATATATATATATATATATATATATATATATATATATATATATATATATATATATATATATATATATATATATATATATATATATATATATAGTGGAACCCGTTATGTCGATGTCCTAGGGGGTCGTCAAAAAGCATCGAGATAACCGATGATCAAGATAAACGAAAATCAATATGGCGGCAGTATATTAACGTGCTTGAAATTTCTTTATGTACATGATGTGCGTTAATAAATGAGAATGTGCATACACGTGTTTTTGAAGGTTTTTTTTACACAACAGCGTTGCCACGATTTGTTTGATGAAGGCATGCTATAAAAATACATACAGTACATGTTTATCTGTCAGGAATCCACCTGTCACGCCCCCTTCGGCCCCCTTCAGCGTGTCAGGTGCCTTCTCGGCCGCTTTCTCTGAAGCTCCCGGCTTCAATTGCGCACATATGGTGCTCGTTTATCATCATCACCAGCTCCTATTTAAACTTCCACACTCTCACTGTCCGTTACTGTTGGTATATGTTGGTTCACGGCGGTCGTTGTTATCGCTCATGTGTATCCTGGTACGTATCTTCCCACCTGCACTCTCTCAACGGCTGCTCTTTTCTTCCCAAAGCGCATCGCGGATTCCCCCCCGATCCTGCCGGTGTTCATTCTATGCTTTTGCTGCTCATCCCACATTCTCCCGTGTGCTGTTCAGCGCCGCGCTTCTACTTTCGCCTCCCGTTCATCGCATAACATTTAACAACAAAAGGCATATGTGCACTAACTAACAGCAGAGATTCACCAGTATACAATACAACACCTGTAGCAGCTGTAAGCCTTGATTTTTCCGCCACTTTTGCGAGTTGTTCAGGGTTGTCAGGGTTCGGCGACATAAAAAAGTCGACATAACCGATAAAAAAATGCTTAGACAAAGCGAGAATTTGGCGGTTCCACTTCAAAAACGTCGACTTAATAGGGTTGTCGAGTTAACCGAGGTCGAGATAAGTGGGTTCCACTGTATATATATATATATATATATATATATATATATATATATATATATATATATACAGTGCACTCCACAATTATTGGCACCCCTGTTTAAGATGTGGTCGTGGACTTCAAAAATTCTCCTTTTTTAAAACAACATAGAACCCAAATGCAAAAAGAGAAAATCCAACCTTTTATTTAAGTACATTACTTTGGTGGTAAAAATCACACATTTAGAAAAAAAAAAAAAATGAAATCATGTGTGCCACAATTATTGGCACCCTGATGTTAATACTTTGTACAACCTCCTTTTGCCAACAAGACAGCACTTAATCTCCTCCTATAACATTTCACAAGATTGGAGAACACAGAGAGAGGATTTTGACCATTCTTCTTTGCACAATCTTTCTAGATCATCCAGTGTCCTGGGTCCTCTCTTATGCACTCTTCTCTTTAGCTCGCCCCACAGGTTTTCGATTGGGTTGAGGTCTGGGGACTGAGATGGCCATGGGAGGACCTTGAGTTTGTGACTGCTGAACCACTTTTGTGTAGATTTTGCCACATGTTTTGGATCATTATCCTGCTGAAAGACCCAATGACGACCCATCTTCAGCTTTCTGGCAGAGGCCATCAGGTTTTTATTTAAAATATCCTGGTACTTCAAAGCGTTCATAATGCCATGCACCCTAACAAGGTTCCCAGGGCCTTTGGAAGAGAAACAGGCCCACAGCATCACAGATCCTCCACCATACTTCACGGTGGGCATGAGGTGCTTTCGGCATACTCATCTTTTGTTTCGCCAGACCCACTTAGAGTGTTTGTTGCCAAAAGCTCAATCTTAGTCTCATCTGACCAAAGCACACGATCCCAGTTGAAGTCCCAGTACCGCTTAGCAAACTCCAGGCGTTTACGTTTGTGAGTGTTAGTGAGAAAAGGCTTTTTCCTTGCATGCCTCCCAAACAGCTTGTTGGCATGTAGAGGCGTCTGATGGTTGTTTTGGAGACTCTGTGACCCCAAGATGCCACTCTTTGATGCAATTCTGTGACGGTGAGCTTGGGAAATTTTTTTACTTCTCTTACCATCCTCCTCACTGTGCGTTGTGGCAAGATAAACTTGGGACCTCTTCCAGCCTTGTTTGTCACTGTTCCAGTTGTTTTAAACTTCTTAATGATTCCTCTGACTGTGGATACCGGCAAGTTGAGGCGAGTGGCTATTTTCTTGTAGCCATTGCCTGACTTATGAAGGTCGACACACATCTGCCTTACTTGAATGGTGTGTTCTCTTGTCTTTGCCATGTTGACAAATGGGTAAGAGAATTAGGCCTCTGTGTCACGTCATATTTATACCCCAGGCAAACAGGAAATCATGAATTACTAATTAAAAGTCCCTAGATACCCTGACCAACCTTAGCAACTACAGAAAAATATATTTAAAAAAAAAAAAAAAAAAAAATTTCTGAGGAATTGTTAGGGGTGCCAATAATTGTGGGACACATGATTTCAAGTTTTTTTTTTTTTTCTAAATGTATGATTTTTTTTTACCACCAAAGTAACTTAAATGAAAGGTTGGATTTTTCTCTTTTTTTGCATTTGGGTTCAAAAAGGGGAATTTTTAGAAGTCCACGAACACATTTTGAACAGGGGTGCCAATAATTGTGGAGGGCACTGTATATATATATATATATATATATATATATATATATATATATATATATATATATACACACATACATACACACAAACACACACACACACACACACACACACACACACACACACACACACACACATACTTTGGGACTACCTGCATATATAAATGCACACACACACGCTTCACTTCGTGTAGAGTTTTGACATTAGACCTCTTTGAATGTTTATACGCTCTGGTATGGAGGAGTTGATGTTTGATCTATGATGATCTCAAATGTTGAGCTAATTTATACGTTGCTCAGTAGCTCCTGTTTTCATAATCTTAACTGACTGTATAAGACGGTAGAAAGGACAATAATCATAATCTTATATTCCTGTGCTCATCCTAGTTTTCACTCTCTAGTGTTCTGTATTGTATTTTATAATCACACTCTTGATATCACCCAAATGAGGATGGGTTCCTTTCAAGGTTTCTTCCTCACACCAAACATAGGGAGTTTTCCTTTGCCACAGTCGGCATGGCTGCTCATCAGGGATAAATACACACTGCTCACCTTAACTCTTAAATTCTGTAAAGCTGCTTTAAGACAATGTCCATTTTGAAAAGCGCTATAGAAATAAACTTGACTTGACACACACACACACACACACACACACACACACACACTGCACATCCTTGGTAAATATCAGCAAAGAAGGCTCTAATAAATTGCCTTTATTGTTTAACCTTTATGTTATAACAAAAATTCACAAAACCACTCTGCTCTCATTGATTTTAAAAGAATGCAAAACGAGTTTTATCAAAAATATCTTTGTTGATTATATATTTTGCATATACATTATATGGACAAATGTTTTTGGACACCTGAACCTGATTCATATGTAATATTTGAGAATCCAATTCCACATTTGCTGTTATAATTACCTCCACTCTGCTGGAAAGATGCTCCACTAGATATTGGAGTACAACTTGTTTGCTCATTCAACCATAAGGGTGTTAGCAAAGTCAGGTACTGCTGTAGGTGGGGAGGCCTGGCATGCAGTCAGCTTTCTAATCAATCTCAGAACTGGTTGAGGTTGAAGTTCTATAGCAGGCCACTCAAAACATTACACATTCATACATCTGAGGAGGTATGGGGTTGAGGGCATTGCTCAGGGACCCAGGAGTGACAGTTTGGTGTGACTGGGATATAAACTCATGACCTTCAGATCCAACGTCTCATGTGTTAACCACCGCACTTGGAACAGGTTTGGGTTTCCATATAGTGTATATATGAGCCCTATAGCTTTCAAAGATCCAATTTGCAGGTAAAACAAACTGCAGATGCATATAATAAATTGGAATTAGGAACAATAAGACATTACAACAATATCACTGCTACACTTGTGCTTTGGAAACATTAATAAAATAAGGATGACTTGAACACAAACACACTCAAATCATGAGCGATTATCTGATAACCGAGATGGCTACTGGGAAACTAAAGGCTAGGAAGATTATACAGCATGGGTATGCTGGATGATTAATCACATTAGATTTTGTCAAGTTTCTCAGAATAATTTGTAATTGAAATTATGTATGCTTATGGTACTGTATTTCTGGAATTTTTTGGATTGTAAAACTGGTCAATGAATAGTGTATAGTTGATGGTTAAAAATAAATAAATCCTGCTTAAATCAGTAAAACAATAGTAAAAAGCTTTGTTCTGATTTTGGTGATATCTTGGAATTAATTGGGGCTGCATTTATTTGGTTGGTGTCAGCAATATATTAGTTGCAGAAATGAACATGAACATCAAAAAAGCAATCATCTACATTTATTATGAAATGTGTATGATTAATTTATTAAACTAACTACCCCTGAGGAAAAAAAAAGGCTTTGCTTGTCTTGTATCAGGGTCATAAATAACTCTGGGACGGCTTTGTCTTAATAACAGCTTCATCATATTGTTTGCATAAAGATGGAATTTGCATTCAGGCTAAGACAATTAAATAAGCGAGCCCTACTGTCATCCCCTTTGCTTACTTTTACTAATTATTTCTCTCTGTCATATCTCTTCATCTTGTTCCTTCCCGAAGCGGTCAGGCATCAACAAAAGAAAAAATGTGAAAGAGAAAGAAAACACAAGCATTCAACGAAGGCTTTGGTGATAATGTGATAATATTGTAAAGATCGCACTCGTTCACAGAACCGTGTAAATGACGACATGCGCTATATTGTCTCTGGTCATGTGAGAAACACTGGGCAACCTCGTCCTCGGGTGATGGATGGGGTTAGTAAGGCTCTTTGAAAGGAGATACATCACATTAAATCAGAAGTAATGACAGGGACCTCCTGACCAGATGCTTGATTGATTCTTTCCAGAAAATGAACTTAATTTCACCTGCCGTTTTTGCAATTCATAGGGCGGCAAAACAGGATTTCGGGTGAAAATCGCATTACGAATAAAGTGCACTCCAGTACAGTGCAAGCTGTTTATTTGGAAGCGAGTCAAACGTAATTTCCAGGTATATTATAAAATTTAATTTTAACTGCTATGGAAGAGTCAATATACCTGGCATAAGGTGTTACATCAGCCCCAATGGGGCCCGCTGGCTTTGTAGAATTTGATGATTTATCTCAATTTCGTGTGACACAGTAGTAAGCTGTAATATACGGCTTGTCTGGCAGATCTGGTATGGGAGCTGTTAGCGTGCTCGCCCTCAGCAGTTCAAAGGTTCCATGAAACAGAGGGAGAAAATCCGCTCTGTCATTTTATTCCTCGGTTAATACTGAGCGTGATAAGCCTGCCTTGTTTTATCTTAAGCCCTTATTAGGTCTTGTCATTCGAACCCCAGCATGGTATCAGCCACTCTCTGAAGCACTTCATGAAGCTTTGGATGAGCAATCTGATTTGCTCATTATCCTGAATTCTCATCTTCAAAATCTTCTGTCAAATCTAAGGAACAGCTAACTTATATATGGTTGGTTTTTGGGTGGGAACAGGTTCATCTAATTGGCTGCAAACTGTTGCAAAAACCTCCATATATATAAACCGTATTTTTCAGACTATAAGCCGCTACTTTTTTCCCACGTTTTGAACCCAGCGGCTTAAACAACGAAGCGGCTGATTTATGGATTTTTCCTGGGTTTTTCCAGGTTTCACAAACTTCAGGCCAAAAAAAACTGAGGTACATAACATTAGACCAATGAAATTTCCGAACGGAAACGAAAAAACGCACCTGTGTTCTGAGCTGCACAGCATCAAGAGAAAACGTTTTTTTTTTTTAAACGCACGACGATGCCAAAAGATAAACTCCCGAGAGAAATAGTTGTGAAAGGAAGGAGGAAGACAGTGAACAATGACTTTCTTGGTAGGCTACTGTTTAGATACAAGCCGTTGTAACGCGTGGATTCTGGGTCATGGGAGAGCTCGCTAACTCCAGTTGCAACAGAAATCATATAAGCACAGACAGGTTTCCAAAAATCATGCTTTTTTATTTTTCTTGGCAACAGAGTTATGGGTTAGTCAAAGAAACTTAGAAATGAGCATCAGAAAATAATAAGGACATATTCCTCAGTCTTGCACACATGCAGTAATAGCGGAAAAATGCGGCGGCAGGCTATACCCAAAATGCCGCTCTGCTCTTAAAGGAGCCACAACATATTTCACCCGTTACATCGTGTAACAGACACTGTCTTTCATTAAAGCCTGTGTAAAGTTCATTAGTTTCAGTGTAGACATTTATGCGGCTTATTTATGTTCAAAATAAAAATCTTTGTCAAATTCAGTGGGTGCAGTTTATATATGGGTGCACTTTATAGTCCGGAAATTACTGTATATATATATATATATATATATATATATATATATATATATATATATATATATATATATATATATATATATATATATACACAGTGAGAAAAATAAGTATTTGAACACCCTGCTACTTTGCAAGTTCTCCCACTTAGAAATCACGAAGGGGTCTGAAATTGTCATCGTAGGTGCATGTCCACTGTGAGAGACATAATCTAAAAAAAAAATCCAGAAATCACAATATATGATTTTTAAACTATTTATTTGTATGATACAGCTGCAAATAAGTATTTGAACACCTGTCTATCAGCTAGAATTCTGACCCTCAAAGACCTGTTAGTCTGCCTTTAAAATGTCCACCTCCACTACATTTATTATCCTAAATTAGATGCACCTGTTTGAGGTCGTTAGCTGCATAAAGACACCTGTCCACCCCATACAATCAGTAAGAATCCAACTACTAACATGGCCAAGACCAAAGAGCTGTCCAAAGACACTAGAGACAAAATTGTACACCTCCACAAGCCTGGAAAGGGCTACGGGGAAATTGCCAAGCAGCTTGGTGAAAAAAGGTCCACTGTTGGAGCAATCATTAGAAAATGGAAGAAGCTAAACATGACTGTCAATCTCCCTCGGACTGGGGCTCCATGCAAGATCTCACCTCATGGGGTCTCGATGATCCTAGGGAAGGTGAGAAATCAGCCCAGAACTACACGGGAGGAGCTGGTCAATGACCTGAAAAGAGCTGGGACCACCGTTTCCAAGGTTACTGTTGGTAATACACTAAGACGTCATGGTTTGAAATCATGCATGGCACGGAAGGTTCCCCTGCTTAAACCAGCACATGTCCAGGCATGTCTTAAGTTTGCCAATGACCATTTGGATGATCCAGAGGAGCCATGGGAGAAAGTCATGTGGTCAGATGAGACCAAAATAGAACTTTTGGGTCATAATTCCAATAAACGTGTTTGGAGGAAGAAGAATGATGAGTACTATCCCAAGAACACCATCCCTACTGTGAAGCATGGGGGTGGCAGCATCATGCTTTTCGGGTGTTTTTCTGCACAAGGGACAGGGCGACTGCACTGTATTAAGGAGAGGATGACCGGGGCCATGTATTGCGAGATTTTGGGGAACAACCTCCTTCCCTCAGTTAGAGCTTTGAAGATGGGTCGATGCTGGGTCTTCCAACATGACAATAACCTGAAGCACACAGCCAGGATAACCAAGGAGTGGCTCTGTAAGAAGCATATCAAGGTTCTGGCGTGGCCTAGCCAGTCTCCAGACCTAAACCCAATAGAGAATCTTTGGAGGGAGCTCAAACTCCGTGTTTCTCAGCGACAGGCCAGAAACCTGACTGATCTAGAGAAGATCTGTGTGGAGGAGTGGGCCAAATCCCTCCTGCAGTGTGTGCAAACCTGGTGAAAAACTACAGGAAACGTTTGACCTCTGTAATTGCAAACAAAGGCTACTGTACCAAATATTAACATTGACTTTCTCAGGTGTTCAAATACTTATTTGCAGCTGTATCATACAAATAAAGTTTCTTTCGGCTTCTCCCGTTAGGGGTCGCCACAGCGGATCCGCCGCACGTTTGATTTGGCACATGTTTTACGCTGGATGCCCTTCCTAACGCAACCCTCCCCAATTTATCCGGGCTTGGGACCGGCACTGAAAGTGGCTGGGGATGGTTCCTGACCGAATCGAACCCGGTCGCAGCGGTGAGAGCGCTGCATCTTAGACCACTAGACCACCAGGGGACTGCAGCTGTATCATACAAATAAATAGTTAAAAAGATTAGATTATGTCTCTCACAGTGGACATGCACCTACGATGACAATTTCAGACCCCTCAAAATAGCAGGGTGTTCAAATACTTATTTTCCGCTCTGTCTATATATATATATATATATATATATATATATATATATATATATATATATATATATACACACACACACACACATACATACACACCTCTGACTGCATATTATTTTAATTATAATTTATTCTATAAGCTGTTGTTCCAGAGACTATATCATTCTTCGTCCTTTACTTACTGCTCAAATGTGATTTTATTTTCGATTATATGAATAATATAATTAAACACTTTATTGAACACTAGATATCATAAAGATTTTGTTGCCATTTTATTGTCGCAATTGTAATAAGACAACTCGTCGCTGTGTGGTACATAATAAATAAGAAAGAAAGAAACTAATAAATAAACATGAGCCAGATATAAAACTACACTAGTTTTCCCTTGTTTCAGATGCAATTAGAATACCTTATGTCTGAAATAAAATTCGCTTTTTATGTACAAAACTGCCTTACAAGCCTTAACGCCTAATTTATGTACCGTGGATATGGGAACAGCCAACGTGTGCTATTCTTCCTCATACATATGCATTTAAGGAAAACATGCAAAAAAATTCAGTGCAATTAAAAGGTTCTGGTCAATTAGCGGTGCCTAATTTGGCAGATCATCTCCTTCCTTGCCCAAAATGAGGCATAAGTTAACATACTGCTTGGAGGAATACTGGCTTTGTTGCCAAGTACGTACATTTCCTGCAGTTTTTCTAATCTATTAATTATTTTTTTTCTATAGGAGGGGGGATTTTGGCAAACATTCACTGACAGTGTATAATGATCAGTGTAAAATAATTCAATATTTATAATAAAGTTTGTCATAATACTTTTAATGTATTACTTCAGATGTAACCATGGTTGTCTGGTATTCCCTTTTGGTACAGTACACATGTGTTTATGACACTATGCCTCAGACTGGCATCCATACTGGGTGAATTCCTTCCACATGTCCACTGTTGCTAAGAAAGGCTCCAGATACCCCAAAATCCTGATCTTAGTGAAGTGGTTTCTCAAGATAAATAACTGAACATTGCTGTGATCGCTACAGCCATTGTCATTACCAAGTATGCAATGCATTGGTATTTTAATCTTATTCTGTTGATTCAGTACCTTCTTTCAGTATCCTTTATATTTTCATGCTCAAACACAAACACTGCAACTAAGAAAAGGGATTTTTCGTGGCTAATAAATTGTGTGTAGGAAGTTGGGAAAACACAAAAATGTTGTGTTTGATCATTAGCATTAGTTTTTCGCATTACTGTATGAACGCATCTGTGTAAATGACGTAGTTTTCTCAATGTTCTCATAGATATTTATGACCTATCTGTAATAGTCTGAGTCAATTTAAAGACCTTGTACCTTGGCGACATTTCCAATTTTCCAAATGTTATAAAAGCCGCACATGATTTATTTGCAGACTTTCACAGGGAATATCTTGTTCAGTATGCAGCAGTCTTTTCTTTGGGGTAAAACCAATTACCTTGGGAATAAAATTCCTTATCAGCCATATCAATGCTCTGTGATGCCGCCTGCCTGTTCTGACACAAGTCTCATTCATGTGTAAAGAGCTCTATTTATTAACAAATGTATATGGCTGAACTTGCATTTTCTATTTCTTTTTCTGAACTTTTAAGCAACTCTGTACTTGACCATTTCCGTCATTTCACAACTGCTTCTAAAACCCTGCACCCCACATGCACACTCGGCACCATTTCAATGATGATCTACAAACTTAATACATTTAACATTGATTTCGGATGCACAATGAGTACGAGCTGCAGCCACGTCAAGCACTCCACCTCCTTATCTGTGTACATCTTGGACCTGGAGTTGTAATTGGACTTATACAAAAAAGAATGGAACAAACTTTAAAAGAAGAAAATGTGTCTTTTGTATGAATGTAACTGTCAATACACAACCCAGTCTTTGCTTTGAAAAGACTTTGACCTTTTAGAAGCAATCTGAAATTGAAAAGCGATTTCTCACTTAGGTTAAGACTCGCAGATTTTCTATATCCATTGGTACATCTGTGTCTATGGTAACATTTCTTTGGCAGAGTCGGCTGCTATAAATAGTTTAGCACAGTCCTTCCACTCTTTCAAGGAATATAAAATATATATATTAAAAAAAATATAAGAAATAAGGTCAATTTTTTTGGTCATGCAAATTTAGCCCTCTTCGCAAACAACAAACTATTGAAAGAGATTATATTTGTTAGTTTTGGACCCGGTACTGATGTTGTTTGAGACAGCCTGGCTCCGAACCCACATCCTCATTCACCCCAGAGGTGTTCAGGGGAATTGAGCTCAGAGCTTTACATAGTATACTTTTAGCCATGGTAGTACACAATGCTGGATCAACATCTGGAACACAGCAAGCTGAAAACTGCTGTTCTTTCCATATCTCAATAAACAATGTAATAAATAGTTCATCTATATACTGTAAGCAATATTTATCTATTTGTATTATAATATGTCTATAAAGTTTACAAATGTGCATGCCTTCGAAGTTTAAAACCCAATGCTATAGCAAATACACCAAATCACGGACTAATTCTCCCAAGCACTTGTCAACAGAGAAGTTAGAGTTGGACGACACGAAAAAACCTTTTAATGTGCTGTCTATGTCTTTTTACAGTCACTAGAGGGAAGCTGAACTCAAGCCAGGATTGAACCACTGAACTCTGCTGAACGCTTGGCTTCACAAACATGACTAGAAGCAAGCTAGTGATCTTCTCCACCCACCATTCCATCCATCCGTTCTCTCATACAATGCTCTAGAGAGTTTTTATTTATTTATATTTTTCAAGCCGAATTGTTGCTCCATTTTTACAGTCACTCACTTTCTATTTTCAAAAAAGCACACCATATAAGCGATACATAAAGCATTTAAGGCATTTGTCAATTTACAGTAATTGGTACTAATTTCCAGCCTGTAATGGCAGGTACACATCTAGATCATGTCTTTTTCTTTCGGCTGTACTTATTCCTCTATATCTGCCTCTTTCAAACCCACCACCTGCGTGTATGTCTTCACCACATCCATCACCCCTGGCCTTCCTTCTTTCCTCTTGCCTGGCGGCTCCATCCTCAGCGTTCTTCTACCGATATACCCCATGTCCCTCTGTACATGACCAAACTATCTCAATCACTCCTCTTTCATCTTGTGACTAAAATGTCCTCCCTGTGCAGTCCTTCTAATAACTTATTTTCCATTCAGCCCATCCACTTCACTCCAGATGAACATCTTCAACCAGCTCCAGCTCTGCCTCCTTTTTTTTTCAGTGCTGCACATCTAGATCATGTAAATTACAATTGCTAAACAATGGAAGCAAGGTAGAAATATGATTTTTATAATAATAAATAAAAGAACTAACAACAGTTTGGACTTGAATTTAGATCAACATTCTACTGCATTGGATCAGGACCACTGGTTGCATTTAATCGCCTATCACTACACAACTTAACCATGAGGAACTGTAATGAATGGACATTCAGTGCCACCCAGATGAGGATGGGTTCCTTTTTGAGTCCTTTTTCTTTTAAGGTTTTTTTGTTCATGCCATCGCATGGTTTTCCTTGCAATAGTTGTCACTGGCTCATTTATTAGAGACAAACTTACAATTATAAGAAACAAACGAATAAATTTTTTTAATTACCGCTTTACATGTATTCATGTAAAGCTGCTTTGAGGCAATGTCCAATGTCAAAAATGACTATACAAATAAAGAAATGTATTGAATGAATTGATTTCATTTGGGCCAAACCGAAATGATCAAGTAGCTGAAGCCATCATTCAAGTTGTAAAAACAACCCGACACCGTAAGCGATCTCCTATATCTTATTTCATATCATTGAAATGTGCCGGGGCAGCGGTGCTACGCAGTCACACTCAGAAAATAATATTGTCCATTGCAATCTTTACATCAAAATCCATTGTGCATCAAAATCAATTGTTTTTAGACAGACTGATATACCCTGTGTTAAAACCATCCGCCAAAAACAATGTAGAAACAAATCTACAGTGGCACTGAGGGATTTAGATGTCAGCACACAAGCCGTTTCGTACAGATATACTTAGATAATGCAATTTCCAAGTGCCAAAAGAATTCATAACACTGTTTGTTTGTATTCTGTGGATTATATTGTATATAGCTTCCTATTTCCTTTACAATTCAGTGGATACTACTTATTTTACTTATATTATTTATATATAATATTTATATATTACTTATATTACTTATTCTTGCATTCTGATATAGTACTGCTGTTCAATCAGGGTGCGATTGTAATCTCCCCCTCTCTCTAACGCAACCTTGCTACTAACAGTCCCCTCTCAGGAGAATCCCGATAATGCAGTGTAATAAGTATTAAGAACCCACTAATCACTTGGATGCATGATAAGACTATTAATCTCACAAAGTACGCAATGAAATACTGATGCCGAGCAGCTGCCAAAAGAAAAAAAAGATAAATACAAGGAATCTTTTAACGGTGAGCCAATCACAGGAGCTATAAAGCGCATGCCAGAAATCCATAGATGTCAAACCACAGTAGCTGCAACTAAAGGAGTGTTCAATATTCGTCCTCTGATAAGGGACAAGATTTATGGGCCATTGCTATAATTTTTAATAATTTAAGTGCCAAAGAATGTGCGCATGTCCTAACAAATCATCCATTTTCACCAAGCAGAAATCAACAAATCCATGTCCACTTATCAGAACAGGCATGTTACTGCAAAGTGCAGATATAAATGATGAATAAATGTAAAAAACATTATGGCAGTGGTAATTTATAAATAGCAAAAAAAAAGTTCAAATAGCTCGTGTTATTTGGGAGGATGAAATTAGCTCATAAATATAAATACGCTACCCCGTGACCGCTGATACATAGGTCATCCATTTTTCTCTTTTTTTTGGAATTTAAAAGGATATAAAGGTTATTATGAGTCATTTACATTGAAACATATTTGTGTGTGTTTGTGTAAAAGTGTCGGTGTGTTAATGGGCTAAACTTAAAATTAAAATAATTGAAAAAAAAATAATAATTTCCTCATCCTCTAATAAAAAGCATAATATGAATATAGGCTGCAATAATAACATAAGCCATTACACATGTATTCAGAGTTGAATTACTGAGAAGCAAAATTAGGAACAGCGAATAATAATTTGTTGTGCACACAAAATATTCAAAAATGTATGCTTTAGGCTGTAAAAAAAAAAAAAGAAAAGAAAAATAAAGCCATTTGTGGCCAGTAACAAAACCAAAATGCAGCACTACTGTTTTCAGACATTGTTTGCCTTGAGGATCAATTGTGTTTACTTTCAATGGAACAGGAGTTATAAGTAGATGAATGCTTAGTCAGCTAATTCTTTACACTATAGGCATGTTTCCTTTACAAGAGAGTTCATTGTATGAATAAAAAAATGTGACATTCTTTAATTTAATTGACTAGCTAATTTTATGCTTGTATGCTTGGCTAATATATATATATATATATATATATATATATATATATATATATATATATATATATATATATATATATATATATACACATATAAAATGACCTTTAGTAATCAATCAATGCAACTTTATTCTCAAACATTAACTTATAATTCATGTTTATGCTTTAAAAATTCCCATCTTGAATGGATCTTTTCAAGAAAATAAACCTATATGCCAGCAACACATCAACTTGCGCCACCTCAGACCATCGTCACCTCAGACCATCATATATGATGTATATATTGACATTTTTGTATTTTTATTTGCAATAATCATACAGCTTGTTTATTTGTTCATGTTCATATAGAGCCTATAGATAATCATCATAATCCCTTTGAAACTTTATTTGTCGTACAGAGTGAAATGAAAACATTCAAAAAAAAAAAAATACTAGAATAAAATAATTAAAAAAGAAATTCCAACTTTATTTATACATTTTTACTTGCAACATAAAATTGATCAAAGAAAAAGTCATCAGTCCCCTGATTTAATACTTCAATGAGCCACATTTTCCTTAATTACAGCCATTAATCTTTTTGGATATGTTTGTACTAGTTTTGCACACCGAGATTGGGGAATAATTGGCCATCCTTCCCTGCAGAATTGTTCAAGTTCTGTGGTTAGCGGCAATTGATTGCTCTCTTTAAATCCATCCACAGATGTCTATTAGATTTAAGTCAGGAGTTCTGATTTAGCCAAAAAAGGACATCCACCATCCTTTTCTGAAGCCATTGAGTTGTTCTTTTGGTTGGTATGTTTATGATCAGTGTTGTGTTGGAAGCTGAATGACCATCTTCAGCTGCCTAGCAGAGGGACGCAGGTTTTTCAAGAAATTGGATTTACTTGACATCATCTATTTTCTTTTCAATCATGACCAATCCTCCAACCCCAACTGGAGAAAAAATAAAACACAATATAATGCTGCCACCACCATGTTTCACAGCAGGTCTGGTGTGTTTTGGGTGGTGTTCTGCATTTGCTTTTCATTGCACTTGGAGTTCAGTCAAAAAAAAGGTCAATTTTGGTCTCATCAGACAATTTTTTGCCAGCTGGCATCAGAGTCTTCCAGGTGTGTTTTTGCATAGCACAAACAAGCCTAGCAATAAGCCTAGTGTTTGATCTGGAAGTTGGTTCGATGTACCTAAGCAAGTTTATACTGTAATGATTTACTCTGTGTGCAATATTTTAAAATGTTCTCACTTTGATAATGAAGGATAGAATGTGTATTTTAAGTATTGTGGTTTTTTTTTTTCAGTGTGTAATGATAACTTTCTATAGGCACTGTACACATTATGTGACCTTGGCAATGCAGCGGAATAAAGGTTATCACCATAGCAGAGGGAATAAACACTAAAGGCATCCTCTGTAATCATCAAATGAGCAAATACGTGCAAACTCAGAAAAGGTTTGATATATGTAATTTAAAAGCACACCTTAACAAGTGACCTTGGCTGTGGGCAAAATCACTACCTAAGAATAAATCATAGTATGCACTTAGCACTAGACAAACTGGACAATTTGGCACAGCATTACCTATGCAACACTAAAAAAAATAATAATAATAATAATTATTATGTTCTTCTTTCTATTACAGCTGACAGGAATTATGGCGGTTACAATAAACTATACAAAATAATGTCCATATATTTAAAACAAATGACATTTTAATAGAAAATAAACAAAAGTACAGCATGCGACTTAGTTAACGGGTGTTAGTGTTACTGTTGTTGTTTTTTGCAACACACTGAAAAAAACAATACATTTACAAGCAAATCGTAGCTGACAGAGCTGCAACTAACCATTTTTGTTCATTGAATAGTCCATTAAATATATTTTTAGCTTTGTCTACTTTTTGAGATGAACTTCCTCACCTTTTGCTGTGAACCAAAAGTAAAATGTCGACTCGAAAATTGGGCATACAACACATTTTTAACAATTTATCTTATGTTATAACCTTAAATAGATCAATCAATGATTGATAGATTAGACTAGACTACATACACTAAGTCTAGACTACTAGACTACAGATGAATGATGACATTTGTTAGCAGCCATTGTTTGGCCATACTTAGATACAATAAGCCTAAAATACTGCTTTAGTCATGTAAAAGCCTCAGTTTTTTTGTTTTTTTTAATATATTTACACCTGCTCAGTATTGCTGTTTAATTAAAACAAATAATGAATATTCTTGGAAAGTAGCCACTGGTCATATGCAGTAGCCCTTCCTGCTATAGGCAACACTGCATTTGCCCATGATATGAACTTGCCAGGGGCATCACTGGCTCATTGTATTTTTTAATTTATAAAGTAGGAGGTCTGAAAATCACACTATACATGCCAATCCGGTAGTATGCCAAGAGTCATCAGTGGCACAGCACTCGCTGCAGGCAATCAAGTGCCGACCACTGCCCTGCCATCAGCTCTGATTTAGTCAAATCCATGATTCGTTATATATGTTATAGGCTTATATCATGATTACTTTGCCAGCAAGTCTACAACGTGTGCCATATCCAATGCAATAATTAATCATAGGTCAGAATGCAAGATACAACAGATTTATTTCAATGGTGTTAGATGCATGTGCTGATTGATTTATAAATAGTGCAAAAAAATACTGGCACAAAAACAATATAAGGAAGATGAAAGCCATGACCTGAGCATGGACATTTGAAGGCTGCGGAAAACTACGCCCACCATGAAAGACAAAGTAGAAACAAAGAGTGCAAGGTGAGGTGGGGTTTTATACAAGTGCTAATCGAATGTGAATGCGGATCGGGTGTAGAAATCAGATAAAATGACATATGTGGGTGAACATGGCTTTTAACTTCATTTCTATGGATGTGTGTTATGGTTTATATGTGTTTCCATTCATTGGCAATGTCCTAAAATATTTAGTGTCCACTGTTGCACTGTCCTTTCATTCTGGTTTTAATGTTTGCAATATTTGTAGCCAAAAGGATAATTCAAAGGAGAGGGAAGTCTGGATCTTCTCTTATTCTTTCAAAATGCGAGTGTCCAATTTCAGATTAAAAACCCAAAGTGAGCACAGATAATGCTGCAAGAAACACTGCAAAATATAAAAAAAAAAAAAAAAAAAAAAAAAAGATTGACATGGCCAGCATGGTATTTCTGACTCTGACAGCTACATCACATAAATGTATATGTTTTTTAACTAATAATAAATTTTAAATAATGACTCACACGGTTATGTTTTTTACTCTGTAGTAAGTTTGCCGGCATATAAAAGATACTCTAGTTACTGGGGATGAATAATAAACTTCAGGCAGCAACTAATGTTCATAGAAAAAAAAAAATCTAAGATTACAAGAATAAAGTCATAGCAGTACGAGAATAAAGTCAAAATTTTGAGAATAAAATTATAGCTATACAAGAATATGCCCACTGGTGTTCAACCCACTGGATTTCTTTGATCATCCTTCCCACTGTTAGAAAACATTATTCATGTAATTTTTACTTTATTCTTCAAATATTTCGACTTCATCCTCAAATTGCTGCGATTTTATTCTCGTATTCTCTTTTTTTTTTCCCAAAAAAATATTACGACTTTCTTCTCATATTGCTACTATTTTAATCTTGTAATCTTAGATGTTTTTTTATCCAACTGTTCGTAGAGAAAGTAAAAGTCAAATCCTGATCTTGATACCTTTATTATTTCTCCTGCAGACTCTTAGATCGATGTCACTCTGTAGTCCCAAAAAGATTTGCAAGGTGACAGGCGAACTGCAAATTTTATAGATAGCTAGACTAACTTTCTTATCCTCACGGCAAAGCTAGAGTTCAACCTGAAAGTAAATCTACAGTGCTGAGTGCATTAGACTCTCAAAATAAGCTAGAGGAGCACACATGGAGATAAATGGGGAAAAGTTCTAGTGGATCATGCCTTGATCACATCTGGCTTAGATAAACATCACTTCTCAGGGGGTTTAGCAATTATATGCAAAAACAGCTGTCAAACATGCTGCTTCTTTTCTACAAACATCTTCAGTGCAAAACACGAAGCTACTCATGAAATAATTAACTCCAGCATGTTGTGGATGATGACACTGTATGTCATGCATAATAAGTTGAAATCAAGTGCCTAAGCAATGTCATTTTTTATTTAAAAAGTAAACATGGAATTTCTTCTGGAAAACAATCAATCATGAAAAAATGGATTGTGTTTTCTACTAATAATATACATTGGAACTCGTGAAGCACTTCATGTAATATTCTCCTATTACACTTTTCGTAGTTTACAATGCAAGAACTATACTTGAAATTCATGTATAAGGGAAATGGAAGCTATAATCGAATCAGGGTGGTTTATCAGCGGGATGTCAGTAATGCATATTTTACAAGACACCTCAGAGAATATCTTGCTTCTGGATAGAATTAAAGTAAACAGAGTTGTGTTTCTACCAAACCAGATGTTTGTCACATATTTATGACATGACTATTGCCAATTTACAACATTACATCCAAATGCTCATAGAGATCCTGGAGTAAAGAAGAAACACCTACTCTTTACAGTAGGGTAAACAATATATATATTTTACATACATACATACATACATACATACATGCGTGCACACACACACACACACACACACACACACACACACACACACACACACACACACACACACACACACACACAGTATCTGTTGCACATTTCAGAAACTATTTTAGTATTATAGAAATGAAACTTGGATATACTTGAGAATAGTCAATGTGCAGCTTGTATAGCAGTACCGATTTAGTGTCCTCTAAAAATAACTCAACACACAGACATTATTGTCAAAATAGCTGGCAACATGTAATATAATTTTAACACGTTAACCTTAAGTGAACATGTTCAAACTTTGTCCAAAGTGTCAATATTTTGTGTAAACACCATTGTTATCCAGCATTGCTTTAATCCTCCTGGGCATGGAATTCACCAGAGCTGCACAGGTTGTTGCTGGGATCCTCTTCCACTTCTCCATAATGACATCACAGAGCTGCTGGAAGTTAGACGCATGACGCTTCTCCACCTTTCGCTTGAAGATGCCCCACGGGTGCTTAATAGGGTCAATATGGTTTAGTTCTGGAGACATACTTGGTCACTCCACCTTCACCTTCAGCTTCCTCAGCAAGGCAGTTGTCATCTTGGTGCTGTGTTTGGGGTTGTATGTTGGAAAACTGCCATTCAGTCATTTTTGAAGGAAGGGCATCATGTTCTGCTTAAGAATGTCACAGTACATGTTGGAATCAATGTTTCCCCTTAATGAACTGCAGCTCCACAGTACCAGCAGAACTCATGCAACCCCTGAGCATGATGCTACCACCACCATGCTTGACTGTAGGCAAGACACTATTTTCTTGGTAGTCTTCACCAGGGCCTCACTATACATGCTGGACATTATCTGAGCCAAACAAGTTAATCTTAGTCTCATCAGACCACAGGACATGGTTCCAGTAATTCATGCTTTAGCCAGCTGTAGAAGATGCTTCCTTTTCCTCATGACGACATCCATGCAAACCGACTTGCTGCAGTGTGTGACGTATGGTCTGAGCACTGACAAGACCTTCCCCTTCTGCAACCTCTAAAGCAATGCTGGCAGCACTCATGGGCCTGTATTTTTAAAGGTTTGGAAAACCTTTTTATGACCAGTTTCCTGTAACTCAGTTTTACCGATATTCTTATAGCCGCAGCCATCTTTCAATTCTGATTCTCAAATCCTCAGAGAGTTCTTTGCTATGAGATGCCATGTTGAACATCCAGTGGTCAGTAATTGTACTCAAAGCACAAAATTTTAATTGCTCAAAAAACAGCTGTTATCACTTAGGGTATATTCACGTTTTTTTTTTCAAGCAATTTTGACAATATAGCCATATTTTTAGTTATTTTAGAAGACAGTAGATATATAATGCTATTTAAACTGTGCATTGGCTTCTCTAAAATATATCAAAGTTTCATTTTTTATAGTATTGCCCCTTGAGAAGACATGCTAAAATAGTTGCTAAAATGTAAGGGATGTTCTCACTCTTGTGAGATACACACACTGACCAGACATAACTTGACCAACGAAATTGATCACCAATTATAATCACTTGTCTAATATTGTGTTGGTCCCATTTTGCTGCTAAAACAGTCCTGACCCTTCAACAATAAGCAGCATTAAAGTCTTCAGCAATTTCAGCTAGCATAGCTCGTCTGTTGAATCGGAACTCACAGACCAGCCTTCGATCCCAAGTGCATTAGTGAGCATTGGCTGCCGTTGACCATGTCACAGTTTCACCACTATTCCTTCCTTGGATCACTTTTGATAGATACTGACCAACCAGACTGTGAACAACCCACAAGATTCTGTCTGGTTCTGTCCCAGTCATCTAGCCATCACAATCTGGCCCTTGTTAAACTAACTCAAATCCTTACGCTTTTAACACATCAACTTTGAGGACCAAATGTTCACTTGTTGCCTAATATATTTCACCCAGTAATGATATAAAGTCATAATGTTCTGCATGGTTGGTGTTTATGTTTATTAAATATAGCAACTGACTGACTTGGAATGACATCTGGGGAAAAAATGATTGGACATTGATTTTTTTTACAAATTAAATAATATTTTCTATAATGTTCTTAGATAAAAATGCTGACATAGCCAATCTTGTCTTAATATGGCTAGATTTCAGTTCAAGAAAGCCTTCACTGCTACCATAAATAAATCTCCCATGCTGATACACATGTAAGACAAGGAACGTCTAATTATTATAAGAGACACAATCTTAATATGTTGTTGCATGATAATTTACTTCTCAGTTTTAAACATTGACACTGTGTTATTCATTAGATTTCTTTCATGTTAAAGCAGAACACTGCATGATTCCCACACTGAAGGTGCTACATTTTCTACAACAGCAGCTCTGCCTCTCTTTTTTTTCCAAGTTAAAAAGACGAGGGTTGTCCTAACACCAGGAAACAAAACACACACACACACACACACACACACACACACACACAGCCTACTGTGTTGAAGACTTTCTTTCAAACATACTGATTGTTACAAGGAATTGACAAAAGAGAATCCTTCTATAATTATGTAAAAGTCTCTTTACAGAGAACTTTACAATATCAGTCTTTTATTGATTAATTACAGATATTTTTATTTTCACTAGGCTTAGATTCCAGCTATAAATCATCCACCATTTAAATTTATGTAAAATTTGTAAATGATATGTAAATGATACTATATCAGAATGGGAAAAAATGAGTATTACTAGCAGATTACACCGTACAGCAAACAGGAACTAACTTGTCTCACAGACATTCCACAACATTAAAAGCAACCATAATGGTTAAAAATACTTGTGGCATTTATTAATCAAATTAAAAGTATAATGGTATTTATCCATTTCAGGGTAATCAGAGAAATACTTCTTTATTGCACCATGCCATCATGGATTATACCAACATTTATTTAAATTGAATCCTTTACTGACCTGTATATCTTGTAGCGAGTAGAAAAGCCCTGGCGGTTCCTCTCCACAAAGTCGGTGTACTCTTGGGAGTGATGGAAGGGGCCCTTGTCGGAGAGGAGCCAGTCCAGGGGTCCGGCGGGACCTTCCTCAGTTAAACTGGCGCAGGAAGCCAGCCAGCAGTGAAAGCTGAGAGATAGCAGCAACTCCCATAAAGCCATGAGAGAGGATTCACTGGCTCCACCACTCAGCACTGGATATCAACATGGCCACTCATCTCCTAAGTGAAAATAACAGAATTTATGCTTAGTATACACACTTGAGCTTGCAAACAAACACACATACACACTGGTAATTAGCCAGAGGTTCTCCTGTGTCCTTAAGGGAAATGAAAATCACTTCAAGACCATAGAGAGATCTCACGATTATAACGAGAAGAAAGACGAGTCTGCTAATTGTCTGAAAATGAGGAAAATATGGACACACTTCAGATGCTTTCCATGAAATCATTTTTGCTTCTTCCTAAGGGACAAATTGATGCCTGATTAACAACAAAAATATGAAGTAATGACAGCTGCTTATAGTTTACATCTAGTGCTCGCTGGATTATGACATCACGTTCAAATTCTTTCCGCTAATATGACACTTTACATTAAATAATAAAAAATAAGCCTATCCATGAAACTGTATAAATCCATAGCTTTAAATATTGTTGCTATAAATCAGTAAAATGCCACCATCCATGAGATCCATTCTGTATCTGTTTTACTAATCATTTTGCTCTCTGCATTACGGCCATATTTCTTCACTGTCTTTTTTCCTAAAACTATGAAGCAGATGTTGAAAAAAAAGAAACTCATTATGACAGCAATCTAGAAAGTTGATGTCTGGCATGAGACCAGATGTGTGCATAGTAGATCAAAGAACAGGTGTATGAGAGTGCAAAAAATAAATACATTAGACACCACTTCAATATTCAAACAGCAGTTTTATTAATATGGCACAATGACTGATGAGGATGTCTTCAAAATATATTATTATTATTTTTATTAGTAGTATTTGTATCACCTTCATCATCATTATTACTATTAGCATTATTTTTTTTTTTATGGACCCAAAATTTAGCCTATTAGCTGTTGCATTTTTTTGTTGAATCGTTTTCTTTATAGTCCCAGTAGCGCCAACCACCACAGGGACAAATCCAGTATTGGCTTCTCTTATCCTGATGAGCACAATCTTTATCTATCTATAAATAGATATAGAATATCCCAGACATTGTTGAATATAATTTAAGTCTCTGCTGTGGAGATGCTCATTTGTTGGTCACGGTTCATGGAAAGTGAATCTTAAATCTGTCACGGGGGCGTTGGATTTACTCTCGCACATTAAAAATATTTATTAAAAGCTTTTTTGCTTTTCACATTTTTATTTACATTATTATCATAATAGGCTGTATATAACCTTATTAAAAGAAACTGGTAGTTTTATGTAAAACCAGACATTGCACCGTAAAACCAGTGCACCATTGTTATGCTGGTTCTTGTACTCAGTAGGTGGCAGAATTTTGAAACTTTCATATGTTATAATAAATCCTGTTTTTTCACATATAATGCATTTGCTGTATGCACTGAATTTGCTGTTGGAGGATATTTTATTACTGGTACCTGGTGATGAGTGCCTAGTCATGGCTGCTGTAATCAGGATTTCAGTATCTCCCGTCGACCCGGAGATGCTCAGCCATGCGTCATTAGCAATTCTGTTAACAAACAATCTAGCAAGACTCTGGTAGAACTGCTTGTTTTAAGTATTCAAATCTTCTAGGCTTCAATATTGATCTTGATTCTTTGCTTCACTGACGACAGATCTACAGGCTGTGCTGGCAGGAATCTGCTCTTGATTTCTTTTTTAAGGTAGTTCTTTTATAATATAATTAGGTCCATAAATTTTGGGACATCGACACAATTCTAAAATTTTGGCTCTATACAACACCACAATGGATTTGAAACGAACAAGTTGTGCTTTAACTGCAGACTGTCAGCTTTAACGGCAGTAATGGGAGAGAATAATAATTATAAATGGGACAGAATAATAATCATAAATCAAACTTTCACTTTTTTAATACTTGGTTGCAAATCCTTTACAGTCAATTACAGCCTGAAGTCTGGAACGCATAGACATCACCAGACGCTGGGTTTCATCCCTGGTGATGCTCTGCCAGGCCTCTACTGCAACTGTCTTCAGTTCCTGCTTGTTCTTGGGGCATTTTCCCTTCAGTTTTGTCTTCAGCAAGTGAAATGCATGCTCAATCAGATTTAGGTCAGGTGATTGACTTGGCCATTGCATAACATTTCACTTTTTTTCCTTAAAAAACTCTTTGGTTGCTTTTGCAGTATGCTTTGGGTCATTGTCCATCTGCACTGTGAAGCCCCGTCCAATGAGTTCTGAAGCATTTGGCTGAATATAAGCAGATAATATTGCCCGAAACACTTTAGAATTCATTCTGCTGCTTTTGTTAGCAGTCACATCATCAATAAATACAAGAGAACCAGTTCCATTGGCAATGCCCACGCCATGACACTACCACCACCATGCTTCACTGATGAGGTGGTATGCTTAGGATCATGAGCAGTTCCTTTCCTTCTCCATACTCTTCTCTTCCCATCACCCTGGTACAAGTTGATCTTGGTCTTATCTGTCCATAGGATGTTGTTCCAGAACTGTGGAGGCTTTTTTAGATGTTGTTTGGCAAACTCTAATCTGGCCTTCCTGTTTTTGAGGCTCACCAATGGTTTACATCTTGTGGTGAACCTTCTGTATTCATGCTGGTGAAGTCTTCTCTTGATTGTTGACTTTGACACACATACACCTACCTCCTGGAGAGTGTTCTTGATCTGGCCGACTGTTGTGAAGTGTGTTTTCTTCACCAGGGAAATAATTATTCGGTCATCCACCACAGTTGTTTTCCATGGTCTTCCGTGTCTTTTGGTGTTGCTGAGCTCACCGGTGCGTTCCTTCTTTTTAAGAATGTTCCAAACAGTTGTTTTGGCCACGCCTAATGTTTTTGCTATCTCTCTGATGGGTTTGTTTTGTTTTTTCAGCCTAATGATGGCTTGCTTCACTGTTAGTGACAGCTCTCTGGATCTCATCTTGGAGAGTTGACAGCAACAGATTCCAAATGCAAATAGCACACTTGAAATGAACTCTGGACCTTTTATCTGCTCATTGTAATTGGTATAATGAGGGAATAACACACACCTGGCCATGGAACAGCTGAGAAGCCAATTGGCCCATTACTTTTGGTCCCTTAACAAGTGGGAGGCACATATGCAAACTGTTGTAATTCCTACATCGTTCACCTGATTTGGATGTAAATGCCCTCAAATTAAAGCTAAAAGTCCGCAGTTGAAGGTTCACATGGAGTTGGTTCCCTTTCTTTGCATCTGTAACAAAAGTGTTTCTGAATTTTGAATATTTATCAAGTAGAGCATTCTGTTGTTAGATGAAAGACCGATCAGATGATTTCTGGTCTTCTTATGTAAGATCAGAAATCATCTGATCGGTCTTCTCATCTAACAACAGAATGCTCTACTTGATAAATATTCAAAATCAGCCAGTCAGGTCAATCAGGTTTTTCTACACCAAACTTAAACAATCATGTTTTTATGGACCTTGATTTGTGTACTAGACATGCTGCTTCCCCAATTTGGTCTTGCAAAATTGGAAGCATATCACTGTCCAAACTGTCTTATGCCTTGTCTTATGCAAATGTGCTAAAGCATTACGATTTTAATTCACTGAAAATAAGGGGCATAGCTCAACCACTGCAAAAACAACCCTATACAATTATCTGTACTCCACCAGGTTTTACAGTTGACAAGATACAGTTAGGCAGTTAATGTTTTCGTGGCATCTGTCAAACTCAGACTTGCCTTTTAGATTGTCAAGCAGAGAAGCACAATTCATCCACAAAACTACACAGAATTTCCAATGCTGCAGAACCCAGTGATGGCATGCTTTACACCACCTAATCCAATTTTTGGCATTGTACTTAGTGATGTCAAGATAGGTGCTTGGCAGTGTTGTGCTAGTTACGAAAAAAAGTAACTAGTTACAGTTACTAGTTACTTCATTCAAAAAGTAACTCAATTACTTTGTTGATTACTTACACCATAAAGTAATGTGTTACTGTTAAAAGTAACTTTTTAGTAACTTTTTTTAATGTTCCCATTAATGCCCTTTTATGCGTATGGTCTACAAACACAAAACTGATTTAAAACACAAAGTAATTTTTAAACACTTTTATTTAAGTCAGACCAGCACAAACTGAATATATCACAAGGATTTCTGAAATAAATAACAAAACAAGCTGAATAATATATTCAGAATCAAAAACTAAAGTGGCTTCTGCTGTTGTGTTGAGCTCTTAAAAATGTTTCTTTCACAGCTGAAGTATGAAAATTATCAACAATATACAACAGAGCATGGGGTTAGCTTCTAGCTTCGTCGAGGCATGGATTTTCTGGAGGAGCTTCGACAGATTGGAGTTGCTGCTATCGCAGTAGATACGACCTTCGAACCAGAAAGACACAGCTTACATTTGACTAAAAAGTTTTTGTCTTTATGCTCAACTAAAGTGAAATAATGAGCATATTTCCACTTTGAGAAACTCGTCTTGCTCTCGCCTCGACTCGCCATTACTGCCGCACAGACGTGAATAAACGGAGACACGCCCACAGTGCGTCTTCTTCGTGTTTACAGTGGTTCATCCACCAATCCTACAATGTGTCGCTGCTGTAAACAGGTTAGATTGTAGGCTACACTTCAGCCCAAATTAATTCATTTATAAAAGTAGAGAGAGAGAGAGAGAGAGAGAGAGAGAGAGAGAGATATTGATATTTATATTGTTTATGTAATTTATTTGTCTATATATATATATATATATATATATATATATATATATATATATATATATATATATAGACAAATAAATTACATAGGCATTTAGTGCACGCTAAATGCCTATGCAATTTGTGTTATTTCTTTTATTTGTGTATTTCACTTTTTATTTATATGATTTTTATCAGTTTTGTGACTATATGAGCTGTATTTATGCAAATCTTTATTTTTACCCTCAGTTATAGTGTATTTTTTTTATTGTCATTATTATTATTATTATTATTATTATTGTTATTATTATTATTATTATTATTATTATTAATATTATGTGCTTATAAAACCAGAAAATAGCTTATTGGTTATGACCGGTCAGTTCCAGCTGAACTGTTGAGGTGAATGTTTTGTGACCGTATGCTGTATTTATACGACCTGCGTGTCTTTATTTTTACCCTCAGGAAACACAACGCATGGATGAACTCTAAAAAGAAAACTGTGTGAAAGTGGTCTTTTTTTGGAAGAACCTGACACGAGAACCACGAGGGGTTACTCTCACACAGCACAGCTTTTGTGCCCATATTAATTCTAGTGGAAGTTTAGTATGCTTCAGCTGTGAAATCAGTAATGCATTGGTGACTTCTACACACCATGCACCTCATGTGACTTCATCTGGTTTTCTGCTTTGTGGCTGAGTTGCTGCTGTTTCTAAATGCTTCCATTTTCCAATAATATCAATTTCTAATAGGACCATGGAATATCTGGCAGATATGCTATTTTAAGAACTAACTTATTGCAAAGGTGGCATCCTTTCACAGAATATGCTTGAATTCACTGAGCTCTTCAGAATGACCCATTTCGTTTGGAGATGTTTGCAAATGCAAATTCAGTGCTTGAATTTATAGACCTGTAGCTATGGGTCTGATTGCAACACCTGATTTCAATAATTAATGGTTTGGTGACTAATCTTATCAGTGGTCATGAAGCATCTTTCTATAGTTATTTTAAATGTTAACATTTAACATTTTCATGCAAATGCTCTGACAAATATCAGCACATATCAATATAGTGGTTTGTTTGATGGATCGACTATAAAAGAAAAAAATAATTACAAATATTAAAATTGGATTTAAATACAAATACCAATTTTTTTTTCTTTGCTAAATTATCAATATGCATAATGTTTGTGTCATCATCTTTTGCTTTGTATACTTCCTGTATTTGTTGAAGGCATGTGCTTTAGTTAAAAATTAAGATTAATTATTTTTTGGAATTTAGCAATCAAAATGTGCAATGAAGATTAAAATTAGAGGACAATTAATCAAAACATTGATAATATATTGCTAATCATCGCTCACATTTAAAGAAATATAAGAGTATACCACTGTTCAGCTAGCATGTTTTATAAAATAAAATTGCACTTCAACAAAAAGCTTCATTTTTTAACAATTTTTTAAGGTTAGTAGGAAAAAGATTTGTAGGAATTGTAGAGTACCTTGCTTTGAATGACTTCATAATGTCTGCATCTGCAGGACATCACTAGATTCTCACACTGCTCTGGTGAGATTATAATCCACTCTTCTTTTTTTTCCCTCCACATTTTGTGTAGTTGTATAATAATAATGCAAAACCTTTTTATTTCTAGCAAATGTTCAACCTAAAACTAAGCAGTTTTATAAATATCCGGATGTCATCCAAGACATTTTCCCTATGCGTATTCCTGTTGATTTCCTAAAAAAAGGCACAATGTAACAGAGAAGATGAGGAACAGGTTCACAGAACGAACCCACTCCGATGTGGGCTACAATACGGCTTCTGTGATTACAGCACATGTAAAAGCTGGTCTTTTTTACAGCATGACATCTAATTCTTCAGCACCGACGTTTGTGCTCCTCCATGCATAATGATGAAGCACCTCCAGTGGAACCCAACAGCCGCTCGGCTAGCATTCCTGAACACAGCGCTCTACAATGCTCTGGCAAGTCTTGGATAGAGGGACTTCAGAGGAGACATACCATTTATTTTTAACAGCCACTTGTTCTGAATAACTGTTACTCTGGATGATCCCGTTTTTTTTCTTTTTCTGTGCTTTTAATTTATAGCAAATGAATGTTTATGTTCTATGTAAGGAAAATTGCAAGTTGATTACTATTATTATTATTATTATTAATATTAATATTATTCATATTTCATGTTTGGCCTGTTGAGCACCTCACAATTTCTGTGGCAAAAATTTGTTATGCATTAAGGTATAATTTTATAAAAAGGTGTTTACATGTAACCTGGATGTTTCCATATAACCTTTTTATCATTTAAACATCCTTTTAATTACAAGTGAAAAAACCACACCCACACTGTATGCCTTTTCAATGTGTGATTGCTATCTTGATTTAATGACAGGATGTGCAAATTAAAATCAGGCCTTTGTTGTTGGATGTTCCCTCAGGCCAGGAATGAACACGCTCGCAGAAATTAAAGTAGATCGATTTCCAAAAGCACAGCAAAACACTTCAAATGTTGCTGAGACAGCCGCCAGCAACCCCAGGATCTGGAGCTTTCATGTTATTTCAATAATTATATTACTGCATTGTAATGTCTTATATTTAAAATCAAAAGAGTCATTTACCGGTCATATAAGGACTTAAAGCTGCATATAATACTGTATCTACTAAACACTCAGTTAAATGCAATGTTAATTTGTAAAATAAGAAAACTAGCCTGCTAGCTCACTAATTCAACCAGTACAAATGCAGTGTCACTTTCCCTTCCTGAATCATGCTGAAAACATTTTGCATTTGACCTGCTCCAGCTTTACCCACAAAACTGCAACTGCATTCCAAGAGCATGTATATAAGATTTCACCTTCTGTCTATATCTAGAGTGTAAGTTGAAGTCACTTGATGTTGCTAACTATTTGCCTGAATCTTGTTTGCTAGCTTCTCTTTGAACTATAAGATACCGTAATTTCCAGAATATTAAGCGCACCCAAATATAAGCCGCACTCACTGAATTTTACAAAGATTTTTATTTTGAACATAAATAAGCCGCACCTGTCTATAATGTCTACACTGAAACTAATAAACTTTACACAGGCTTTATAAAAGACAGTGTCTGTTACACGGCTTGTATCTAAATAGTAAACTACCAAGAAAGTCATTGTTCACTGTCTTCCTTTTTCCTTTCACAACAATTTCTCTCGGGAGTTTATCTTTCGGCATCGTCGTGCGTTTAAAAATCACCATCGGTGAAGCTTTTCTCCCGATGCCGTGCAGCTCAGAACACAGGTGAAGTGTGTTTTTTCATGCCCGGTTGTTTTCAGCGTGACGAATGATTCGCATTTCCTGTAGACAGTCCGAGTGAGCGGCAGGTCAAACGTCAGAGGAACCTCATCCATATTTATGATGTGGTGCGGCCCGATTCAGTGGGAGCGCATCTGATTTAATATAAAGAGTTTCATTGGTTCACCTAAACCCGTTCGGCAATTTCATTGGTCTAATGTTATGGAGGTTTAATGTTTTGGAAGCATGAAGTTTGTGAAACCGGGAAAAACCCCGGAAAAATCCATAAATTAGCCGCTTCATTGTTTAAGCCGTGTGGTTCAAAGAGTGGGAAAAAAGTAGCTGCTTATAGTCCGGAAAATACGGTATTTTATATTGACAGCTTTATATTTGAAATACTTTAGATACAAGCATAACTATATAAACATACCCTCAATAGCACACCTAAAATGTAAGAAATAGTTGTAATTGTAGGAAGCATTCAACAATGTAATTAGCCTGTTTGTATTGCTACAATTTCTCTTTCTCAATCCACATAAAAACAGTTGTCCTGATGTGAAGAAAATGATCAGACTTTGATACTGCAGACAAACTCCTATGATGGTAAAATTTCCATGACGATCAAACTTTCTTGGACCAAGCATCTACCAGTGATTCACACATTTCATTAATTTACAAAGAATTCTTTATTCCTGCAATAATATTAAGCCTCTACAACAAAGATGCTCAACGATGGCCCACAGGCATCCATACCATAGATGAGACAAGAATAAAAAAGCCATTGATACAGATCCAGGGATGCAGATCCTCATTTATAATTTAATATAGCATATTTTGTTTTACTTTTAAGCTGCAAAAAGAGGAAATTTCAATTTTAATTAGCCTTGAAAAATATTTAAAAAAAAGGGAGCAGCTTCATTAGATGTTACTGATATTTCAAGAATATGTCTGTACAATTTATAGAATAAATTGCTGTATTCGGCATTGATATTGTACTATATTGTACTATAATTTAGACTGTTCTATAATTGTTCTATTTATACGTTTCATTGAACTAGAAAACTTTAAAAGTATAACTGAATTAGTTAAGCAGATTATTCAGTCAGATGTTATAGAAAAAAAAAAGAATTCTCATGTAAACATTTTGTCAAGTTAATATGTTACCTTGAACCTACATGGACTCATTTAAACATGTGCAAAAAGTAAAAGAAATATGCAAAATGTTGGACGTTTTCTGTATTATGAGGTGCACGAACCGCTTCAAGACACACTATTTACCTTTTGTGAAATTGAATGTTTTATTGCTTAAATACTGCACTTATTTAAAACCTAGCTTTCAGTAACAGATATAATCCTGCAAATCTATAAACATATACTGTGCTGTTTCCTGCAAATAGGAACAATTATAGAGTCTGGTGTGATTGAAAATAGGAAATGTGATTTCTCGGAAACTACAGCTATTTGTATTGAAAGGGAAAAAAATATTATTTGAATGACTGTCCAATTGGCTAAAAAAAGCTATTTGTATTTGATAAAAACTATGCAAATTTTGTTTAATGAGCAATGTGATTAGTTGTGTAATTTACAGTTCGAAAAAAGACTGAAAATTATTTTGTTATAAAAAGAAAGAGAGAGAGAGAGAGAGAGAGAGAGAGAGAGAGAGAGAGAGAGAGAGATAGATTTAATATAAATACACTTCGGTATATGGACAAAAGTAATGGGACACATGACTTTTCTAGCCATATGTTGCTCCCCAAAGTGTCTTACCTCAAAGTTGGAGTCTCATAATTGTAAAGGATGTTTCTGGAAGCATTAAATTTCCCCTTATATAAACAAGAGATCTAAAACCTGTTTCAGAATCATAGTGTCTCTGTTCACAAAAGGAGCACCATAAATATATGGTTTAGGTTGAATCGGGTTGGAGTGGAAGATCTTGAATGGCCTGCTATAGAGCTCAGGCCTCAACCCTATTAAACACCTTTGGGATGAATTGGAACACTGGCTGCACCCCAGGCCTCCTCACCTCACCCTACATCAGTACCCTTGTAGGTGAATGAGCACAATTCTCCACAACACACTCCAAAATCTAATGGACCATCATCCCAGAATAAGGGAGAATATTGCAGCCTACTGCTGCATGTAGAGTAAATATGGAATGGGATGTTCAAAAAGCACATTGTATGGTCAGGTGTCCAAAAATAGCATGTGCATATTTGTAATCAGGATAACAATATATTATAAATTTAGGTCAATCCCTTTTGTATAAGTATTTAAATGGGTCAGAGCCTTATGAGACCGGTCCTATTTCTCTTTACAAAATACGCTTGATTATGTCCACAAAGAATAAGTCTGTTAGGGTATAAATAATTAAGGAAATTCTATTTGGGCGAACTTACAAATAATTATATTTTTGCATGTCTTTGTGGCACAATAGAATATTTTACACAATATCTTAACCTTATCAATTCTGGAGAACCAGATTTACATTTGCTCTTGTAACTACAACACTTAGGTCACTGTACAATCTATAGTAATTATTGCTAGTGTAAGTGATCAATATATTTAGCAGTTGTGGTACAGCATGGAAAGTTCAAACCAAGACACCTTGTTAGCTAATTGCATATTAAATCTGACATTTCAAATTTAACATGATTTTATCACATTATGTAAGGTCACAAATTCAAATCCCAAAATAAGAAAAATAAGAAAACTAGCCTGCTAGCTCACTAATTCAACCAGTACAAATGCAGTGTCACTTTCCCTTCCTGAATTATGCTGAAATCATTTTGCATTTGACCTGCTCCAGCTTTACCCACAAAACTGCAACTGCATTCCAAGAGCATGTATATAAGATTTCACCTTCTGTCTATATCTAGAGTGTAAGTTAGTCACTTGATGTTGCTAACTATTGCCTGAATCTAGTTTGCTAGCTTCTCTTTAAACTATTCACTATTTTATATTGACAGCTTTATATTTGAAATACTTTAGATACAAGCATAACTATAGAAACATACCCTCAATAGCACACTCATACATAGTTCATTTAAAATGAATAAATAGTTGTAATTGTAGGAAGCATTCAAAATGTAATTAGCCTGTTAGCATTGCTACAATGGCTCTTTCTGAATACACATAAAAACAGTTGTCCTGATGTGAAGAAAATAATCAGACTTTGATACTGCAGTCACCCAAATCCCAGGCACCACCAACCACCCCTCAGCATGGCCCTTAACATACACAAAAAAATACAAGAAATCAGTGGTGGATGAAGTGAAGCAAATCCACTGCTTACAGTACATATAACTCCAGTAAAAGTAAACGTTCCCCCTTTTTGAGCAAAAGTAGAAAAACCTTATTTTTTAAATCGTTATTGAGCTATTAAAAGTATAAATACTGATTCATGAGAACTATAATAAACTAAACAGAAAATCCCATAAAAGACTCTTCCAAGAAGAAAATATAAAACTCTATTCCAAGAAGCGAGCTGTATATTTTTTTACAGTGAAAGAACTCCATGAAACTCTGACCAGAACTGTGAGGTTACGCTCGAGGTCTCGCGACTCTAGCTTCTCATTTAACACAATTTATGTATTCGCTCCAAGAGAAACAGCATTTTTTTTTGTTTGTTTTTCCCCTGAAATATATAGGAGTTAAAATAAAATATTGTGCATTAATATGTAATGAAGTCGAAGTTTCCCCAAAATGATGAAATACAGATACTTGAACATGTTCTTAAGTACAGAATGCTGTAAAAGGTCCGGGTTGTGTTTATTCTAACTACTACATACTGTATGAACAAATTCATTTACATTTATTGCATTGTGAAGATGCCATTATTTAGAGCTCCAAAGACGTACAAAAGTGCATTGAAGTGTCTATCAATAAATACAGGTTGATACTGGTTCATAAGGTCTCAGATAAACTTGTGTTTAATAGCAGAAGGGCTCATTTAAGTACCGCTGGAAGAGGTTTTTAAAAAATCTTTGAATACTGGTAGTGATTCAGCTCTTTGGACATCAAGTGTAAGTTCTTTCCATCATCTATGTGCCAGAACAAAAACGAATCTTGAAGCATGCCTTTCTTTGTACCCTGTGAGATGGTGGGACCAGTTGGTGCAGTGCGAAATAAGTGTCTGGTAAAATAAGTGCCCTAAGGTAGAGCTGGATTTAGTCTTCTCTCCTTCTATAATTTGTATTATAATGGAACAATGTGAGCTTAGAATATATGCATTCTCCTCCGAAAAGACATTTGGGAGAAAAATGCATTTACATTTACACTGATGGCATTTGGGGGACGCTTTTATTCTCTATTATTATAAAGAGTAAATAATCAAGCTCATTTACCCATCATTTCTTACATTAATACATTTTCAATCACACACCCTTTTAAACACTCCTGAAGACGTGCTATGGATTTGTGAGTGATTCGGGCTTAAATAGATTAGTCTTGCACAGATATTCTATGGCAAATAAAATAACTACATTGTGTACTTGAAAAAAAAATTCAGCTCCAGACATACGTATGAACACGAAGAATATTGTGGGACAACTTGAACACTTTTTCTCTGCACATATCTCTCTTTTTGCACTACGACACTTTAAACTCTGGACTCGCACAGCACAGTGCACTTTATATTTTATACCGCACCATACCGCACACGGACACTTTACACCACACCATACCGCACACGGACACTTTACACCACACCATACTGCACACGGACACTTTACACCACACCATACCGCACACGGACACTTTACACCACATCATAGCGCACACGAACACTTTATGGACAATCAAAAACCACCTTAATTGTTTACTGTTTTACTGCTTACTGCCATGAGCATATTTTTGTATATACATCTTTTTCTCTCATATACATCTTTATATATTCTTATATTTTATATAGTATCTGCCTTCTTTTTCTTTGTTTTATTTTTCTCCCCATTCTATTCCCTCATGCCGGACCCTCGTAAAAAGCATTTCACTGCATGTCGTACTCTGTATGTATGTGTATGTGACAAATAAAATTTGATTTGATTTGATTTGATTTGATTCACTGTGAAGTAGGAGATAAATTAACCTTAGTGCACACAAACTTTTGGGCAAGTTGTACTTTGTGGAATCATCTGACATGATTGTCACTGATAGGCTAAATCTACAGTCAGGGACAGAAAGAAATCAACCCCACACTTGCTTCTTTTTCATTTTGTTTGTCATATAATTATAAAAAATGCAGAAAAAACAATCCACCCTTAAGACACAAGTTTGGAGCAAATAATCTGAAGTAGATACCAAAAATGAACAACTTATACTGATATCGTTTTATCCATAAAAGATAGAGAGGCTGAGACCTGATAACACTTTTATACCAGTCACTGCTGGCCATAAACAATTTTTATGCAACACTGTCTGACTATATACAGGAGGAAAAAAAAAAAAGAAGACCGTGGCGTTTCTCATTCTCTCTTCTTTCTTTAACTCAGAAATCACTTCTGGCCCATGTTCACCAGCCATCAGCACTTACCCACACAGGTTAGCTTTGACTCACACAGGAGATTCATGCCAGTACCAGATAAACGACAGTGAACTTTTTATTTTCCCTTTCGTTCTTTCTAAATGGCTGTAAAGAAGCTTGCGAGTTCTCAAAGGTATTTAATTGAACAATAGTTAGAAGATGAAACAAGAACAAGAACAAGTGTGTGGGCTGCTTTTGATCGTCTGTTCCAGTATATCTTATGGAGAAAAAAAAAAAAAGAAAAAGCTTTGGCACTGATAGATCTTGATGGACTTAGTTGAAAGTCTACAAGTAGTGTAATGCCACGTTTTTCTTCATCATTACTGTCTGTGTAGAGAGATTTGGGTTTGTAATTTGCACAATAATTCGACTGAAAGGTGTAATTAAGACAAATGAGGATAAACATCTACAGAAGATATGCACAGGTAGCAATGTAAAAAATAAAAAAAAAAGGGATGTTCAAATGAAAAGCAATAAAGCAGACTAAATGAAACGTTGGTATTATTTGGCCACCATGTAATTCAATAAATATTGCATCAGATACGCTGTCTAATCTAGCTGCTGTTTTGAGAACAAATAGCTTAAGAGATCATATATAAATAAATAAATAAATAAATAAATAAATAAATAAATAAATAAACAAACAGATAAATAAATAAGCACGAAAGCCCAGATTCAAAGCGAAGCGCTGAACTAAAGCATTGCAACTCTTAATCATCATCAATAATGAATTTGAAAGGAAAAAAAAAATAAGTGTGTGGCGAACTTAATATATTATGTAGTTTTATTTATAATTATAAGTAAAAAAAACCCCAAAAAAACCCACAATTGGATCTGGAAGCAATCTGTAGTTTTTTCTTCAGTCTCCAGTACTGCATATATACTGTATACAATATATATATATATATATATAAATTCTTTGTCTTTTTTTCGCAAGACGGTATCTTATAAGATTATCCGTGCATCAAATTGCATCATGTGAGCTGCATTATAAATATCTCTTATTGCTACTGTTAAAAAAAAAAAAAAACGATGTATTGTCACACGATGCAGTGAATTGAATCAATTAAGCATGAGTATTAAATGAAAAAGTTCATTAAATTAAAGGAAAAGTGTGTAACGTGACAAAGTCCTGATTATTCCTCTAATAAAACAAACCGTTTAGCTTGTGGTTAGGAGCGGTAATGAAACAGGATTTTTAATTATTGCAGTTCTGCGCTCATGAAGTTTTTCGTTTTCCATTTTTATTCGGCTGCATTTCATCGTGCGGGTTACAGAAGTGGAATAGGGAAAAGCCTATAAAACTTAGTAAAGTGCACATATATGTTTTAAAAAGATTTTTCAAAAAATATATATATATATGACCAGCAAGACCAAGTGAAAATGGTGCAAAACGCCCACAGTGCCCTCGAGGGTGATGATTGTTAAGGTTCATTTGTGACATTTAAAGCAAACCGCTTTTAATGCAGCGCAATCATACCTGTCTTTTTTTGTGAAGCGAACGTTTCATAACTTTCGAGGTTTCATTATGCACCAAAAGATGCGTTAGAGCATCATTACATAAGCACATACTAGAGATTGCATCAGCTGGTGAACTAATACCGTCACTCGTTTTAACCAGATGTTGATTAGCCTAAAGGTATTTAATAAGGAAATGCAGTCAAACTGTGGTGTGTTATAAATATGTTTTATTGCTACGAGCATATTAATGATGTATCGTCACGTGAATTTAATCAAGTTATCATAAGTATTTAATAGAAGAATTTATTGATGAGAAATAAAGTAAATAAATATACTCAAATGGTGAAACAAAGCAGTTCAAATATACTTTCTTAATCTAATGTCATTTCTGAATTAATCGCAAAATATGCTCCTTTCATTTCATATCGCCCTTAGGGTTAAGTGCAAACATGGAAGCAGAGCTATTTTGTTCATCTCATTAGTTCTCAAAGGAACTCTCACTAATCCTGTCTGCTCCACCAGTTATTGTTGTTGTCCTTTAAAGCTCAGAAAAATGTAAATAAAATCCTTGAACTGTGGCCTGGTGAATTCCATCGAGACCACTGCATAAGCATCACTAGCTAATCCCACTCACATAGTTTAGGGTGACAGTGACACTACTAAGGCTTGAGTTGAACATGATACTTCAAGTCCTGGGTCATTATTGGCCTGGAAAAAGCTCCCAGTTGCTGCTGTTGAAGGACACAAGCTTCCATGCTGTGCACTCTGTGCTTTAGAATCAAGAAATCCAGCTGTGTGTGTCATCCACATGTGGAAAATGTTATAAAGGTTATTATTTTAAACAACTCTCACCTAACATACAGTAAATGTGTTTTGTAATCTGTTGAAGGCTCTGAAAGAGTGGTTTGACATTTCATTTTTATTGTTATTTTCTGATGGCTATTAACATTTACCTGTAATAATCCATTTTCTTCTTTAACTATGAAAAACATGATCAGTTGAGTACGTTTGATTGCTACTTAAGAACTATAAATGAATATTCATGCAAAATCTATACATAATAATCTGCCAAAATAATATTTTCATAGAGTCCTGGGACCATAATTACTATGTTTAAGCTGACACTCTTTTTTTTTTTTTTTTTTTTAAACAAAGAAATTCTTAAAATTAATGTAATAGTGGGATTCGTTAATATTAACATATTTTGGGCGGAGTTTCGGAGAAAAAAAAAAAAACATCAATGCTAACTGGTAAACCAAGCTCTTAAATCACAAATCATACTTTTATGAATAACCCATAAAAGTTCTGGTGTAAAGTTTTGGTCAGATAATATCCACATTAAGATGATTTGTCATCATGAACAGTGTCATGTTTGATGAAAACCAAACACAGCATATCACCACAAACACCTCACACCAACTGTCAAGCATGGTGTTAGAGGCGGTATGATTTGAGCTTGTTTTTTAGCCACAGGACTTCATTGTCATTGAGACAACCGGAACACTTCATACCAGAATATTCTTAAGACAAATGTCAGGCCATCTGCCCAGAAGACGTACGCTGAATACACACTCTCATAGTTAACACAGAATTGAGAAAAACCCTTTGGGGGTAATAAATTAACAGAAATAATTAAAAATGAAAATTGACATGCTCACATGATCACATGCAAAACTTTTTTGCACTTTATGTAGCTTGTGTTGTAGCTCTATGTTGTTTTGTTTGTTGTTGTTTAGTGTAGCACCAGGGTTCCGGAGGAACGTTGTCTCGTTTATACTGTGTACTGTGTACCAATGTGTATAGTAGAAATGACAATAAAAGCCTCTTGACTTGACTTGAAAAAATATTCAGCCTCACAGTGTACAGTTATATAGGGGAAAGAAAGTACTCCTTTAGTTCTATGTTTATATGTATCGGGGCAAAGAACAATTGTGTGGTTTTAACTATTTAATATAAACAAACAAATAAACTCATGTAACACACAATCGAAACTTTATTTTTTTCCCAAATAAAGTAAATCAATCTTAAAAAAAAAAATTAATGACACCCTTTCGGATTCCTAATACTTCCACAAGCATTGAAGAGAATAATTAGCAGGTAGGTCTATTCTGTAAAATGCACAAGATTAGTTATTCATCAATAACTGTGATTACACTGCAGTTTGTCTTTCTGGAGCACTCACATCTGTGTCTACATCATTCCAAAATAAGGGCATCAGTTATGGGACCAAGACGTAACTGTTGCAGCTCGTAATTTAGGAAAAGTCTTAAGGACATCTCCAAACAGTTGGAAATCCACAACTCTACAGTGAAAAGGACAGTTTATAAATGAAGACCCTTCAAAACAGTGGCCATTTTGCCCAAGTGTGCGAGTCTCTGCAGATTGAGTCCAAGGTCAGACCATTTAATACTAAGAGATACAAAGGAAAATCCAAAGAGCTACATCATGTGATCTACAGGTCTCTGTAAGCACTTTAAACATTTATAGTCAGGACAATACAATCAGAAAAAGAAAAAAAAAAAGAAAAAGGATGGGTTTCTTGTTGTGACTTGGAAAGATCTATCTATCTATCTATCTATCTATCTATCTATCTATCTATCTATCTATCTATCTATCTATCTATCTATCTATCTATCTATCTATCTATCTATCTATCTATCTATCTATCTATCTATCTATCTATCTATGCATGCATGCATCTATCTATGCATGCTTATTTTCAGCCACAGGGCCTGGGCCATTTGCAGTCATTGAAACAACTAACAACTGGAACACTATATACCACAATATTCTTAAGACAAATGTGAGGCCATCTGTCCAGAACCTTAAGCTAGACAAAACCGGGTCATTCGGCAGAACAATAATCACAAGTACACCAGCAAATTGACATGGCTAAAAAAAAGGAAAAATCTGACTTTAATTCTATTTAAAACTTTAGCAAATATATAAACAGTATATATCCCACCCGTTTTGGTGAAAACATTACGACATTGATATTTTTTTTATTATTATTTTTTTTGTCATTTGAAGTACTTTGACCACACAATTGTCATTTGGTACAAAATCATTATTTCCAATCAAAAGAGTGTGTACTTTCTTTTTCAGTGACTGTATATGCATGCTACATTTTCTTTAAAGAATAAATGGATATTCAGGGATTTTACATTGCATTTAAATTGCGTATGGATTTTCTTATAGCCCTAGTTAACTGTGGCCACGTTGCCATGTCTTGGCAATTTGTTTACATCTAAAACAAATCACTTGTGGACGATGTGCCATCTGGAGAGATGTATAAATGGTTAAATATGGGCAAATAGCAGAGTGATGTCAAAGCATTGCTCTCTATTGGTACTCAATTACTTGTCTTATAAATGAAGCGGCTGCTTTTCTCAGCGACTTCACAATAACTGTGATCCTCCAGCAATTTAGACAATACCGTTTAAAAGCTTGTTGGTATGAAATATTTCAAACACATTAACTCAATAGTGCCATTAAATGGTGGCCAGCCATTTAGGGTTGTTTGTGATCATTTTTATTGACATAGACGTCCTCTGAATCACCCCTAAGCTTTTACAGGTTAAGCAACTGCTTTTAGACCTAAAATGCATTTTGAATTAGACACAAAGAAAAATTATTGTTGTTTTCCACCATATTTGTGACTTTTTTCCAATAGCAAATCTGCTACATACTTTCAGCCTTTTTTCATGAAGGCTGTGCATTTATTTGAAGACTTTAAGAATTATAGTGTATTGGATATAAATCACCTCAGATCACTCTAATGTTATGTGCACCATTATCCTGATTTTTATTGCTCCATTAGTGTTGCTGCAATTCCCAGTCCAACATTGCTGATAGTGACACATCTGTCTAAGGTTTATACAAAGAAATTGAATAAAAAATACACATTATGGACAAAAGTTTGTGGACACCAGACCATAAGATTGGTATGTGCTTTCTGAACATCCTATTCCACACTTAGTCCCATTTCCTGTTAAAATTAACCTCATTATCTGGGAAGATTTTCCATTTGTTTTGAGGTCTGGTTGTGGAGATTTGCCAGGGCATTAATAAAGTCAGCTACTGATGTATGGTGAGGAGGTCTGGGGTGCAGCGTTTCAATTCATCGCAAAAGTGTTCAGCAGGGTTGAGGCCAGAGCTTCAGAGCAGGCCATTCTAGATCTTCCACTCCAACCCATGTAAACCATATCTTCATGGAGCTCACTTTGTGCACATTGCCATGCTGAAACCATGGTTTTGGTCTACTAATTCAAGTAAAAGGAAAACTGAATGCTACCACATTCAAAGGCACCTAATACAATTGTGTACCTCCAACATTTGTGAAAGACCCAATTATGGCTAAAAAAAGTGAGGTAACCCAGTACTTTTGTCCATATTGTGTATATATTAACTCTTCATGACTCTCTGCTCTTCCCTTCAGCCACTGCTCGTAACCTTGGGGTAACTGTGGACAATGAACTGTCGCTAATGTAGCTCGCTCCTGTCGATTTCTTCTCTACAACATCCGAAAGAATCGACCATTTCTGTCCACACAGGCTGCCCAGGTGCTTGTTCAGTCTCGTGTCATTTTAAGACTCGACTACTGCAACTCTCTGCTGCTAGGTCTTCCTCTGAACGCTATTCGTCCACTGCAAATGATTCAAAACGCAGCTGCACGACTCTGCCCAAGTTCTCCCACACCACCCCACTGCTGCGCTCCCTTCACTGGCTTCCAGTAGCTGCAGGTATCAGATTCAAAACACTGATGCTTGCCTACAAGGCCAAAAATGGACCAGCGCCATCTTACCTCAGAGACCTTATCACATCTCGAACCGCACTACGCAGTCTGAGATCCTCTAGCACTGCTTGACTGGTACCACCTTCTCTCAGAATGAGAGGTAAGTACATCTCAAGGCTCTTCTCTGTTCTGGCACCGAGGTGGTGGAATGAACTTCCCCTAGATGTCCGTACAGCAGAGTCCCTGACTATCTTCAAGCGACGGTTGAAGACCTACCTCTTCCTGAAACACTTAAATAAGCACTTTCCAAGTTTGTAGAATTCAAGAGTTATATTTCTATTAAGTTTGTAATCTTGCGTACCAGTGTAGATTTATTCATTGCTAGAGACTCAAAGCACTTTTGTACATCGCTCTGGATAAGGGCGTCTGTTAAATGCCGCAAATGTAAATGTGTATAGAAATATAAAGTATAATTATTGATGATTAACTTGAAACATAAGTCTTTTTACACAGTTAGAGTTTAATGTTACAATTAATTACTATTTGCAATCCTTTTTTCATTAATGTCCCCACCTACTGGTGGAGGCAGTCTGCTTTGTTTTGTTTTTTTCTTATTTATTGTCCCTGGATTTGTCAGTCTATTTCTTCATCCACCCAACATTTTTATTGATTTTTTATTGTAAGATGAAGAAAAACTGATTAGATTTTGGATTTGATTCAAACGGAAGCAAGGTCACAGTAAGGTCAAAAGAATGAAATAGATTTAGTTCTATAACTGGTAAAGTTATACTTTAAAAGTATTTTAGGCATAGAAATCACTAGAAAAATGGACTATACTTGTTTTTGTCTGAGATATTACACAGATGTCCTATTACCTTCCTATTTTTATTCCACTGGCATTCTGGAGACACCATTCCCCCCATTGGGAGTTCTGCTAGTTGATTAAAAAATCATCAAAAAATCTGGATTTTTAAACGATAATATTTTATGCATGAAAGTGTTAACCATCATTACCATTTTATTCAGACTATTTCTTTGATACATTCATGAAAACCTGCAGTCTAGGGGCATTCTTCATTACAGCTCCTGGAAGTCATTGTTTTAAAGCTCTAATCAGCAAGCCAATCTTCCTAAGCCCTTCTTTGGTCTCATATGTCTCGCATAAAGCCCAGAGTCAGGACAAATTCAGTGATCTGCCAGTTTTGCTCATTATCATAAAATAATGGGCTATGGCTGCTCAGCACAAAGCCTCTCTTCTGCTCAGGCCTGACTGCCTGCTTCGTGTTCAGCCAATCACTCGCTCACCCTGGGATTTGTGATGTCTTACAATAGCCGCAGTGGAGCCTTCACGCACGAGTCATTCATTAATCTGAGGGCTTGTTAGAGAGACACTTTACCTGTAGATAACCATTTGAAGTAAAGGGCTTCAGCAAGGCACCGGGTGACACATTCACTTGGCTAAGAAGGGCATTTGTCCAGCTCTTATGGCTTCTGATCTCTGACTACAACTATCTGAATGGGCTAAATGAGCCCTTGAGGAAAAGTGGGCCATGTTAGCTAGCATTTGTGTTTGTGTATGCTGTATGGCGTGCACATATTTTGTACCTCTTAAAAGCAAAAGAAGGAGATAGCAGAGATCCTGTTGAGACTATTATCTCTGCTGCGCACAGACACTGTTACATGTGCCCACAATAAGGAATATGAATTATCCAGACTTTCACTGCAGTTGGGCTGGTGGCTTTTTCTGCACACAGAACGGTGAACTATAAAATATATATAGATCTTGCAGTCAGAACATGCAAAATACAACATTGATTCGGAAAACGTTTGTTTTCTGTTAATGCATATTCTGCATTACTTCATTAATGTGTCCGGTGGGATTCTCCCACTCTGAAGATATACTGTGGAAAAAATAAGTATTATTATTATTATTATTATTCTTCAAATATAATTTCTTAGTGTTTGCGATGTGGCGACTATGACTTTTCAGTGGTTACTGTGATATAACAACAGAAAACTTTGAGCGCCATATTTTTAATAGCTTGAAACGCATGTTAATAATGATGGTGCATGGCTTTTGTAGCTCAGTGCTACTACTTTTTTTTTTTAGCAAACTACAGTCTCGGCATTGTAACAGCCCTTATTGCCTTTCAACTGTTTATCACAGCAATAATCGGGTTATTGTTCTACGCACACGTTTCAATAAGAGATACACAATATTTCCCAGAGCTACTCTCTATGGTGTACAATATACACAGCAATAATGAATATACAATGCTTTAAACATTGGATTTCCCTCATATCACTGTAAATCTTTAGAATTTTGTTAGTGTCTTACTTATGTGATGTTAAATCGTCGTAACACTCGGATTAGTGCAAATATACAACTCACTGATAATATGTGTAGGCTTTCAGTTTAACATAAGAAACAAATATATGTATGCATGTATGTTATAATCTGTATAATATAGATTTTTTTTAGTACAACTCAAACAGATAACAAAAAATAAGGTTACAAATACGCCAGCTCTTCCCTAAGAGCCTCTGCCAAGATCTGATAAAACGGTCCTGTACAGTGCTCTACAATTGATTTTCTTTCTGATGTTATTGATGTATTTCATTCGCTTGTTATTCAGCGCAGGCCAAAAAAACAGTTGCTTAATGCCATCTTTTATTGCTTTTAACAAAATCTCAATAAAAAAAAATACAAATAAAAAGTGAGCGCAACCTAAGCCTTGAATTGTGCACGCTTTGAGAGGGAATCAGAGGAAAGTTAAAGAGTGAGCCTACTGTGTGTAATAAACAGGAACATAACAGCACTTAGCTAAAATCCTCACCGGGCATTGGCTGCCATGCTCTTACCATCAGCTAGAAAAATCACACACAGTATGCTGCAATGCCTTTGCTCCATCTGTGACAACCCAAGTTGATGTACTGCACAATATCTCGCCAAATCCCTTTATTACACACCCTTCGACGGAGCTGCCAATAAATACCCAGCGTGTGATTGATGATTCCGCTCTTCATCCCTTTTTTCATGAATATGATATATTATTATATGTTAGGTTATACCGTCAGCAGGAATTCTCATCCAATTAAACTATTTTTATTCACACATCTAGACAATTTATCTACAGAACACTGGTTCTGCCCGAGTCTCTAGTTTTTGTTATTGGCTTTATTATTATTGTTATTCCGTGTGCACTCTGTTATAAAGCTTAATTTCTTTCTAGGCTTATTTCGGGCACTTTATTCATATGAGTTTTCTAAGCTAGCAATCTGCCGCACCACTCACTGTGACTTAAAAGAGTATATTTAAATAAATCGGTCACTGGACACGTGCTGTTTGGGAAGTTTCAAGCTTGTACTTCATGCATCACTAACACTTGACACAAGTCATCTCTTCCCTGTTGGATATTTGGACGTCTGGAGGAATATCAACAAAGTGTGTGTGTGTGTGTGTGTGTGTGTGTGTGTGTGAGAGAGAGAGAGAGAGAGAGAGAGAGAGAGATTGTATGTGTATTTGAGTGTAAGACAGATAGAAACAGCAGAGAAGGAATAATTAGCAATAGAGGAGAGTAAGAGTAAGAGGGGATAGATAGATAGATAGATAGATAGATAGATAGATAGATAGATAGATAGATAGATAGATAGATAGATAGATAGATAGATAGATAGATAGGCAGGCAGGCAGACAGACAGACAGACAGACTTTCATTTCTAGCTTCTAATATCATACTTTTGTTAAAATTAATAAACCCATTGTGTGTGAGAGAGAGAGAGAGAGAGAGAGAGAGAGAGAGAGAGAGATTGTATGTGTATTTAAGTGTAAGACAGATAGAAACAGCAAAGAAGGAATAATTAGCAATAGAGGAGAGTAAGAGCAAGAGGGGATAGATAGATAGATAGATAGATAGATAGATAGATAGATAGATAGATAGATAGATAGATAGATAGATAGATAGATAGATAGACTTTCATTTCTAGCTTTTTACTTTAGCTTTATACTTTTGTTAAAATTAATAAACCCATTGTAATTATTCCTTTTGCATCTACTCATTCATCATGGTGTATCTTTATTGTTAATATCTTCATTATTTCCCTATTGATTTAAAAGCAATGTATTGTATGCAGTAATGCCAAAAAAGCAACTGAATTGAGAATCAAGACCGGAACAGAGGGTCATAGAGTGAGACTAAAAAAAATGTACAGCATTGATATATATAGCATATATTATACCATCATATCTTATCATATAGACATACTCAGGTAAGATGTGTAATAGTAGTATAATCATGTCTGCTTGCACTCATGCATGCAGTGGCTACACTGAAATGAGATAAAGGCATGGGATCTTCACTAATGGTTTCTGGATCACGTTAGATAGGTTCACAGTAACACCACTTGGGATCGAGATCAGTTACCTGCTGAAGCATGCACGTTTCCAGATGTTGGATCGAGACCAGGTTGGCATTCTGTGTTAAAACTCAATGAAATAAATAAATAAAAACTATAAATGTGGTTTACTATAAGGTTCCAATCATAAGGTGGATTTTTTTTTTCTTTTGATCATGGATTTTTATTCGGGCAGCTTATGCATTGTCGTGAATAGTAGCATCAGGCAGGATGAAATCACAGAGTAAATTCAATAATAATTAAAAAAAAAAAAACTGATGCATGAACTAACAAGATTTTGGGGGTGGAAGATTGTCAAAACTCACCCCGACTAAGAGCCCCATTCAAAGTTAAACTGCGCGCGTCCCGTCCGTGCTCCATATTTGCTCATCAGCCATGTCCGGTTTTAACGGGACCCTCTTTCTGGACTGCGTGATCGTCGCGCTTGGAGAGATGAAGGACGCGCGCGCGCGCTAATGAGTTCACATCCGAGCCGAAACCAAATGCGCTTTTTTCAGTCCGCGCTCGCGCTCCCGCACGCTGGCCAACTTTGGTAAGGAACCGCATCCATGATGCTCTCCATGATGGATGTTCCTGGGAAAACGATCCAATCTTTCTTAAAGGAAAAAAAAATTAAATGAAATAAAAGATATCCTATGAAAAAAAAAAAAAAAGGTCCAAGCTTGGAGACGGATGGAAGAATCAGAGGTTCGTGCGTAAACTCCAGCCTTGGATATTCCGTTGGAAAGTCAGCAGAAAGCGCTTCAATTCCTGACCCTACCACTCCGGGATTGTGTGTGTGTGTGTGTGTGTGTGTGTGTGTGTGTGCGCGCGCACCCGTGTGTGTGTGTGAGAGAGAGAGCGAGATAGAGAGAGACGCATTTGAGTCGCCAGTAGACGCGGGTGCGAGGTCTTTCGTCGCCCCCTCTCACGCTTAGTCACATGTTTAAAGCACAAGTAGTCCTCTGTAACGGGCTTCTGGCGCATGAAGACCGGCAAGAGCGTTGACGAGGCAGGAATGATAATGACTTCGAGCTAAAGATCCTTTTTTCTGCAGGAATGCTGGGTTTTGCATTGCCCATAAAATGCCACATAGTCGTCTATATACAGTATCCATGTGCTACTTGTAGATCACATGTGTAGAGCAACCGTGTGAATAAAATAGAATGATCTAAGTATTGACTCCTCCACAGCTCCAGGTTCTCTAGGGAACTGGGATAGGGCTATAGGAGTATTCTCTTCTTTTTTTTCAGCATAGTCCCATGGTTTTCCTTGGCTTTTTCTTGAGATCTCTCTTCTTTTTTTCTCCCATCAACCTCCTATGGTGGAACTGGTGGAGTTACATAGAATAGAATAGAATAGAATAGAATAGAATAGAATAGAATAGAATAGCCTTTGTCCCATATACATTACAGCACAGTGAAATTCGTTCTTTACATATCCCAGCTTGCTCAGAAACTGCGGTCAGAGCACAGGGTCGCCATAAAACGGCGCCCCTGGAACACAGAGGGTTAAGGGCCTTGCTCAAGGGCCCAATAGTGGCATCTTGGCGATACTGGGGCTTGAACCCCCCGACATTTCGATCAGTAACCCAGCACCTTAACCACTGAGCTACCACTCCCCCTATTGCCCCTAGATCAGTCATGCACACCCATTCTGACTGGTTGCCATTTAACTATTCGTCATTGCTCCACTAAGTGTGCAGAAATATGAGCTAATATATAAGAAAAAGAAACTTCAGAGTTCACAGAATGGCCTTTTCGAATTTATAGCATTTTCAATTCAGTTTTTTTTTAGCACCTTATAACAATGGACATGCAGTTTTACAAAGATAAACATGTTACAAAGTATTATTTTAAATTTATAGTACTATAAATCTATCCCTAATGAGCATAACAGTAGCAAGAAAAAAAAATACATCCAAAAGGGAGTCCATCCTCATCTGGATAACACCTAATATCTATTCAATTCAGTTTATCGGTTTTGAGGTATACTGTTCAGTGAATGGTCTCAATGCAGAACTGCTCATATCAGTTCAGTCCTAAGCCACTGTTGACTATTTTCTTTTATTTATAGTCCAAATCCATCCCTATAGTTTTTGAATTGTTCAGTTACTTTATATTTTCAGACTGCTCATGTGGAATGTTTCTCAGCTGCACAGAGTGGTCTCCAGTTGAAGAGAACTCCATCCAGAGGTAGGGGGCCAGGTTGGACCAGGCAGACCAAAAAAAAAAAAAAAAGAAATATAATGATTTGAAGAACTTAAATGTAAAATAGAACTGCTGCACACTATCAAAAACTCAAAGTGCGCTTAATTCTTCACCACGTAAAGGCACCATCTGTGTAGGAGAAAGATCAAAACTACCTACTGGATTGGGAACAGCATCTCCAGCACCACCACTGCCCACTGCTGTTTAACTCATGACTGTGTAGCAATGCACAGCTCAAACCACATCATCAAGTTCACAGATGACACCACCGTGGTGGTCTCATCAGCAAGAACGACGAGTCGGCTTACAGAGAGGAGCTGCAACAGTTAACAGCCTGGTGAAGAGCCAACAAGCTGTCTCTGAACATTGACAAAACTAAAGGGATGGTTGTTGACTGTAGAGCACAGAGTGGCCATTCTCCACTGATCATCGATGGATCCTCCTCGGAGATCATCAAGAGCATCCAATTCGTTGGTGTTCTTCTGGCGAAGAACTTCACATGGTTTCGGTTTGGGTTTGGGCACTGCACCGTCTCGGATCGCAAGACCCTACAGAGGATAGTGAGGACAGCTGAGAAGGTCATTGGAGTCCCTCTCCCCTACATCACAGACATTTACAACACACACTACATCCGCAAAACAAACAGCATCGTGGACGACCCCACACACCCCTCACACACACGCGTCACCTCTCTACCATCAGGAAAGAGGTTCCATAGCATTCAGGCCTCACAACACAACTGTGTGTTACTGAACTGTTACAAATCTAAACTTAAACACACACTCAATACTCATTTCACAGATCCATGTCTTCATCACCACCTATATTATATTATTATTTTATAATAACTACATAACTGTTTACATGCTGTTTTTCACATCCATTTGACTGCTGCTATTGCTGTTTTGCACGACCTCGTGTTTACATTTTGTGTGTATTGACAAGTACACTCAGGTATACCGTTCTCTTTTGCACATTGTACTGTATAACATACAGTAGGTTTACCGGCGGATATACTTAGCTTTTTGTGTACAGTGGAACCCCTTTGTACGAGCATAATTCGTTCTTGAAAATTGCTCGTAGGTCCATTTGCTCGTACGTTCGAACTGATTTTCCCTATAAGAATGAATGTAAAAGTGATTTAATCCGTTCCGAGATCTCATGCGATCGCTTATTTCTGCACTTATAAAGTATTTAAAGCCTGTTTTAACAAACAAATACACCGCAAATGACCGTAATGTAAAGATAATTTAACACTTACTCATGTGGTAGTGGTTGATTGCGAGTGTGAGACAAGTACCACGCTCATAACCTCCATGGTAATTCTATTTACTTTCGTTTTCACAGCACCATCACTGATTTTATTGGGAGAAATTCTTCAAGAGAAATAAATCAGCTGAACCAGCTGATCTTCTTCTAGTGAAATAAAAATATAAAACTAAAAAAGTTATGTTTTTGCTGCACTGAACAACGAGAGCGACCAAATGATACGTCATCAACTAAGCGACTGATGCGACCCTCCGCTGAAAACGGGGAACTGACAGCGTGGGTTTGCTCGTGCCTTCAAAATTTGCTCGTGAAATAGGGTAAAATTTTGCGAGCGAGTTTGCTCGTATCTCTGTTTGCTCGTACTATAGGTTGCTCGTACAATGGGGTTTTACTGTATTTGTCCTTAAATTGTCATGTGTGGTCTGTTTGCATTGAATTGCACATGATGCAGTTTATGTGGCTAGGACCACTTGCGTTAGTCCTTAGCTCTGTGTTCTGTTCTGTAGCTCATTGTGGTTTTATGTAGGATCAGGGTCCTGGATGGACATTGTCTCATTTGGCTGTGTAATGCATCAGCTATATATGGTTGAAATGACAATAAAAGCTTTTTGACTTGCCTTGACTTACTACATACTGCGACACAAAAAAATTAAGATTGGTTACCAAAGTATGGATGGTGTCTTACAATAGATTGTTTCATTAAATGTGTATTCCTGTGCTCCCAGGATTCAGCGCAACACTGGACGACCAGGATAAAGCGATTGCAAAGATTAATAAATTAATAAAAAAATATGTATATATTTATATATATACACATTAATGTGACAAAATCAGATATAAAAACGTATACTGCATGTACTAAAAAATATAGCATGTACTAACATGTTTAATGTCTAAAATGTGAGTAATGCAGAAATAGCTCAATTTTAAGACTGACGCTATATTTGCAGTGTGCCGATTTTTGCCATGATCCCGAAGAATCCATGCTGTGTTTGCTCGAGATCAACATTACCTGCAGATCTATAATTGTCTCATATCACAGCTGGCATTCAGCACTGTCCCTTTGTGAGTGTGGGTATGACAATTCTCTCTAGACCCTAGCCCCCATCTGTGCATCAAGACTGAGTCAGACTGCAGAGCCAGGTCGTACAAACCTCGTACTCATGCGGTCCGTGTGTGCCAACGAAGAATCTGAACAATACCTCAAACACGCATCATTTGCTACTGCCACAATCCCACACATTCCTGCCATCATTTTAGACAGAGTAAGCCTTTTTTTAATACGATATAAGGACCACTTGACATTCTGTGGAACGCGGCAGACATACTTAACATAACATAACCATGGACATGCATGCAGGCATCCAATTTCTGATTTTCTTCTTTATGATTTGCTGTAACACTGATCTGTGCTGTGCAAATGCCACAGTGACACATCTGTGTGTCTGAGGTGTCCATCATAATGAAATCAGTAATACACGCCCATTTTGATTCTATTACTGTACATGAGTCATTTTCAATTTTACTATTTGTCATTGCTTTAGTCATGCTCGCATTTTTTTAGATTTAGGGTGCAGATTTATGGGATTATATTTCATAGCATTGATTTTTCAGCCCAATAAAAAAAACAAAGCATTGACAATAGTATTTTGGACTAGAAACAATGTGATCATGTAGGGATTTTGCATGCAAAATATAAACTACCACACCAAAGCTCTTTAAATTTGAAAAATTTGTGGTGTGCAATATTTATAACCATATCAAAACATTGCTTTTGGGGAAATAAGATCAAAATGAACTACTGCTGTCACACAACAGTGTTTAAATTAAGTGTGTTTGAATTATTTCATAGATATCGCATTCATGTACTGTATTCATTACAAACTGCTAAAATAAAACAATAAATACAATATTGCTATTTTTAAACTTACTTTCATTTGAAATTAATTAAACATTCAATAATTATTTTGTCACTAAAATAAATATAACTCTGCATATCATTTCAGTCTTTACTATGGCTCTCTTCAGAACTCTATACTTCAGAGCACACAAGATACTTCAGGTCTGATCTGATTGAGAACATAAAAAAAAAAAAAAAAAAATTCTTTGTCAAATCCCCTGGTGAATATGAAAGACGGATTGATTCCGAAAACCACAATTCCATTAGGTGTTATAATAAATTTAGATCTGTTCAATAAATGCTGCAGGCTCTATGTCTTTTGGTTTATCACCAAACAGTAATATTACACTCAGTGAAGTTAGTATCGCACATTTATTTATCTTTAAATACTATTTTCTCCTGGATAAATGAGCAGGAGATCTGGAGTCCAGGCCAGAAATAATAGACGAAATATGAAGACACATTAGATGTGATATCAAAAAACCTAGAGGACAGTGATGCATAGTAACTTGAGCTCATGATTGAAACAGGGACTATGGAGCTCTGTGGCAACAACACTACATCCTGAATCAGTGTATTGCCCTTTATGGGTAAATTCTTTAATCTGAAATGTACTACTTTTGAAGGGTAACACTACCACTGTCTGGATTACACTTTTCTATCCAGTCTATGAACTACTTCTATACAACATGCCAACAATTTGTCATTGTTTAGTAGACAACTATACAGTACACACATAATTCAGTTTAAAGATATTATCAATGAATGTTTGGTTTAATGCCTCCTGATGTAAAACACCCCGAGATCTGGCAACTGATGATGTATCATTTATCCTAAAATTCAGCAATTTGCCATCATTATCATGTTTTTTTTATCATTAAAGTGAAATTTAAGTACCTTTATTTAGAAAGTTAATAATATCCCACACAAAATGTCCCTGGAACAAGCTCATTCCCATTACCACTTGCAGAGCTGTGCACTGCTGTCCTCTCATCATGTTCACGTTGCAGGACTTTTCTTGAGGAAAATGTCATGAAACATCAAGTTAATGCTAAATAAATAACGTGTCCTCATCTCGTCGGTACGATGCTTTTTGGATTTTTGACCACCAGGGGTCAATTATCCCATCAGGGGCCCACGAGGCCCTTGGGGATTCTCAGGAGGCAAGAACTTGCATTTTTATAAAGTTCGAGTTTGGGGGCAGTGAAGTACACTAGATGAAGTGCACTAGTTGAAGTGCACCAGGTGAAGTGCACTAGATTAAGTGCACTAATTAAAGTGCACTTCAGTGTAAAAGACAAGAGGATATTTACTTCCAATAGTGAAGTAATTCAGTTTAATACAATTTTATTTGTATAGTGATTTTAATAACAATTACAATCCAAGAACAATTGTCACAAAATAGCTTCACAGAAACAAATAGATTGAAAATATAAATTTGAAATTCATATTTTAACACCTAGAAGTAGAATCATACACTACCAGAGGTGGAATTTACTGAAGTACAAATACTTTGTTACTGTACTTAAGTAGGTTTTTCTGGTATCAATATTTTACTTCACTATTGATTTTTCAGACAACCTTTTACTTTCACTCATTACATTTTTACAAAAGTATCTGTACTTTCTACATTATAATAAAATAAAAACAGTCTTGTTACTTTAGTTTTAATCTATTGGTGACATAATCAATATTTTTTCTTCTAATTGCCCACCTTGTGTATCATTTCCTGTCTATCACGCACCACAGATGTAGGCTAGCCTGTGAAGCTAACAATGAGCAAGGTAGAAGACAACAACAAGTATGGGGTTAACATGGTGGGCCAGAGATGTAAACATGACTGAGAACAGAGACGTTCCTGATCCCCTGATCATCATCATCGTTTCTCTGCTTGTGTTTTATTTACATTTGCGGCATTTAGCAGACGCCCTTATCCAGAGCGACGTAAAAAAGTGCTTTGAGTCTCTAGTAATGAATAAATCTACACTGGTACACAAGATTACAAACTTAATATAAATATAACTCGAATTCTACAAACTTGGAAAGTGCTAATTTAGGTATTTCAGGAAGAGGTAAGTTTTCAGTCGTCGTTTGAAGATAATCAGGGACTCTGCTGTACGGACATCTAGGGGAAGTTCATTCCACCACCTAGGTGCCAGAACAGAGAAGAGCCTTGAAGTGTACTTACCTCGCATTTTAAGAGAAGGTTTTATGTTGTGGATGTTCAGCCTGGATACATTCATTAGGTAACAACATGTTTTATTCTTTAATATTAATATATTAATATGATGTGAGGTCCACTTACCAGCGTGACACTAAAACTGGTAGTAGTAATGACTACTTTTTACTTAAGTACATGTCAGAGCCCAAACTTCTTTACTTTGACTTAGGTAAAAAAAATGTAGTCAGAACTTTAACTTTAACCAAAGTTCTTTAAAACAGGAGTATCTGTACTTCTACTTAAGTGAACGATGTGTGTAATTTTGCATTTGACATTAGCAAGAAAAAACTATTAATATGAAAAAGAAAAACTTTGAAAGAAACCCGCCTTGAAAACCTAGGAGAACCTATTCTCATTAGGGAGTCACCAGAAATTCCTTCATTATAGCTTTATGATAAAGTATATTTTGTTTAAGTCTTGAAGTGCAGACTGATGAAGACAAGCAAAAAAACCAAGAAAAATTAAAGCAATAAAATCATAGAAGAAAATATAAATTTAATTATCAAAGCTGCAATTATAGGAAGTGAGTTCAAGGTCCCTTAAATACTCAATTTTGAATATTTGGTTGATTGTGTTTAAAGTAATATAAAAAAATGTAGTTCCAGTCAGTTTTTTCACTGTTCATTAAATGTATTTTATAAATGTGTATGATCTAGAGCAGTCATGCTTTAAACTTGTGTAATACAAACCAAAATGTGTCCCTTAACCTTTTGTGTTTTACTCTCAAAGTCTTGATTCAACTTGGCTCAACGAACTTAAAATAAGTTTTTATTTTATTTAATTAACTTCAACATCTCAGTCATCATTTCACTGATGAGCAGTGTTGAATTATTTATCATATGCCTGTATAACAACACCAATGTTTAATTAAGCATTACAATATGATTTCGGACACAGACAGATGGTGTAGTCATTTCTTCACAGCATGTTAACTGATATGGAGTCAGTCAATGCATTCTTTCCTTTTTTGGGAGATGACTTTTCCTTTGGTAGTTTGATAATACACCTTCCCATTAATAAGAAGTGCATTAGAACCAAAGTGCCAAGGGCTTACTGGCTGAATCGAACCCATTGAAATTTTGTATAATCCCTTTTACTTCTGATTTCTCAATGGGTGTAAAAATTAAGCATGCCCATTTTGTCTAAAGTAATTGTATTTTATAAGTAGGACATTTGAAACGGAAAAATCCAAGTGTTCGAAGGACTAATGAGAAAAAAGCGAGAGAGACAGTCCACCTCACAAGAGGTTTTTTTTTTTTTTTTTTTAACTAGACTAAAGTAAGCTAATGACTCATTAAAAAATTTAACAGCTTTTATAATAACCCTCTTGGCAGTTTTGCTGTTCACCTAAATAAAAACCCTCTTATGTCCCCATCTTTTTTAAAGCACTTTTCATTAGTGGCTTACTCTCATAAGTACATTTCAAAACCAGTATAATGCATAATAATTATGATTATTTTATTTTCTATACATTTCAAACACCAAATAATTGCAGATTGTACATTCGTAATATATGTAGTTTTAGAGACACCATTTTAGTTAAAAGTAATAAACATTTAGAATAGAATAAACAAATTTGTTCTCAAGTGTCGCTAACAGTAAACAATTTGTAACCTCAACATTAAATAAACTCTAATGAATGGACATTTAATGATAGACAGATAATGATTGGTTTCTTTTTCCTCTCAAGGGTACATCCTCATATCGTCATCTTTGTGATACATTTCTAGAAATAAAGGTATATGGACATATTTATGTATTCAAAAGTTGTATTTGTAATGTATTTATTTCTGCAAAACTGCTTCGAGAGAATATATATTGTTAAAAGTGCTATAAATTGAATAAAGGGTTACATCATTGTTATTTGTGAAAGAAAAAGCAAGTGAGCAAGTTTTTATTTGCTTGTACAGTGGTACCTTGACCTACGAGTGCATTAATGTACGAGTTTTCCGAGGTACGAGCGGTCACTTGGTTGATTTTTTGCTTTGTTACGCAAACTTAAAATTGAGGTACGAGCTCGAGACGCCGCTGCTAGATGGCGAAGCGAAGCCAGAAAGCGAAGATTGTGACGAAAATTAAGATAAGCAAAGAAGAAAAAGTAAAAAAATAAAAGTTTAGGGATACGTAGTGTACAGGAGTGATATTAAAAAACGAGTTTTCCCTCCGCCTCCGCTTATCGCCTCTACCACCCCCCCGCCCCCACCTCCACTGGCGTTTTAGTTAGCTTAAGTCGTCTGATCTCCAAGGTAAATACACTTTATAAAACCTTATTATATCTTTACATACTCTTTCTATTATGTTTCTATGCAAGATTTGTAATTTAGAAATGTATTTTCCTAATTTAATAACATGAAACATAAAAACGGGGTGTCATTTTGAGGGTTGGAATGGATTAATGCCATTTTAAGTATTTTCAATATGGAAAACTGATTTGATGTGCAAACAAATTGAGATACAGTGAAGAAAATAAGTATTTGAACACCCTGCTATTTTGCAAGTTCTCCCACTTAGAAATCATGGAGGGGTCTGAAATTGTCATCATAGGTGCATGTCCACTGTGAGAGACAAAATCTAAAAAAAAATCCAGAAATCACAATGTATGATTTTTTTAAACTATTTATTTGTATGATACAGCTGCAAATAAGTATTTGAACGTGGCATGTTAATATTTGGTACCGTAGCCTTTGTTTGCAATTACAGAGGTCAAACGTTTCCTGTAGTTTTTCACCAGGTTTGCACACACTGCAGGAGGGATTTTGGCCCACTCCTTCACACAGATCTTCTCTAGATCAGTCAGGTTTCTGGCCTGTCGCTGAGCTCCCTCCAAAGATTCTCTATTGGGTTTAGGTCTGGAGACTGGCTAGGCCATGCCAGAACCTTGATATGCTTTTTACAGAGCCACTCCTTGGTTATCCTGGCTGTATGCTTCGGGTCATTGTCATGTTGGAAGACCCAGCCTCGACCCATCTTCAATGCTCTAACTGAGGGAAGGAGGTTGTTCCCCAAAATCTCAAAATACATGGCCCTGGTCATCCTCTCCTTAATACAGTGCAGTCGCCTTGTCCCATTTGCAGAAAAACACCCCAAAGCATGATGCTACCACCCCCATGCTTCACAGTAGGGATGGTGTTCTTGGGATGGTACTCATCATTCTTCTTCCTCCAAAAACGTTTAGTGGAATTATGACCCAAAAGTTCTATTTTGGTCTCATCTGACCACATGACTTTCTCCCATGACTCCTCTGGATCATCCAAATGGTCATTGGCAAACTTAAGACGTGCCTGGACATGTGCTGGTTTAAGCAGGGAAACCTTCCGTGCCATGCATGATTTTAAACCATGACGTCTTAGTGTATTACCAACAGTAACCTTGGAAACGGTGGTCCCATCTTTTTTCAGGTCATTGACCAGCTCCTCCCGTGTAGTTCTGGGCTGATTTCTCACCTTCCTTAGGATCATTGAGACCCCACGAGGTGAGATCTTGCATGGAGCCCCAGTCCGAGGAGATTGACAGTCATGTTTAGCTTCTTCCATTTTCTAATGATTGCTCTAACAGTGGACCTTTTTCCAGCTGCTTGGCAATTTCCCCGTAGCCCTTTCCAGCCTTGTGGAGGTGTACAATTTTGTCTCTAGTGTCTTTGGACAGCTCTTTGGTCTTGGCCATGTTAGTAGTTGGATTCTTACTGATTGTATGGGGTGGACAGGTGTCTGTATGCAGCTAATGACCTCAAACAGGTGCATCTAATTTAGGATAATAAATGTAGTGGAGGTGGACATTTTAAAGGCAGACTAACAGGTCATTGAGGGTCAGAATTCTAGCTGATAGACAGGTGTTCAAATACTTATTTGCAGCTGTATCATACAAATAAATAGTTAAAAATCATATATTGTGATTTCTGGATTTTTACTTTTTTTTTAGATTATGTCTCTCACAGTGGACATGCACCTACGATGACAATTTCAGACCCCTCCATGATTTCTAAGTGGGAGAACTTGCAAAATAGCAGGGTGTTCAAATACTTATTTTCCTCACTGTACGAGCTCGACCATGGGAACGAATTAAACTCGTAGGTCAAGGTACCACTGTAGTTGTATGACAATTAGCAAAATAATTGGCTATTTTTTTTTTCCAAGCGTTTTTTTTTTTTTTTTAAGTAAAAGTATTTCCTTCAGCATCTTCTTAAAATCTCAATATATATCACAGGTTACAGATGAAGTATATGTTGAATTTATATATGGGGGTAGTAGGGGTTAATTAAATGCTGTTTGTCACCTAGAAGTGTTGCTGCTCTATGCTTTGCAGATTATATAGGAAAATATTTACCTGTGCAAATTTCTTTGCTTGCTAGTACGCAAATATGGTGTGGGTTGTTATATCAGTAATGCATTGCCTGGCTGAAAGCACATTGCTGTTAATTAAAAAATTCCATCTGAGATAAACTTTCAACAAAATGAACAAATCAATGAAAACTTCTAATATGAAGTTGTGGGATTTTTGATTAGTTATAATCAAAAGTAAAAGTAATACTGTATCTCTCTACTGCTAAAACATAAAGCCCAAAACACTTTGCCCTCTTTATACACTAGACACAATCACTTACTATATAAATATTAATTTGCCTATTGATCTAAATGTGTACAAAAATTCAATGTCTATTGCTGATCTGATAAATCCATGAGCTGCAGGATTACATGGATAATTCAGGGTCAGAAGACTGACTGCTTGGTGTCAGTGCTGGAAGTACTGGTGAGCAAAGCGCATGAGTCAGCATATTATACCGTTCCATTAAAATTCAATCTCCAGCCAGTTTCAGGTACACCTCTGATTCGAAGGCAATATGAGGGCTGCTTTCCTCCCTGCTGGAGATGTCCTGGACAGTCATTTCAGAGCAGTGTAGTCATTATTAACCTTATCACTGCCTCTGCACTGCCCTTTGGCTCTTGAAACTGTAGAGCGTCATTGGCCGTCAGTGCTGAATTTTTAAAAGATGACCTTATAAAATTCTGATCAAAAAGATTATCACATTGACTCGGGATATATATCACATACACAGAGACTTGTCACGAAGTGTTATTGGTGGAATATTAGTAATTTGAGGTGATATCCCAAATACTAGGACAGTAAAACTGCAAGAACTAATAACTAATAAGCTAATAATAGGAAGGTCTCGAGCATCATAAAAAGTGTGTATGTACTGTAATAGTAATACAGTAAGACAGGAAAAAATGATTGGTTATTTGAGTTTTTGGATTTGAACAGAAATTGGCAATGGGTGTACAAACTCCATACAAACCCCACCACCATGTTTCTGAAAAAAACTGGGAAATGAAAGCAGAGCTGCTGGAATAAAAGTAATTTTTATTCAAAAGCACTATCACTTGACTAAATAAGTCCTGGCATATATACTTATATATTAATATGTCTATCTGATGTAATGAAGGAATATTTCAAATAAATATATATATATATATATACACTGTACACACTAATATTAATTAGAAAGTTAGTTTGTATATTCTATTTTGTGTAAATTGTGTCTGAAGCTAACGCTGAGAAACGCACAAGAATTCCATTATATATGTACTGAAACGTACAGGTGCAAATGGAAAAAAAACATGGGATGTAACCCTCAACTGCACAGTCGACTATTTTTGCTCTAAGGGTAAACGTAAGTTGCTATAAGTGTAACTACCAAAAGACCATATACGTAAATCCACTTGAATCACCATTAAATAAGTAAAAACCAGTTGAAACACCACACTACTTTTGGATGGAAGTGTTACAGCAAATGGATTGGAAACAAATGATAACCTGTTTTGGTGCAATTGTATTTCCCAGATTTTAATATCCCAGGAGTTTCAGGCAACTGACAGTAATGTCATATGTATGTAGTGTAAAAGGCACATTATACTGAACTATAACATTGGAATAATAATAATCATTATTAAAAGTGCTTTTTACTTGTCACATGTACATATAGCGCAGTGCAATATATCCTTTGCTTATCCAAGTGATTTTGGAAGTTGGGATCAAACATGATACAGCACTTCTGGAGCAAAGAGGGTTAAGGGCCTTGTTCCGGGACCAAGAGTGGCAGCTTAGCAATACCGGGGCTTGAACCTTCTGTTCAGTAATCCAGAGCCTAATACAGCGGTCCCCAACCCTTTTTTGCACCACGGACCGGTTTAATGTTAGACAATATTTTCACGGACCTGCCTTTAAGGTGTGGCGGATATATACAACAAATAAAACTATACGACCGGCAAAAAAAGTATTTTCTAAAAATAACAATAAACATGAATCCACTGTGTTGTTTAGTTCATTTTGCTCGCTTGGGGGTTTGAATTTAGTGGTGATGTATTATGTGTTAGCGGCCGGAGGTAAGACATGTGACCAAGGCAGGTATCTTAACATGCATCAAGAGTGATGTGGTGAAGAGAATTCGTTAATTTTTCAAAATAAAACATTGTTCAAAATCAGATAAATAAAAAGGAAATAATGTAAGTTATGTATTCTTTCTATGCAGCCTGGTACCAATTGACCCACGGACTAGTGCCGGTCTGTGGCCAGGGGGTTGGGGACCACTGGCCTAAACCACTGAGCTATTTCCCAAGAATATTATATGTTTATTGGGGAAGAGGTAGCTTAGCAGTTAAGATGTTGGACTTCTGATCAGTAGGTCATGATGCTGCCACTGCCGGCCCCCCTTAAACAACGCCCTTAACTGCTCAGTTATATGAAATTAGATAATTGTAAGTAGCTCTGAAAAAGAGCACCTGCCAAATTCTGTACATGTATTATTATTATTATTATTATTATTATTATTATTATTATTATTATTATTATTAATTAGTGCAGGTTTTGTCCCCAACATATGCATTATTCCTGGTTTTATTACGCTCTCTCTCTCTCTCTCTCTCTCTCTCTCTCTCTGTTTCTGCGACTGCTTATGGGAATAAAATGGAAACTCTGACTGGCAGCACAGTTAAATTACTGTGAAATTTCACGAGTGGCTCTGTCACAAGGGAAGACTCCCATTAATTTTGCTCAAATCAGGGACCGGCATTCCCATGTTCTTCAGGCATAAATTAACAGTACTCAAACAGGCCCATGAGCCAGTGCTAAACAAAACCAAATGTGGCTAATGCCAAGTTAATTAACATAAACCCAAATGCTCAGTCCTCTGAAAACTTTTACCGCCAAACAGGGAATAGATATGTTTATTTTGACGTGAATGCCTCGGTGTCAGTGGAACAAGCATGTTAGCTTTCTTTAGCTGCTTCGCTGGTTTAATTTCAGCCAATTCTCTCTCATGAACTATGTGATTAAATTTGGCATCTCGGCATCTGAAGACACCAGGAGAAGTCCAATTATTATTGATGGAAGAATCTGTTTGGCGGAGGAACAGAAATTAAAGGTGAAACTTGAGTCAATGAGAGAGGAAATCAAAGTCAAATTAAGGGTAAAGAAATCTGTTTCGAACGAGGATCTTTTTTCTTTTCTTTTCTTTTTTTTTTTTAAGCAATGATCCTTTTGCCTTTATTCAGTCCGAGGCAGGTGATCAGCTTCTTGTCAGGATCCATTACAAAGTTCCTGCTTTCACTTTTTCTGGCAAGCTTGTGAATCAAAATTAGCACACAGCCTGATGCAGTATCATTCCCAGTGTACTCTTTTGAAATTGCCAACTTCACGGATCATCTGTGCCTTTGGGGGTTTTCTTATTCTTGAAATCTACCAGCATGTTGTCTCATTCCTATTTGTTTTGAATAAAGCAATCAAGGGAAAGTAAATGCCACATATTACTTACAAATAAGCTTTGATTTGTGTTTACTGGGACTAGGCCCAATTTAAATATGCAGTTAAAATGAATCAGAAGCAATACCACAGATCGCAACAATGCGAGAGAAAAGTCTTATTCGCATGCTGCGTGCATATGCTCATCATGGCAAAGTAATTATTTTAAATAAATGCGCTCAACTCAAGCTAGCTAAATGGAATAACAAGGACCAACGTGTAACTTTTTTTATTTTTATACTTGAGAAATGTATATATGTTTCTTCAAAGCTTTAAAGATCTGGAGCTTATTTTGTTCTTTTTATTATTCATAACATGCTTTACTGATAATAACTTGTTTGCATTCATGCCTGTATATAATTAATATTTGGTCCATTTAATCTATTCTTTAATTAGTTCTCATTAAACGCCACCTTTGGATTTTTTATTTTTGAAATGCTGATTTTCAGTGTGATATTTTATCAGATAGAATTAGATAAAAATTAAAAAAAAAAAAAAAAATCACAATCCTATTAAACACACAAAAAATTAATGAAAATGTTTTATAAAAAATAAAAATAAAAAACCAACTAGGGGCTAACATAAAACAGGTGCACACAATCCCTAACAGAACAATGATATCACGGGCAAGAAAGAGCATAAAATTTTTTTTAAAAAGTAAGACACATGACTAACCATAAATCGGAACAGATGGTGAACTATCATGTTGGTGAAGTAGTGTGTGTGTGTGTGTGTGTGTGTGTGTGTGTGTCATTCTTTTTAAATGCTGTACATTACTAAGAAAAAATTTGGGAGCTCAGAATATGAGAACACCCTGAACACCACAAGCTCTTAAAATTTCATTTAATGCTGGTGCATGTTAAAAAAAAACGCATAATCTCCATCAACAACCTTCCGAATCAATCCTTGCAGCTTGTATTGCCATCTGTAAACAAACCTTATGATGGCACATTCCAAAAGTTTTTATGATCTGCACGTCTGATAGTGGCTTCTTTTATTAATCGTTATATATCACGTGTGTCTTACTGTATTTATGGCTACATATTGCTTCTATCGCACTGTTTTAGCATCTCCTACTCATACCTACTCATAAGACCACAGCTGCTTTCCAGGTTAGACGCCCACTTCATTACACTGCCCACAATGAGAAATTCTGCACCTATAATAGCAAGCCAAACAATTTTACAAGCCAAAGCTGTACTTTACGCACCCTTGGCTCAATGTCTGGTAGTACAAGCCACAAATCTACTATTCTGTGCTTCTTTGACAAATTTCTAACCAGTTGAACTAGGCGAGTCAGATCATTCCTGTCAGCTGCCAACCAGATGTTGTGTTTTATAACCTGGGTTTTAGTATCACTTACAAGATTTGATTTTGCCTGCATTGCAAAAGTTTTCATTTAGATGTAAGACTGACTTCAATCTTAATGAACAAAACAAATAGCAGGTTCTCATCATTGATCTAAAGCTCCCAGAAGCACTACAGCTAGCCAAATCATGCCTTTTTGTTTTGCACCCAAAAGCATTTGCATTATTGGCTTTACACAAGAACTATGGCAAAAAGCTAACCAGTTTATTTTAGTTTTGCTATCAATTGGCTTTCCTTGATCTCGCAATCTTGAGCCAGCCTACTCCAATCATTCTCTGGCTCAACTGCCAACCAGATTGGTTCGGTTTGTAATTGGGTTATGCACCACTTGCCAGATTTGATTTTGCATTACCATACAGCTCATCTTGGGCTGCACTACTTGAAATCAAGAACTTGATTCTGGATGTAAGATTGACTTTGTCCAAGAATAACAAAAGAAATACCAGATGCTTATCAACTGTAAGCTCCCACAGCTAGCCAAATCATTCAGTCAATAAATTTAATGCTGCTCGCTGAACAGGAGAGGTATAGCAAACCAAGTCAACCTATTTTAATATTTCCATCTGTGGCTTTCTGCTGTCTGGGAGTAAAGTGCTTGGAAAATCCTTAGTTATATGGTAGTTTATCATCATTGTACCATAGCCTGTCAGTCTAAAATTTAGACTCTAAATTAAACCTTCTACAGCACTTGGCTCAGTACACTGGGTGTCTAATGACCACCAATGTTTTTGAGAATGCCTGGAAATCTTGGTTTACAAACCTATATGTTAAGCTAAGTATCTAGTCAACCATATTTTCATTTCAGCTATATTCTGTATATTGCTGACACACTACACAGTGAAAAGGAATCAATGTTTTTCCAGGACCCTGGTGCTACACAAACAACATATAGCTGCATCAAACAACACAAAGTTACAGTACATAACAGAACAAAGAGCTGAGGAAAGTTAGTTGTCCTAGCACCATAAAGTGCATTGTGTGGAACTTATTGCAAACAGTACAGAAAAAAAAAAAAAAACAGTGCACGACAGAAAATGCAAAACAGAACAGAGCAGTGCAAAAATAGATACACAAAATACACAACATAGCACCAACAAGTATGCATATTATATGATGTGTTATACAGTACAATGTAAAAAAAAAAAACCCAGAAAAGAGGGTTCTTGGTGCCAGTTTGAAATGCGTGCAAAACAGCAACAGCAGCAAATAAATACTGTAAGTGTATAAGTACTGTTAGTATAAACAGCCTGTAAACAGTTATAATATGGGTGGAGCTATAGACATAGATGTATATGAATTGTGTGAAATCATATAATGCATTGCTGGGTGATGCTCACAGTATGTACTTGAGCATATACTTAATCAGATTATTACATACAGTGCCATGATTGTCAGATTTTTTATTTCTTTTTACTGGTCAAATTTTGACTTTTGCTTGGATTATGTCTATAGTAGCAACAGTTTTTATTATAAGTTTTATTAAATTAGTTGGATGTCACTATTACATATATTTCTGGCCAACAACCAAAAAACAAAGATGGTTTTCGCTTATATAACATACTTTGGAAACTCAAATTTAAGAATTATGCATACTTTTTGCTTACTTCCTTGTATGTAAACATTACAAAATAAATGTGCTGTTAGAAATATAGTCAGCCTAAAGAAGAGGTTTTAATTAGTGGCAATGACATACAGGTTGTTTTTTTTAGCTTACCTGAAATTGGAATTGGACCCAAGACTGAGTTATTCAAGCTCTGTCTACGTGGGAGACCTTGTTGCTACCCATGAGCCAATTAGACTATCTGGCTATGAACAGAAACTTGCTGGATTGACCTCCTGAGGACATTAGTGGCACTTCCAGGAGCTTACTGTGGAGGAAGGTGATCAGCCCTGCACTCAAAAGCTCCTCAATTCCTGCAGGGGTGTGTGATTGGACCGGAGAAGGCAGAAAAATTAATTAAGTGATCGGTACTGGACCAATACTGTACATTTGCCCAGTTTTTCACAATAGAGATTCCAGGGACCAGGGGACAAGTCTCTGCTAAGTTTAGAGTCAATGGCCATACTCCATGGCAGATGAAGCTGTTCCAACTAGCAATCATCACAAAACCAAGAAAAGGTTTTAATATTATATCTCTCAGTTGTGATACTGAATAAGTATACTAGCACTAAAACTTATAAAAGAATAATAATAGTGTATAAAAGAATAATACACAACATAAAATGTAGTATATCTGAAATCTGAAACCTGAGAGCAAAATATGCCATTCAGTTCAATTTAATTCATTTTTATTCGTATAGCACGTTTTACAATGAACATTGCCTCAAAGCAGCTTTACACAGATAATGTGGTGATAAAAATTAAATATGTTCTTTATAAGTAAGTTTGTCCCTGATGAGGGAGCCGGTGGCGACTGTGGCGACGAAAAACTCCCCTAAAATGGCATAAGGAAGAAACCTTGAGAGGAACCAGACTCAAAAGGGAACCCATCCTCATCTGGGTTGCACCAAATGTCCATTTATTACAGATAAACAGTTTTGCAGGGGTACAGTGATGGTGATCAGAAGCAAACTGTAGTCCTGAGTCAATGTAACAGACTGTTGACATTAACTACAGTCCAAATCCATCCTCAAAGCTCCCGTTTTTACTCCGGGATTTCATGGAACGACTCAAGGCGTTGATAAGAAACCGTCCCCAGCTGCACAGAGTGGCCTCCAAATGAAGAGCACACCACCGTCAACAAACCTGAGTGAACGTGTGAGAGTGAGGGGATGACAGCATACAAATAACCCAGTTCACCATACACTCTATTTCCACTATTAGCTTGGTCAGTCATCAGAAGAGAATTTCCTCCCAAATTTCGAACCCTAGAAGTAATGCTCCAGTCATGCCAGAAGCATCTAATGAAATTAACATTATTGGTGAATTCAAAGGACATCAGGACTTAGTCTATGGTTAGTGCTTTTTCTTTTAAACATATGTGCTTTTTTTATTTTTTCCTTTTTTTTAAACATCAAAGAGCAGCTATTTGAGAAGACATTGTGGTATGAACCTTCCAAGGTATGTAACCACCCCAGCCATTATTTTTTATTAGCGTAATCATATATTCCTCCACAGATTTTTCTTTAGTCCTTTTTCTCTGAGAAACCGTTTGCAAAATGTCAATGTGCTGACACTTTTTGTTATTAATTTCAACACCTGTCCAAGTCTAGTGTCATGTTTGTCTTTTGTTGCACATGTCATTCATCATAGCCTATACACCCTGAAGGGCTTCAAACAGCATCCTTCTAGTTTTGTTCTACATCTCTGGTTTTGAAAGAATGCCCTACGGCAGATGAAGAAAAGAAAAACTGTATTGCCCTTCTGGTGCATCGACTGTTCAGATCTTAGAAGATGTTCTGTTTAGCTCAATCTTACAGAATGTACAAAAGGAATCATACTTCTAAAAACTGAGACATAATTTCATTTAAAGTAAGTACTTTAACTAAAAGTGTTCATGTTTGGCTTCGTTTAGCTCTTTTGGGTTTAAACACCATATATTTGCATTGGTTTGCCATTATCCTTTATCCTGCAGCCATTTATTCTTTCCCTAAGTGTGTTCAATGTGTGAGGTCTCATATATTTTGATCAAGAGTGTCAATTTCTGAGATTTCTAGGCCTTTCATCTCATTAGTAAGTACTATTAACTAGTGAGTGTATCACATCTCCAAATTGATTTCTCAACCTGGGTATATGGGTATATCTACTTTGTCAGATATTGATCAAACTCTCTTCATCTTTTTGCAGCTAAAAATGCATTTTGTTCGCAGGAAAAAAAATCAATTCAAACTTTAAATATCAACTGGGACTGAAATTCTCATATTTGAAAACCATTACAAATGTCTACTGCATATTCTTTATGACTAAATTTTAGAAAAAAATACAAGGCTTGCTTGGTTCCTTGCTTCACTTATGCTGATAAACAAAAACTAGCCTTCTATCTCAAGCTAGCAAACTAAAACATAGTGGAAAGAAAAACCCAATGGTGGGCCGTGCATTTCATCACCTAGGCCTTCAGTGGTGTCCTACCTTAATCAATCCACCTCTTAATAATTTTATTGTTATGCCAAGGCTATAGAAACTTCTTTACAAAATTATACAGAAACATGTTCTTACAGAGCACTGCATTACAGACATATACAGACATAAAATGACCCCAGGTTTTCTGTGCATTTAGATTTATTTTTTTCATTCACAATCGTTTTCCTGAGGATTTGATTTATTATACGAATTTATTATACAAATTATACAATAAAGAAAACACACAAGTATAAATGGATCATTAAAAAGCTTAAAAACTGTTTTTTTAACTTTTCTTGAAAAGGTTTTATAAATGTCCTTGTAAGTGTTTCTGTCAAGCAACCGAGGAATGAAAAAACTGCTATTCAATACACATGAATATATTTGAACTTGTGCAGTTGTTTTGCTGACATGATTGGATGCCAGCTAGGGGGCCTGATTAGTCAAGTCAAGTCAAGTCAAGAAGCTTTTTTTGTCATTTGTACTATACACAGTGGTACACAGTACACATTGAACATGAGACAATGTTCTTCCAGGACCCTGGTGCTACACTAACAACATAGAGCTACAACACACAACATAAAACTACATAAACTGCATCGACTGCAACCTAGTGCTAACAGTGCAGACAAAAAACATTGCAGACAGATAACGCAAGACAGTGTGGGACAAATACACATAACACAATATATAAAATAACGCCAACCAGTAAACCTACTGTCTTAGTATTTAATACAGTTATACTTACAGTTATGGAATACAGTGACAGTGTATTTAATTAGTTAATTAAAGATACAGCTTCAAGCAGGTTGGGTTTTAACTTTTGGGTTTAAGTACTATATATTTGCATTAGTTTGCCATTGGTTTGCCCTGATGGCCCAGTGGAAAAACCTATTGTGGAAAAACTAACAAAAAAACCCCAGCAATATATATACACAGAGGGTCATGCAGACATTCAGGGTGATTCACTATCTTCTGATATTAGTTAGAAATATAAAAAATAGAAACACAAATCCACCTCCTATTAGTCATGAGCTGTCCGTCATGAAATCTCCAGCTAAAACAGCTTCACATCTGGGCAATAATACAAATTTCACAATGCAATGAGCATGAGCTGTCAAAAATGTAATTATTTCCCAGTAGTTCAGATACAAAGTAGTGCCTTAACTGTTCATCAAGAAAAAATACATCACTTTTTTTGGTTTGTTTAATTTTACCCCCAATGACAGTCGTGCACTTTTTTCTTAGCTAATTGTCTGGATTTCTGTACTTTTTTATTTACTGCTCATACTAATGTACGTAAAAAAGCGTTGCATTTCTTACATTATATTAAATAAAATATTTTCATAATGAAACAACCCAGCCATTAGGGGGGCACAAGCCAGTGCACTCTTAGTGCCGGTCCCAAGCCCGGGTAAATGGGGAGGGTTGCGTTAGGAAGGGCATCCAGCGTAAAACATGTGCCAAATCAAATATGCGGATCACAAAGGAGAATTTCATACCGGATCGGTCGAGGCCCGGGTTAACAACGACCGCCACAGGTATCGTTAGCCGACAGGGTACCGGTGGAAATTGGGCTACTGTTGGCCGAAGGAGGAGAAGGAGAGGAGGAAGACGTCTACAGAGACGGCAGGAAAAGGAGCAGTGTAGGAGAGTAGAGGTTCGGGTTGGTACTTTAAATGTTGGTACTATGACGGGTAAAGGGAGAGAGATAGCTGATATGATGGAGAGGAGAAAGGTAGATATGCTGTGTGTTCAGGAGACCAAGTGGAAAGGGAGTAAGGCCAGGAACATTGGAGGTGGATTTAAACTGTTTTATCATGGTGTGGATGGGAAGAGAAATGGTGTAGGGGTGATTCTGAAGGAAGAGTACAGTAAGAGTGTAGTAGAGGTGAAGAGAGTTTCTGATAGGGTGATGAACGTGAAGATGGAAGTTGAAGAACTGATAATAAATGTCATCAGTGCCTATGCTCCACAAGTTGGCTGTGAGATGGAGGAAAAGGAAAGATTCTGGAGTGAATTAGATGAAGTGGTAGATGGTGTACCTAGGAAAGAACGATTGGTGATTGGGGCAGACTTTAATGGGCATGTAGGTGAAGGGAACAGAGGTGATGAGGAGGTGATGGGTAGGTATGGTTTTAAGGAGAGGAATGTGGAAGGGCAGATGGTGGTAGATTTTGCTAAAAGGATGGAAATGGCAGTGGTGAACACGTATTTTAAGAAGAAGGAGGATCATAGGGTGACGATAAGAGTGGAGGAAGGTGCACACAGGTGGACTATGTGCTATGCAGGAGATGCAACCTGAAGGAGATTGGAGACTGTAAGGTGTTGGCGGGGACAGTGTAGCTAGACAGCATCGGATGGTGGTCTGTAGGATGGTTTTGGAGGCGAAGAAGAAGAGGAGGAATGTAAGGATTGAAAGAAGAATAAGATGGTGGAAACTGAAGGAGGAAGAGTGTAGTGTGAGGTTCAGGGAAGAGGTCAGACAGGGGCTCGGTGGTGGTGAAGAGGTGCGGATGATTGGGGAACTACTGCAGGAGTGATGAGGAGGCAGCTAGAAAAGTACTTGGTGTGACATCTGGAAATAGAAAGCAAGACAAGGAGACGTGGTGGTGGAATGAGGAAGTGCAGGAGAGCATTAGGGAAAGAGGTTGGCAAAACAGAAGTGGGATCGACAGAGTGATGAGAAAAGTAGGCAGGAGTACAAGGAGATGCGGCAGCAGGTAAAAAGGGATGTGGCGAAAGCCAAGGAAAAGGCATATGAGGAGCTGTATAAGAGGTTGGACACTAAGGAAGGAGAAAAGGAGTTATACCGATTGGCCAGGCAGAGGGACCGAGCTGGGAAGGATGTACTGCAAGTTAGAGCAATAAAGGATGGAGAGGGAAATGTGTTGACTAGTGAGGAGAGTGTGTTGAGAAGGTGGAGGGAGTATTTTGAGCAGCTGATGAATGAGGAAAATCACAGAGAGAGAAGGTTGGAGGATGTGGAGTTGGTGAAGCAGGATGTAGATAGGATTAGTAAGGAGGAAGTGAGAGCAGCGATTAAGAGGATGAAGAATGGAAAGTCGGTTGGACCAGATGACATACCGGTAGAGGCGTGAGATGTTTAGGAGAGATGGCAGTGGAGTTTTTAACCAGATTGTTTAACAGGATTCTGGAAGGGGAGAGGATGCCTGAGGAATGGAGAAGGAGTGTGCTGGTACCGATCTTTAAGCATAAGGGAGATGTGCAGACCTGCAGTAACTACAGGGGAATTAAGTTGATCAGTCACACCATGAAGTTATGGGAAAGAGTAGTGGAAGCCAGGCTGAGAGAAGAGGTGACCATCTGTGAGCAACAGTATGGTTTCATGCCGAGGAAGAGCACCACAGATGCCTTATTTGCTTTGAGGATGTTGATGGAGAAGTATAGAGAAGGACAGAAGGAATTGCATTGTGTATTTGTGGATTTAGAGAAAGCGACGACAGAGTGCCAAGAGAGGAGTTGTGGTATTGTATGAGGAAGTCAGGTGTGTCAGAGAAGTATGTAAGGGTGGTGCAGGACATGTATGAGGACAGTGTGACGGCAGTGAAGTGTGCAGTAGGTACGACAGACTGGTTCAGAGTGAAGGTTGGACTGCATCAAGGATCGCCCTGAGCCCTTTCCTGTTTGCAGTGGTGATGGACAGGTTGACGGACGAGGTCAGACAGGAGTCTCCTGGACTATGATGTTTGCAGATGATATTGTGATTTGTGGTGAGAGTAGAGCAGGTTGAGAAGAGCCTGGAGAGGTGGAGATATGCGCTGGAGAGAAGGGGAATGAAAGTCAGTAGGAGTAAGACAGAGTACATGTGTGTGAATGAGAGGGAGGGCAGTGGAGTGATGCGGTTGCAGGGAGAAGAGGTGGAGAAGGTGGAGGAGTTCAGGTACCTGGGGTCAACAGTGCAAAGTAATGGAGAGTGTGTTAGAGAAGTAAAGAAAAGAGTGCAAGCAGGGTGGAGTGGGTGGAGAAGAGTGACAGGAGTGATTTGTGATAGTAGGGTATCTGCAAGAATGAAAGGGAACGTTTATAGGACTGTGGTGAGACCTGCGATGTTGTATGGATTAGAGACAGTGGCATTGAGTAAAAGGCAGGAGGCAGAGCTGGAGGTAGCAGAGCTGAAGATGTTAAGGTTTTCGTTGGGAGTGACGAGGATGGACAAGATTAGAAATGAGTTTATTAGAGGGACAGCACATGTAGGATGTTTTGGTGACAAGGTGAGGGAGGCGAGATTGAGATGGTTTGGACATGTGCAGAGAAGGGACATGAATTATATTGGTAGAAGAATGCTGAAGATGGAGCCACCAGGTAGGAGGAAAAGAGGAAGGCCAAGGAGGAGGTTCATGGATGTGGTGAGGGAAGATATGCAGGTAGTTGGTGTGAAAGAGGCAGATGTAGAGGACAGGGTGGTATGGAGACGGATGATCCGCTGTGGCGACCCCTAATGGGAGCAGCCGAAAGAAGAAGAAGAAGAAGAAGATATACTGTATAGTATAATTAAAATAAGTCTACACTGTTTTGTATTACCGTACATTGGAAAAACATTCTCAAGGACATATTTCGAATCCGATAGAACATTAAGTTATCAGTTTCTCAGACTTGACAAAAGACAGTGTGGTGCACGTTTACTGAACCATTTATCTGTTATGCCCATTAATCTTGTATCCCGAGATTTATGAAGCAGCAGTAATGGGAATCATCAAATGCACCCAAATGTAAAGAAATGTAAAAAAAACCCACTAAATTTAAGAACAAGAAAGATATCAATGAAAGCAAACACCTTAGCATTGCATTGTACACTGAAAATAATTATATATATATATATATATATATATATATATATATATATATATATATATATATATATATATATATATATATTTTCCTCACTGTATATATATATATATATATATATATATATATATATATATATATATATATATATATATACAGTGAGGAAAATAAGTATTTGAACATCCTGCTATTTTGCAAGTTTTCCCACTTAGAAATCATGGAGGGGTCTGAAATTGTCATCGTAGGTGCATGTCCACTGTGAGAGACATAATTAAAAAAAAATCCAGAAATCACAATATATGATTTTTAAACTATTTATTTGTATGATACAGCTGCAAATAAGTATTTGAACACCTGTCTATCAGCTAGAATTCTGACCCTCAAAGACCTGTTAGTCTGCCTTTAAAATGTCCACCTCCAATACATTTATTATCCTAAATTAGATGCACCTGTTTGAGGTCGTTAGCTGCATAAAGACACCTGTCCACCCCATACAATCAGTAAGAATCCAACTACTAACATGGCCAAGACCAAAGAGACCAAAGACACTAGAGACAAAATTGTACACCTCCACAAGGCTGGAAAGGGCTACGGGGAAATTGCCAAGCAGCTTGGTGAAAAAAGGTCCACTGTTGGAGCAATCATTAGAAAATGGAAGAAGCTAAACATGACTGTCAATCTCCTCGGACTGGGGCTCCATGCAAGATCTCACCGTGGGGTCTCAATGATCCTAAGGAAGGTGAGAAATCAGCCCAGACCTACATGGGAGGAGCTGGTCAATGACCTGAAAAGCTGGGAGCTGGGACCACCGTTTTCAAGGTTACTGTTAGTAATACCGTAAGACGTCATGGTTTGAAATCATGCATGGCACGGAAGGTTCCCCTGCTTAAACCAGCACATGTCCAGGCACGTCTTAAGTTTGCCAATGACCATTTGGATGATCCAGAGGAGTCATGGGAGAAAGTCATGTGGTCAGATGAGACCAAAATAGAACTTTTGGGTCATAATTCCACTAAACGTGTTTGGAGGAAGAAGAATGATGAGTACCATCCTAAGAACACCATCCCTACTGTGAAGCATGGGGGTGGTAGCATCATGCTTTGGGGGTGTTTTTCTGCACATGGGACAGGGCGACTGCACTGTATTAAGGAGAGGATGACCGGGGCCATGTATTGTGAGATTTTGGGGAACAACCTCCTTCCTCAGTTAGAGCATTGAAGATGGGTCGAGGCTGGGTCTTCCCACATGACAATGACCAAGCACACAGCCAGGATAACCAAGGAGTGGCTCTGTAAGAAGCATATCAAGGTTCTGGCATGGCCTAGCCAGTCTCCAGACCTAAACCCAATAGAGAATCTTTGAGGAGCTCAAACTCTGTGTTTCTCAGCGACAGGCCAGAAACCTGACTGATCTAGAGAAGATCTGTGTGGAGGAGTGGGCCAAAACCCATCCTGCAGTGTGTGCAAACCTGGTGAAAAACTACAGGAAACGTTTGACCTCTGTAATTGCAAACAAAGGCTACTGTACCAAATATTAACATTGACTTTCTCAGGTGTTCAAATACTTATTTGCAGCTGTATCATACAAATAAATAGTTAAAAAATCATACATTGTGATTTCTGGATTTTTTTTTTTTAGATTATGTCTCTCACAGTGGACATGCACCTACGATGACAATTTCAGACCCCTCCATGATTTCTAAGTGGGAGAACTTGCAAAATAGCAGGGTGTTCAAATACTTATTTTTTTCACTGTATATAATTATTATAGTAGGTTGGTGTAAGTCTTTTTGAATAATAACTACTGAAACCATAAGGTGACTTGGTGGTTATTCCATTAATAATGGCTGGCCACAAGTTAAATATAGTGTAGCCACAATTTTTTTCAGGCCAGCAACTAAGCATCCTACAACCACATTTTTTTTTTATTTAAAATAAAATAAATAAAATAATGATAATTAATTTAAATTTAAAGTGTATATATGTTATAAAGTGCATCCAGAAAGTAATCACAGCGCTTCACTTTTTCCACATTTTGTTACATTACAGCCTTATTCCAAAATGGATTAAATTAATGATTTTCCTTAAAATTCTACAAACAATACCCCATAATGACAATGTGAAAAAAGTAAAAAAAAAAAAGAAAGAAAATATTATGTTCGTCAGTATTTACAGCCTTTGCTCAATACTTTGTTGAAGCACATTTGGCACCAATAACAGGCTCAAGTCTTTTTGAGTATGATTCTACAAGCTCAGCACACATATTTTTGGTCAGTTTCTCCCATTCTTCTTTGCAGAACCTTTCAAGGTCCATCAGGTTGGATGGGAAGCATCGCAACGTCGGTCATTTACAGATCTCTCCAGGGATGTTCAATTGGGTTTAAGTTTCGGATCTGGCTGGGCCAGTCAAGGATGTTCACTGAGTTGTCCTTTGTCTTTGTTATCTTGGCTGTGTGCTTAGGGTTGTTGTCCTGTTGAAAGATTAACTGTTGCCGCAGTCTGAGATCCAGATCGCTCTGGAGCAGGTTTTCATCAAGGATGTCTCTGTACATTGCTGCATTTATCTTCTCTCAATTTTGATCAATCTCCCAGTTCTACCCTCTCTTAAACATCCCCACAGCTTGATGCAGCCACCACCATGCTTCATTGTAGGGATGGTATTGTCCAGGTGATGAGCGGTGCCTGGGTTTCTCCAGACATGACTCTTGGCATTCAAGAATTATGTTTCTCATGGTCTGAGAGTTCTTCAGGTGCTTTTTGGCAAACTCCAGATGGGCTGTTATGTGCCTTTTACTGAGGAGTGACGTCCATCTGGCCACTCTATCAAACAGGCCTAATTGGTGGAGTGCTACAGAGATGGTTGTTCTTTTGGAAGTTTTTCCTCTCTCAACAGAGAGAAGCTGGAGCTCTTTCAGAGTGACAATCAGGTACTTAGTTACCTCCCTGACTAAGGCCCTTCTCCCCCAATCACTCAGTTTGGCCGGGCGGCCCACTCTAGGAAGAATCCTGGTGATTACGGAAATTTTTGTGTAAACTTCCCCAAATCTGTGCCTCAATACAATCCTGTCTTGGAGGTCTACAGACAATTCCTTGGACTTCAATACTTGGTTTGTGCTCCAACTTTATAACCTCTATCGCTGTAAAGATGCTTATCCATTGTTAAAAGTGCTATACAAATAAATCTAATTAATTTATTCATAATCTGTTCGTGAGTTACATCCTTTTAATACACTTACTATTTGTCTAAATTTTGTATTCCTGCATGATGTAATGATTGATACAGTGCACTATTCAAAAGCAGGTTTTGAATCTGTTTCCTCTCAAGGTTATCTATAGTCATCCATGTCAGCTCAGAGAGCTTGTCCTTGTTACCTGAAGTCAGAATTGTAAAAGAGGAAATATAGGAAATACAGATTTTCAATTTACTATGTTTACTATTTGAGGGAACAAGGAATAGATGCAGTACAACATTACTGATTAGATTAAACATCATTCTTATCACGCATCTTATCAACTAGGAAACATTGTGATAGTTCCACTGTACTCTAGAGATATTGATAGATTTTATTATTTTCATCAAAAATCAGCTCAAGCAATCCCCGCTTATATGTTATCTCAATAGCCTGGTGTAATAAGTATATCTAAAATAGAGTGCAATACGAATACAAATGTCATGCCTCAGTATTTATAGCAACTACCTTGATAATAATATGAATATAGACATGTTTAAACTGACATTTGTGCATAGAGCAATTATTTTAGACAAAAGGCTTTGGAAAAAAAAAAAAAATCATTCATAAATTATTACAATAATAATTTTATTATATTAACCCTGTACCTGACAGTATAGCGATACTTTCTTTTACATAATAAAAAGCAATTATGTTTTTTTTTTCCTTTATTTTTTTTTCAGTTTTGCATTATTAAAATCACTCAATCAGTTATTCTACTATTTAACATTTTACCAAATTTACTTACACTATATTTCCAAAAGTATTGGGTCACCTGGTCATAAGTATGGTATGTGTATTTGAGCATTGCATTCCACAATTAGTCAATTTGCTCTTATAATTTCCTCCACTCCTCTGGGAAAATGTTCCACTAGATTCTGGAGTGTGCTTATGGATATTTCTGTTCATCAGCCACAAGGGTGTTACGAAAGGCAGGTACTAATGTAGGTGAGGAGACCTGGGGTGCAGTCAGGTATTCAGTAGGGATGAGATCAGAGCCACTCGAGGTCTTCTTCTCCAAAGCATGTAAACCAGATCTTCAAGGAGCTCACTTTGTGCACAGGGGCATTGCCATGCTGGAACAGGTTTGGGTTTCAAGTAAATGCAAAATTTTATTAAAGTGCATCTAAAGACGTCCTACACAATTGAGTGCCTCCAGCTTTGTGGAAACAATTTGGAAAAGAACCACTTATATCAGGAAATGTCAGGTGACCCAATACTTTTTGGAAATATAGTGTATTTTGCATCTTATTATTATCTTCCCTTACATATTAGCATGCTGCAACTGTCATATCTTTATGATCGATGCTTACGCTTGTACCAAGAACAGCACAAGAACAGTACGACCTTCAACAATGTATTTTGTTATCATTTACTAACATGTAATATGTTTTTTTTATTTTCAAGAACGTGTACTTTACCTGAGTATTATCATTTAGGGACTTTGACTTCACTCCTATTTAATTAGTAATTTGTTATTACTTTGAAGTAAACACATAATCTGCTTTAAATAAGAACCTGTTGCAAGACCATAAGCGAAACCATACTGTTCTCTCAGTGGAGTAAAGGTTTTCCCACAATGTGGCTGTAACTATAAAACACTCGCTCCTTAAAAAGGTTTGATGTGCAGGAGAGTGGAAGACTGAACTGAAAAAAAAGAAAAGAAAATAGAGTTCTTAAAGATCAGCACTTTTACTTTTGTTGCTTACGTACATTTAAAATCAAGTAGCATTGTACTTCCACCTCAGCAGAAAGTTGTAATTCGCTCTAAATAAGGGCATCTACCAAATGCAATAAATGTAGATGTATCGATGCACTTTACGTAGCTTTGTGTTGTGTTGTAGCTCTATGTTGTTTAGTGTAGTACCAGGGTTCTGGAGGAATGTTGTCTCGTTTTTACTGTGTAATGTGTACCATTGTGTATAGTAGAAATGACAATAAAAGCCACCTGATTTGACTTGACTTGAGCTTCATTTTAAATCCCAGCAACGCCAAGCTGCTGTTCCTGGGCCTTTGAGGAAGACCTTTGATCTTTAGCTATTTATTTATATAAATAATACAATTGTCATTTCGGGTAAGAGCATCTATTAAATGCCATAAATGTAATGTAAACGAGTATGCTTGTTTTTACTGGATTAATGTTAAAGCAGAGGATTTGTTTACTTACAGAAAAAGTTTATTTCATCTGCCATTAAATACAATTATTTTTATTTTTAACCAATCAAATTCGAATTTGGTGTCAAACATGACTTCAGCACATACAAAAAGACAACTGTCTCGAATTGCTTTTACAGTTTATTCACTAGGAGCACCAGCATATCCATCCTAGCTGGTTTCAGTCAGACACATTGCCATGGTACAGTGTTGCCCCTGTGCTGAAAAAGATTTCTGAAAAGGAACACAGATTTTACATGGTATTTTATATGGTATATTAAAAAAACAACTCTTAAAGTGAATCTTCTCCACTGTCATTTGGAGAATTTAGCTAATAATCCAGCCAATATGGCAGCATCAATTGAACAGTGGGATCAGAGAGCATTGCAGTGGCATTTGTGCTTTGTTCTAAAGGGAATGTTTTACATTAAACACCTAATGAACATATGACAATTATAATGTTACAGTAAAACCGAATGTCAACATTGTATGGTCCTTATATTAGTTTTTTCTACATATTTACCTTATTATTTCCATCTTGGCTATAGTAGTGAGAATGTTTTTGCACCTGCAATGGAATGTAAGATGTAACCTATCTTAGGTCTTGGATCTAAACAAGATAACACCACTTGAGTATTTGCAAGTTTATGTTTTTCTTTTTCATGACAGATTGGATGCTTTCTCATTCATCAATAAGATGGCTGTGTTCAGCAGCGTAAAAACTACTTTCAGGTATTACCAACTGACACTTTCTTCTTCTCAGAGGGCATTTGTTAACTCCAGCAGTGTTCTTAGGGCCTTGTTAACAGATTCCAAAACATCTGGGTCTTGCCATGTTAAAATCAAATGCCAGGTCTTCAGAGAGACCTGCTCTGATATTCTGTCAGTCATCATTTGTCTAGATCTCCATCTTGTTTGGCATTTTGGTAGAAGTGCATGTGCTGGTAGGTTAAGCTCTTTCAGTGTAACTTCTAATGTGACCCTGTTGCTGTGAGAAATAAAGCCTACCCACATTCTGCAAAGGCCTCTTGCATGACTGCAGCCATCATTACCTTTTATTGCATTTTAAACAGCAAACATATGAAAAATATTAAAATGTCATACAAACTACAGATAATATTAAATGTATAGAAAAATGTTGAAATGCAACATCACCTATACACCACTGTAGCAGTAGGGGCACGGGCCAGCACTGGTTTGTGAATAAAGGACAAAGCCAATGAAAGTAATAGGTAAGGATCAATCACTTGTTTATAATTTACAATAAAGGGTGTTCTCTGTTTCAGTGAACAGCAGAGAGAAAAAAAGGGGGAAGGGTAAGAAAGAAGAAATAAAGGAAAGAAAGAAAGAAAGAAAGAAAGAAAGAAAGAAAGAAAGAAAGAAAGAAAGAAAGAAAGAAAGAAAGAAGAACTTGCAAAAAGTAAGGTTTTTGCTTAGGGTCCAAGTAACTGGTAAGCTACCAGCTTCTCTTAATAACCTGTTGACTCCTTGCCATTGTTTCTTCTCTGAGCTATTGAGCTCTCCCCAGTGGTGCCAAAAACCAGAACAAGGAAGGAAATTATGCACAGGTGTATAATGACACCGCTGCTTTCACAACTACAAATGTCAATTACTATATGCAGTATTAATCCAAAGTTCTGATTTTACCACAGTTCTAGTTTAGGCTATGCCAAAATGCATCTTACTATACATATATAGTACATTCTTATAATATATTTCAAGATTTATACAAATAAATATGTAGTCTATTTAAAATATACCAATATATGTGTTATATATACTTTTTAAGTGAGCAAAACACCAGTTTTCAGGTCTAGCCTGTCTGAAGATGCATTCGTTTAGTCACAGTAAACACCTTATAATGTTAGATGTGTTATCTGTTCTAATGCAGACTTGTTGCTCTTCGGTTAAACCTTGTGATGCTAATGCTTCTTTCATGCTCTGGGCTGTGTTGTCCTCCATGCGCATGATGAATTTAAAAAAAAATGTCTGTAAACATCACGTTTTCAGATTTAAAGCCAATGTTCAGGCTGAAACCCATATAGTCTTTTGGCTGAACCATATTTCTGTGGTTGTGGTCAAAATACTCCACTTGAAGCTTGGCATTAACCATTGCCTTATTTTTTTATTGATTGATTGATTGATGTGTTTGATTGCTTGATTAATTGACTGATTGATTGCTCATTGGTGGACAGTATCGAAGTAAATGTAATTCGTGAAAATTATTGCGTATTGCCATTTAGGGAAACTTTTTTTCTGAAACTTCACTACATTTCAAAGTCAAATATTTGACTTTATACTCAATGAAATTTAGCAAAATCCGTAATTCCTTTTTTTTATTTATGAGCGGATAAAAACTTAACGGGTCAAGCACACAGTAAGCCACAGATCAGGGTGGAGAACGCACTCTGTTTTGAACGTGTTTTGATTGCCATTTGATGGTATCTGCTTAGCACCAACATACAGTTCAGCAAAAGTCCAACAACAAGCAGAATATTTTAAGAGTACTAAATGATGAAAGAAACTCCTGACTCTAACATGCCACAACACCCGTGGCTTATTTGCGGGATTTTTTTTTACTAATTAAATCGAATTTAGGTTTTGACTAATTAATATCATTCTAATAATAGATATATGTGCTACGAGTAACATGTCTTTTCACAAAGAGTTGATTAAGCAAAAGTCTTGTGACAAAACTGATAATAATAACATTATAGCCATAATAAATCATTGTACTTTGGATACTTAAGTACATTTGAAGGCAAATGCTTGTACTTTTACTTAAATAAAAGTTCAAAGGGAGCCCTTTTACTGGTGTAATATTTCATTGGGTGTATCTCTAACTTAACTCAAGTACATGGTCTACTGTGATTGATTGATACATTTTTTGTTTGTAAATGATTGTTATGTTTGGTTATGACCACAAAAGTAAAATAGATTCATGGTGGTGTATATAGGTGTATACAGAACTTCGGTGTATACAGAAACCACATCTTTGGCGAAAGTAGAGCATTATTCTACTGAATATGCTTAGAATTAATATTTGCTTGTGATTAATTATTATTATTATTATTATTATTATTATTATTATTATCATTATTATTACTACAATAAGTGTGGTCTGGCCTTGTTGCATGGCATTCTTCCTTCTTCATTCCTTGCTCTCATCCTTCTTCTTAAACCCAACATATCTTCAATTATCGCAGGGTGGTTTCTCTTTGCAATCATTTTAAGTTTTTTTTTCAAGGAATTTGCACCCACTTCTCCTTGCTCAATCAGTAAGACAACTGTGATTAGCTGCCTTCATATACCGTCCAATGTATGTTACTGCATTTGCAAAATAAAGTCTGCTCATACCATGGCATTCTATAATTAGTTCTCTATGTGTTTATATTGTATTATAAATATTATATGAAAACATGTCTTAGCCTATAAGTCTAGATTGAATTAAATATAATAATGCCTACAAGCAATCACCTTTTAAGGTGCACAGTGCATAAACAAATTCATCTGAGTGTGAGGGCAAGGTTAGGGAGAAGAGGATGCTTTCTGCTTTACTTTTTGTCACTGACTCAGATCATTTATTTATTTTCTCTTATTTATTTATCTTCTTCCCATGCTAGGGGACATGCCAACAGAGAAACAGCTCATCCTTGCACTTGGGATTAGAACTTGGGGTCAGATTAGTTACCTATGCTCCTTTATCTTATCTCCTATCATTCCTTTTTCTAAAAGAAAGATTGATTTTGTTGGCTTTGTTATTTATTTTATTTATTTTTTTGGCTGCATCCACCCATTTGTTTCCGCTTTATAATTCTAAAATATATTTTTTGTTTAGATAACATAAATAAAGTGCTGATGATTTTTATTGCACAATGTAAAAATACATTTCTGATTACTTTTATTGTTATGGCAACTATGTAAATACAAAAAAGAAATAATTGAGGGATAGTAATGGTAGGTGAACAACAATAAAACCTTTTTTTATTTTTTTATTAATTAATCAAATACTAATAGTATTGTGATCTGGTACACACTCATTAAGTTGTGTAATGGTGCAGCAGGGTCTGCCTTAATCCTCCTGGGCATGGAATTCACCAGAGCTGCACAGGTTGTTGCTGGGATCCTCATCCACTCCTTCATAATGGCATCATGGAGCTGCTGGATGTTAGATACATGGCACTTCTCCACCTTGCACTTGATGGTGCACCACAGGTGCTCAATAGGGTTCATGTCTGGAGATATGCTTGGCCACTCCATCACCTTCACCTTTCTCAGCAAAGCAGGTGTTATCCAGGCAGTCTGATGGCGGTCGTTATTATGTCGGAAAACTGCCATTTAGCAGTTTCTGAAGGAGGGCATCATGTTCCTCTTTAGAATGTCACAGTACATGTTGGAAACCATGTTTCCCTCAATGAACCACACCTCCAGTACCAGCAGCACTCATGCAGCCCCAGAACATGATGCTACCACCACCATGACTGTAAGCAAGACACAATTTTCTTGTTAGTCTTCACCAGGGCCTTACCACACATGCTGGACATCAACTGAAGTTAATCTTAGTCTCATCAGACCAAAGAACATTCTTCCATTAATTTATGCTCTTGGCCAGGTTGTCTTCAGCAAACTGTTTGTGGGACTTCTTGTGGGCCAGCTTCAAAAAAGACTTTCTTTTGGAAAGATGTCCATGCAAACTGACCATATGGTCCGATCACTCATGGGTGGATCTTCTGCTTCTGCACCCTCTAAAGCAAGGCTGCAGCACTCATGCATGTGTTCTTTGAAGCCAGCTTCTGTACCTGACTCACAGCACAAGGACTCAACTTCTTCAATAGACCCTTGCAATGCCTGTTCTGAGTGGAACCCGTCTTGGAAAACCTCTGTAACTCAGTTTCAGGGTGTTATGCTCTTCATACAGCCTCGGCCATATTTGTGCAAAGCAACAATTCTAATTCTATCTATCTAAATCCCCAAATAAAAAAAAAATTGTGACATTTGGGATTTGGGAATAAAAATATAAGTGCAATGGCGGCCGTGCATTTGGTACCTGGGCCTGTCGCATTTATAGCAACTATCAATACTATACAAAAACGCAATATAGCAATGCGTGGCATTACAGAGAGAGAAGCATTTCACATATGGAGGGTGAAAACCATTTTACTAAAGCAAGAAACCCAGTTAACACAACTCCAAACCTTTAGACGACCACTGCAACTGTGCCACCTACATCATCTGGAGCAGTTCAGAATCAAAATTTTGTCTAAGAACATGACAAAAACAAATAAAATTGTAAATAAAATACAACCTACTCAAATGCAGACTTATAATTTGCACCACTTCTCAGAGGCTGTAATCCAGTGGTACGGCTCGTATTCACTGGTCTGGAAGTGGAGAACAAACCCTTTCCCGGGCTGAGACAAGCTAGCTAGCTTTGGGGTTGGATGACCTCTTCTCATGATGTCTAGCTTTTCTTCAAAATGTATTTTTAAGTATGTCAGAGAGCAAATGAATTTCTCTTTCTCCGTAGGCATTAAAAAGTTTAACTCAGATGTATTAATGTGTGCAGAGCTACAGATGTGTTTTGCCAAATAGAACTTAGCTGTAACAGTTTCCCTCTGACCAACCAATCAGAGGACAGAAAAATGCTGATGCTATTCTGGGCCAGCTATAACTTTGCAGGCCCTGGGCAGATTAGATTGACATGGCAGCACATGAAGGCTGAAATCTGATTGGACAAAAAACTAATATCCACATACACGTACTGGAAGCAGTGCAGCCAAGAGAAACGCTACGAAATAAAGAGAATAAACTGTTGGGAATAAATGAATACAATTTCATGGAACAAATATTAGAATTTAGGTTCTAATAGTGTTTAGGCCAGCAGAGAAGGCTTTGCTGACCGCCCGCCACTGTATAAGTGATATAAATAATTTGCAAATCTCATAAATCCATATTCTTTTCACAATAAACCAAACAACCATATCAAATGCATAAACTGAGAATAAACACCATTTAAATGGAAAAAAAAAAAATAGGTCATTTGGAATTTTGTTAAAAATGGTACATTTCTTTAGTTTATACATTTGATATTTGTTCTAGGTTCTGCTGTGAATACAGTATTGGTGTATGAGATTTGCAAATCATTTAATTTACATTTTATACAATCCCAAATTAATTTTTTTTTTATTGTGGTTTACATTATAGTGATGGGATTGTTAGCATAGTTCATGATATAATCACAACAAACATAAAGACCATTTGCAATATGTGGCATCTGTTGCTCACACAAAATTAAATGTTCATTGACAATAACATTGAAAAATAATTTAAACTGCATTTAAAACTCACACTTCCTGATGTGTCTCTATACTAAAAAAAAAAAGACAAAAGGCGACTTATTGATCATTAGTCATGTTGGTTACTACAGGATTTTGCATATCTATTTATTTTTTTTTTATTATTGTTTTTATAATTTATATTTACAGTTAAATACATGAATGTGCAATGTTTTTATTCCATAAAAAATACAAATAAATAAATACATACATACATACATACATACATACATACATACATACATAGATACATAAATAAATAAATAAATAAATACATACATACATACATACATACATACATACATACATACATAAATAAATAAATAAATAAATAAATAAATAAATAAATAAGCATCATGACAGATTTGGATTACCGATATTGATCTGAGCATACATGATGGATACATGGAAAAACATTTAGTCAGCAAATGCATGTATTTGAAAGGGGTTTCTGGCTGATAAATGTATTTTCAAGGACACTGCTTGTGCCAGGTTTCTTCTGCCTCTTGCGAATCACACTGCAAGGTTTTATAATTAGCCTAGTAAATGACATTCAGTGAAGAGCATTAATGTTATGATTACTGCAAGCACTGGAAAGGAATGTTGAATGAATAGGGGTGCATTCGTTAGTAGGGATCCATTAAAAAATGTTTAAAGAGAAAGATGGGATGGAAGGGGAAGGTGATGGTTACACTACATACTGTATACACAGTAAGAGTTATAAACAAGTCTGGAGGGTTTCTGGGATCGTTGGCCATTGCAAATAATCAGTTGTCAGTTTAGTTTGTAGTGTAACCATTTATTTATTTATTTAATCTGTAGGTTGGTTTTAGCAGCTCAGTCCAAGTCATGAACACTGCTTCCAAATCAGGGGGTGCTAAAATAAACTTTATTATAAGACGAATGTATAGATGACTGACCTACATTTTACCCTAAAAATACTATGTGCATATTACACCATATTGCTGGTTAATTTATAATAGACATTGTCAAAGAGCAGCTTTACAGAAACCTGAATTACATATATTTAGATCCCCAATGAGCCAGAGATGACAGTAGCTCTTAGATAATAGGAGGAAGAAACCTTGAGAGGAACCAGGCATGAAAAAAGGTACTTCTGAGCGAACACAACAAATGAACACATATCTCTCAAAAAGTGACCCATAAGCAAACAATACAGGTGGTCTGAGAAGGCTATTTAGGATTGTGGTCCAGCTGATTTGTGCATTTTGAAAGCAACTTGCTCTCCGTCCACTTCACATTTAGTTTCATACTGTAGATAAAGAAGTGAGGGTTGCTGTGCATGCTTCTTATAGCTGCAACTTTTTTGTCACCTAAAAGAAAAACAGCTTAGAAGGCTTTCTGTGGGGTCATGTGTTCCCACATTAAGGTCAGTATGTTGGGTAGGAACATGATAAATGGGCTAATAGAGCTCTTGTGACACGGACAATTATGCTATAGAGCTTAACTTACTGCAAATACTTTAAAGACAGCTCAACAGGCAGAATCTTATATCTTATTCAAAAATCAGTGAGTTCCAAACATTCAAGTGACAAAAACAAAGATTGAAACGCACAACAAGATGATAGCAAAACCTCGCAATCAGAGTGTGGAGTGGCCAATGAATGAAAATGAGGAACAGGTGTGTGTGCGTGTGCGTGTGTGTGTGTGTGTGTGTGTGTGTGTGTGTGTGTGTGTGTGTGTGTGGCATGCTAGATTGATGGCGACTGTGAGGGCTGTAAAGTCTCAATTCTAGTACTGGCAGATTTTGCAATGGTGGTAAAGTCAGTGGATTTGGGGATGACAGAAAGTAATAGATGTTAAATGGCTAACTACCATGTGTGTGTGGACACACGCTAGATCATAGCCACATGTGCTAGTTAAACATACCAATCCAGATTTATTTATTTTGTTATTAAAAGAGCCTCCAATCTTTTAAGAAGGCTTTCAACTAAGTTATTTTTATTTAAAAATTAGCTTCCTGAATAACTTCTGTTCATAATGGTATCAGTGTTCATGATAAGTAATGGACTTTTTCAGATAACCCTATTATTGAAAATTGTGGTAAATGAAAAAACTGGTAATTTTCTTTTCGTTCTGTTATCATAGTTTAATGAAACAATATACCTGGATTGATGAACTAAATTAAAGAGAGATATCTGGAAACATAAAAAACCCAATCAAACAAACAACAACGACAAAAAAAAGAGAAATAAACAAAGAGGAAAGTCAGTGTGAAAGTCAGTGTGATGTGTGATTTTTACTTGGGATGAACTGAATGGGAAAGAAATGATGATTTAACGTAGTGATCTCAAAAATATATCTCTCTAAAAATATTATTTGATTTACAAGAACACTGAAGAGTTTAAGCGAAGCCGGCATAAACAATGATGCAAATTGCCCTGGTCTTCCAAATCTGCAGCCACTGTGTTTGAATAAACTACAATCATGGAGAAAACAGATGTTACAAAATGCTGTCCTCTGCTGATGGGAATGATCTATAATAAATTAGAATATCATTAAAAAATGTATTTAATTTAGTAATTCAATACATAACAACAAGTGTTTATTTCTTTTAATTGATTTCATTGAATTGAATTAACCCAAAATTCAGTATCTCATAAAATTTGAATATTGTTAAAAAGTTCAATATTGGAGACTTGTGGTGTCACTCTCTAATCAGCTAATTAAATCCAAACACCTGCAAAGGTTTCCTGAGCCTTTAAATAGTGTCTCAGTCTGGTTCAGGCTACACAATCATGGGGAAGACTGCTGACTTGACAGATCATTGACACCCTGCAAATAGAGGGTGAGACACAAAAGGTCATCGCTAAAGAAGCTGCTGTTCACAGAGTGCTATATTCAAGAACATTAACGGAAAGTTGAATGGAAGGAAAAAATGTGGTAGAAAAAGGTGAATCGAAGCCCATTCAAGAATTTATTGGAGATTCACAAAGAGTGGCCTGCAGCTGGAGTCAGAGTTTCAAGAAAAAAGGCCCACAGACGTATTCATGGGCTGATGTGTTCCTTGTTTCAAGCCACTCATGAACCAGAGACAATGTCAGAGGTGTCTTACCTTGGCAAAGGACAAAAAAGGACTGGACTTTGCTCAGTGGGCCAAAGTCTTCTTTTCAGATAAAAGGAAAGGAAATTAAGCATTTCATTTGGAAATCAAGGTTTCAGAATCTGGAAAAATGAGAAGAGGCACAGAATCCAAGTTGCTTGAGGTCCAGTGTAAAATTTGCACAGTCAGTGGTGGTTTGGATAGTCATGTCATCTGCTGGTGTTGGTCTACTGTGTTTTATCAGGTCCAAGGTCAGCACAGCTGTCTACCAGGAAGTTTTAGAGCATTTCATGCTTCCCTCTGCTGACCAGCTTCATGGAGATGCTGATTTAATTTTCCAGCAGGATTTGGCACCTGCCCACACCTAAACATGGTATTGGTGTGCTTGACTGGCCAGCAAACTCACAAGACCTGAACCTATGGGTTCAGAATCTATGGGGTATTGTCAAGAGGAAAATAAGACAAAAAGTGACCAAAAAATGCAAATGAGCCAACGGTCAAATAAACCTGAGCTTCCATACCACCTCAGCAGTGCCACAGACTGATTACCTTCATGCCATGCCGAATTGAGGCAGTAATTAAAGCAAAATGAGCCTCTACCAAGTATTGAGTACATATACAATAAACGAATATACTTTCCAGAAGTCCAACAATTCACTAAAAAATGTTTTGTTGGACTGAGATAGTGAATTGGTGGGTTTTTGTTAAATGTGAGCCCAAATCATCAAAATTAAAAGAAATAAACACTTGAAATATATCAGTCTGTGTGTGATGAATCTATTTAATATACAAGTTTCACTTTTTGTATTAAATTACTAAAATAAATCATGCACCTGTACATTTGAGCTCTTTCAGAAGCTGTTCTTTATAATTAATAGTATGAACACCTCTGGAAAAGTTTAAAGCTTAAGGAACAGTATTTTCAAAACCCAAACATAAAGTGCTTGGAAGTTCACTATTTGTGGATCATGATTTTATTTGTTGTTTTCCATTAAGATTTAAATACTGTGTATTGTAAAGCTGCTGTTTATTTACTTTATTTATTAGCACTACATAAATGAAAAAAAAAAAAACAATATGAAGTTAATAAACACTTAAACAAACATGTTTATGTAATAAAGCATATAACACCAACAGATTACTTCAAATAATATTAAGAAGATATTTGGGACAACCAAATTTTATGAATCATTCAAATAAAAAAAAAAATACTTTATCAAAAATTAAGTAGGCCACACTTAAATAGTGCTGATTGAACAAGAAAATATAATAAAATCAATACTGTAAAGTTTGCTGAGGGATAAAAACTATTTTATTATGATTTAGCGGAACTCAAAAAGATTAATTAAAACGATTGTGTTGATTTTTTTTTTTTTATGTTGAGCCAAAAGTTTACTTTTTAGAGTGTAGAATGTATATTCTCTTCAGACTGTGAATCAACTACAGTCCACCAAAGGCTGAAAAGTGCAATTATTCTAACCTTTCCGGTCGACAGACCTGTAATCAGGCTGTGCATGTGTGCTGCAATATTTAATCAGTCACGGATAACTTATCGTGGTGCTTAGAGGCATGGTGGATGCAAGAACTGTAAATAGATTTCCTGGCATCATCCCATACATTTTTCTAAATAGGAAAACATGAATACATTTATGGCTGTAAATATAATGACAGCAATTAGTAATCCTTTAGGTTAATTTGACAACAAAGCAATCTGACAATGTGGTTTCTTTCTATAGAAACTAAGTATTCATACAAGAGCATTACCAAGGACACCTAAAAAGAAAAGATTCTATTTTATAATCTCTAATCGTTTTAATACTGTTAATAAGTGTGTACACATTTTTTTTTGTCCTGGCAATATTTTGTCATGCCCTTTCATGGTTGAGAAATTATCAACTTGTCATATTTTATAATTGAAAACACTATGTGTTCTCAGCTTGCACATAATTCATTTGAGCAATGACATGAGAGCTGACTGGTGAATTATGGGTCCCAGGAAGCACTCGCAAAACAGATGCAATTTCATGCTGCTTTAACACACACCCAACCACCCAATTCCACCCCCATCTTCCTTTTGGTGCGCAATTCTTTCTGGTCTTTTGGTTTAGAAAAACTCAATATAAAACCTACTTACAAAAATGTATTATAAATAAATAACATGAAGACATAAAATGTACAAACTTTAAATTCAAAGTTGACAGAACAGTTTAGTGTTCTGCTGAGAGCTGAGAGCTAAACTACCCCTTCAGCAGTATATTACACTGTTAACCTGTTGCATAACATGTCATAGTTTTTCATAGATTAACAAATCTCTAGATTTAATCTATTATTATAATTCTACAGATTATTATTCAAACTTATAATTCATATTTGTGTTCTTATTATTTATACATGCATACATAATAGAATTTCAATAATAAGCAACATGAACTGACCACAAATAACGAAGTAGGTTTTGCACTATTCATGTTAAATGTTACCTCAATTTTTTTTTCCCGTAAAATACTAAAGCAAGCTCAACATGGATAATGCATTTTTAGTTTTATACATGATCTAACACAGAATTTGGACACAGGACTAATCACATGCATATACAGTACAGACCAAAAGTTTGGACACACCTTCTCATTCAAAGAGTTTTCTTTATTTTCATGACTATGAAAATTGTAGATTCACACTGAAGGCATCAAAACTATGAATTAACACATGTGGAATTATATATGGAATTATATACATAACAAAAAAGTGTGAAACAACTGAAAAATGTCATATTCTAGGTTCTTCAATGTAGCCACCTTTTGCTTTGATTACTGCTTTGCACACTCTTGGCATTCTCTTGATGAGCTTCAAGAGGTAGTCACCTGAAATGGTCTTCCAACAGTCTTGAAGGAGTTTCCCGAGAGATGCTTGGCACTTGTTGGCCCTTTTGCCTTCACTCTGTGGTCCAGCTCACCCCTAAACCATCTCGATTGGGTTCAGGTCCGGTGACTGTGGAGGCCAGGTCATCTGGCGCAGCACCCCATCACTCTCCTTCTTAAAAAGCTTTCCACTAGATTTTAAAATGTAAATCTGGGGATTTGCCCATTCAGATACAAGAGCATCATTAAAAATTGTAACTGATGTTAAGACCTGGCATTCAGTCAGCATTACAATTTATTCCCAAGGTGTTAATTATGGCTAAGGTCAGGTCTCTCTGTGGGCAACCAAAGTTGTTTCACACTAACCATTTTAAACTTGATGTTTTCAAAATTACAAACAGGTACATGATTGTTGCCGAGATAATATTTTATCAGAAATTGTACTGAATATAGTACAGGTTTTGTGATCAGAATGCTATACCTAAAATAGGAACAATGTTTAAGGCATGTCACAACATGTCCAGGACTCAAAAATAGGAAGCAGATCTCAATGGGTTAAATATCAGATTTGATCGAGGTTGTAATGATCAGTTGTTCATACTGTATACCTTGGGCTATATATACTGCATGTGTGGGTGCCATGTGCTCCAATTTCCATAAAAAAAAAAAATAAAAAAAAACCTGACAGTACATCAGTGTCAGCTATTCAGATAAAAACATATTCTGTCCACTCCACTAGAAAGCACAGCAGAAAGCACAGCAGAGTCTGGGCTATGATGTTTGTACCTTTTGTCAGGTAAAAAATGTGAGCAAACACTGTTCATCCAATAATAAACTGCTGTTATTGTAATGCAAAACCTTTTATCTACTAAGACTGTTTACTTCTCTGTTCAAACTGGCTCTTTACATTCTTCCACACATGGACTCCAAGACAGCATTCAAGCGACTGCATGACTATTAATGCACAGGAAACTGCAAACCTGGATCCAAGTCTCAAAGCAAGCTCCATCAGGAAAATGACCAGGTGCTTCAGTACTGCTTTAAATGTACTGACTGGGATGTGCCATGGACTAGCTGTGAGATTTCATCCTTGCTGCATGCCTACTTCAGAGCATTATATTTAGGCAACACAGATGACTACAGAAAGACCAGGAGTGACCTACATAGATCTATCAAATAGGCCAGACGAAGCTGGAGTTTTATTTTACTTCTGCAGACAAATGGTTTATGTAGCAAAGTTTTCAACACAGCAAAGCCACATTACATTGCCAGTTAAGCTGAATTAATTGAATGCCCTGTTTTATGTCTTTTAACAACGGGCCACAAAAGGTGGTTATAAAACCTGGGAAACATAGAACCTTCTATTCACTATCACATTGGGCAAATGTGGGCAAGACTCTGAGAAGGAATAAACTCAAGGAAAGCAGCTGGCCTGGGTTACATTTCTTTAATACTAAATTACTTTAATCTTTTAATACTCACCTACCTCAAGGCAACAACCATTGTGCCCCTTCCAAAGAAAAGCACTAGGAGCTGCCCTCATTTATATCAAATAGTTACATAGTATGGAATTGTGATGTGTTTTGCAAGGTTCAGTTTGATGCATTTTCATTGGAAAATTCCAGCTAATCTAGATCCTCTCCAGCTTGCTTATTGTTAAAAAAGGTCCCCAATGGATACTGTACATAGAGAGCAAAGATGTGACAATGCTATTTCTTGGTTACAGCTCAGCATTCAATATGTCATTGCATCCAAACCATGCAAAACTCTTGGATTTATATCAGTATAAGTCTCACTTATTCAATATGCAATTATCTAATAATTGAGTGCCTGCAGCATCTGAACTTCCTGGGAGGGCTAAAAAAATATGCCATGGCAGCCAATATTCTTAGTCACTTCCACGGGAGTACCATGAGCATCCCCAGTGGCAACATAGTTTGGTTTGGAAGTTGCTCTTTTCTCATAACACAAGGCTCTTCATGGTGTAGTTAGGACAACCTAAATTATCACAGGAATCTCAAGAGTATCCATCAATGCAGGACATTTATAACACCAGGATCACTGGCAGAGCCCAGGATAGCATTATGGACAAAACCCACCACTAACACAGCCTGATTACATTTCTACCATCAGGTAGATACCAAATGAGTAAAGTCAGGAACCACGTGTCTAAGGAACAGATTTCTTTTGCAGGCCACTGGGCTTGTCAATAACTCTCAACCATTGCTGCTCCCATAAGCACATAGAATTGACTGTGCAGTGAATTGCAGGAGTCTTACTATTGCAATTTAATTCAACAGTGGTTCATCAGAAAGACAGAATATTGAAATGCAAGAATTCAAATTGCATTGTATAGTGCAGTAGTGGACGAAGAACACAAAAACATGTAGTTGAGTAAAAGTAGAGATACACCAGGTAAAATATTACTCCAGTAAAAGTAAGTGCTCCCTTTAGACTTACACTTGTGAAAAAGTACAAAAGTATTTGCCTTCAAGTGTTCTTTCTTGACTTGACTTGAAGTATCCACTATTATTTTTGTCACAAGTTTATTTGCTTAATCATCTCAATTTATGTGAAAAGACTCTAATGTTAGTCTTTGCACACCAATATATTAATTAAATTGTATTAATAAGTCAAACACTAATTGATATCTATTAAAATTATAATGAGCCCAAAAACTTTTTTTCAAGTACTCAAGGCCCTGGGTGTTGTAACAAGTTAGAAACAGGATTCTTTTTCCCATCAGTTTTTCCTCTCAAAATGATCTGTTGGTGCTAAGTAGATACCACCAAGTGGCAATCAGAGCACTCACTCTTCCCTGATTAGTGGATTGCTGCATGCTTGACCAGTTAAGTTTTTATCCACTCATATATAAAGGAACGACTGATTTTCCAAAATGTAGTTGAGTAAAAAGTAAGATATTTCACTTTGAAATGTAGTGAAGTTAAAAAAATAACTTCTCAAAAGGAAATACTTCAGTAAAGTACAAATGTGCGAAAAACTACTTAAGTACAGTAACAAATTACATTTACTTCGATTACACTGGTACAGTGTAACTGCATTTTATGTGTTTGAAAGTGTAGGTTTTGTTAAAATAAAATATAAACATATAAATGTATAAAGCCATTTCTTTTTCCACCTTTAATGTAAAAGAAGAACCAACAAAATCCAAGTGAAAATCAAAATGAAATGTTTTAAGAGTTAAAAAAAATAAATGTTCCTGATCTTTCAAAGTGTATGGAAATCTCCTGTGCAAATCTTCAAGCTGTCTTCTTCAAGAACCACAGGTCTTCAAATTTATATCTGGAATCTGACAGGGCCATTCCACAACTCTGATCTTCCTTTGAAGCCATTCCATGGTTGACTTGGGTTTGTGCTTTGGGCTGTTATCAAGTGAGAAAGTGATTTTTTTTCACCTTCAGCTGTCAAACAGAGACCTAGAGATTTTCTGCCAAAATAGATTGGTATAATTCAGAGCTATGCATGATTTCCTCTAACTTGATCCCCAGTCCTAGCTGAAGAGATGCAGCACCATAGCAGGATACTGCCACCATTCTGCTCCAATGTTCTTCAGCAATGTTCCTCGGGTAATAAGCTGTCTTCTTTTGGCTTCAAATGTGTTTTTAAGTTATGCACAAAAAGTTCTACTGTGTTCTCATCACATCATAACCCATTTGCTATGTTTGGGCAAAATTTTGGCAGGCTTTATTTTTCTTTTGTGAGAAATGGTTTTCTGTCTAGCCACCCTAACCCACGAGCCAGACATGTGAAGAATATCAAAAATTGCTGTCACTTACAGAGAATGACCAGTACTTGCTAGATATCCCTGCAGCTCTTTTAATGTTGCTGTTGGTCTCTTGGTGACTTGCTGATAGGTTTTTGTCTTGTCTATTTTTCACTTTTTGAGAAACATCCTTTTCTTGGAAATGTCACTACAGTGCTCTTATTTGTTTTGGTTTTTTTTCCGTTTGCTGATGATTGACTGCCTCTCTCAATGTTCTCAAAATCCTTTTGTACTCCACTGATCAATATGTTTAAAAAATTATGTCTTTTAAAATGCAGGCAGCACAAGATCTTTGTGTACCATAACATAAGCAACTGGGTGGATGAAATAATTTGATACAATCATACAGAAAAAGTTGATCTTAATCAAAATTGACTTTAGTGTATACATTTTGAACTGAAGGTTTGAAAATAATCAGCTAATTCCACCATTATCGAATGGTGTCACATTCGTGCAATGGGGTTACGGTGATTATTAATTTTTTATTTGTTTTAACTTTTTACATTACATTAGATTAACAGTAAAAAAAGATCAGACATGTTTTAGCTAGTTAATTTTTTACAATTACAAAACCTTGAAACCAGTGGAGCAGTGGCTTTTTTACTGCACCTACTGTATATAAAATGTTGCCTTTCTTCTAGCTTTACCAACTATTAAAGAACCAACGTTTACTCTCTACTCAAATACATTTATAATTCAATATATGTACTTTCTATTTCACTATATGTTCATTGACAATGAGTGTTACCTTTTGTTACATTTTGCACCTTTGTTTGCAGTCCTTTACTTATATATTATTTTAAGTCCAAAAAGAGCTTGAATACATTTCAAAAATTTTGAGAATCAGATTTTTTTAATAGAAAAAAAGAAAGACAATTAAAAGATTGAGAGGTGAATCAAATTAAAAGCAGCTCTAAATAAATCTTGTTACATTATTTACTTTAATTTTATTTGTCCATTGAATAATAATGGTTCTTCTACTTTGTCACTCGATACTCTAATTTGTTGATTTGTTTAAAAAGATACCTTTTTAAAAGATGGCTTTTTTTTTTACCAACTTGTTTGCTCTTAGTTTCTTTCTGAAATGTTGAAGAGGCTGCTGTGTTGATCTTAGTTAATGCAATGTTGGGGTACAATTTGACAATTAACTAATGTGTATATATATTCGTATATTTACTACTTATTTGCACTTGCCTAAACAGCTTTCCCTTTTGATTAAATAACAGAATTATAGAGTTTTTTACCCCCTTCAACCCTGGAACTCTGAGACCTAAAGAATCAGTATGATTGATCTGTATGTATGATCTGTATAACTTTATATTTACTGTGTGGCACATAGGTTAAGTCAGATGGAATAATGCAGGGCAGCCTTTTAATGCTCTTCCTAAAACATATAGTAAATGTTTTTCTTCATGCACTGGACTATGATTTTGTAACAAATCTTAATATACTGAATATTTCTTAATATATATTTTCACCAAAACTCATTATTGTATAAAATTCTACTGAGTTGTAAAACAAAAGTTGAAGTCGGAACAGCAAAGGTTATGAAGCAAAAACACAAATTTGGTGTTACTTTGGTTTATTGCATATAAAACATAATGTGAACACTGTATGTCTACTGTACAACATTATATTTGTGAAATGTAATTTTCTTTACTTTCTCATTGCGAATTGTTAATAGAGGAGGATATGAGTCAGGGAGGAGACCAAATCCAATTTCCTCTGTCTTCTTTGTGCTGATGATAACAGCCTATTTACCAGCATATTAACACACCATATTGTAATATGCCTTGTAGCATAATATAAACATAAGCCATTCCTACATGAGCATGAAGATAACCATAGGGTGGAGAACACCACAGTATGACAGACTGTCCCTAGTGAAACCTTTCAAACACATTCCAACATGTTGGCAAATCCGTAGAGAAAGCTAGCTGCAGATTATTTGTACTGGATGACTCGAGAAAGGATACACTGGGGATTTTAGTGTGTACACAGAAAAGAACAACTATCACAAAGGACAAGAACATCCATATACAGCTGTCTTGACACTTATAGATTGTCCTGTTTTTTTTATTCTGGTTATAACCTGTGGTCCATGTTTTTTTTTTGGATTTGTAAAAATAAACTTTATGGAATCCATCATATCAACTTCAGCATGGGTAATGAACATTTTGATGCCTTTGAAGTAACTAATCATGGATTATAAAATACCTGAAAATCATTCTAAACATGAAAACTGCGGCATTTAATTTGGGAGAAAACATTTAATTCGGGATAAAATGGGAATTCTTCACATCTGCTCAATGCAGATGCCCCACGGTGTCCCACAAGACCTGGTACTTGATCCTCTTCTGTTATTAATTTATATTCAATCTCTTGCAATCACTGCTATTTGGAACAGAGGTTTTTAAACAAATAGAATTCTCATTTTGGCCTAGTGAACTAGTAGCAGGATGTATATCTTGATGGAGACTTCAAGCACTTATGTAATTGTCATTTGCTTTTGAGAAAGTTAATCTGGATTTTCTGCCAAAAATCTCAATTTAAATATTAATAACCTAACTGGTACAGTGAATCTTGAATGGAGTAAGTGAACTCACAGTCTCAAACATCCACAGTAAGTGCTCTTACACTTCAGCCTCTGACTCTTAAGTGTCATTTGGTGTTTTTTAACCAGGGGCCCCCCATCTCTCTTGAATTCTCTCCTGTTATTCACACTAAGAGTACCAGATCTAGTGTCGCCACCTTTTCTATTCACTGTACAGCCTTTCTTATTTAACAAGGTTGCAAAAAGCCTGCCAGAGCTATAGGGCCTGATTGATTCAGTCAATCAGGGTACGCTACAAATCTACTGAACTCACTTCAGTGCCCTTCTTAAAATATCTTTAAAAAAGGCTTGTCCCCGGGCAGCTCTGGTTCTTTATAGAGGGGTTATCATAACTCATTTAAAAATAGGATAAGTCAGAATATAAGAATTAAGCAGATGGAATTGCTGATGTTAGATTTCATCATTCTTTGGGGGCTGAGATAGTAAGACTTGGTTGGCATCACATATTGGTGACACAAGTCTAGAGATAGCATTTCTATCAATAATAACCAAGTTGTTCAGCTGCATTCATTGTGTGTACATTGCAATCTTGTGATCTCGATTTGGTATCTAGTGGCCAAATTTGACATGTTGGAGAACGATTTTTCCTGAGGAACTGCATAAACTTGAAAGCAGAGAATTATAGACCGAAATAAAGAACACCGGAATGCTGCACAGGTGATTAAACCAGATATTGGAAACACCATCACCAAGATCATGGATGACTAATGGTGCATTGCTTATGACATTTCATTTATATCATTTGACAGAGAGCTTTCCCTAGGGTGACTTACACAATTTTAATTTATATAACTGAGCATCTGAGGTTTAAGGGCCTTGCTCAAGGGTCAAGGAATTGGCAGATTAGAACAATCTTTTGTTTAGAAATCTAACATCTTAACCACTGAGCTACTACCTCTTTTTGCTTAATCTAAAGCATATTGCCACATATTCATAGTAGCTAATGAGAATACTGAGTGTAGTCTCATTTACTTTCTTTCTTAAAAGCAAACCAGCTTGTAGGCATTGCTGGGTTTAATGCTTTACACATTTTTGTTTGTTTTCCCACAAAGAGTTGTATGCTGCTTCAAAAGGTGTTTTAAACATTGTAAAGCCATTTATGTTGGGTAAGCAATTAAACACACAAATAAAGAAATAAGCATAATAATTGGATGTGTTGGATCAAGTGCTTTTTTCTAATCATCTGAATAATGGCGGTGGAAGCAAAAACATTAAACCAGATAAGCAATGATTAAAATGATAATTACAACCTGCCAATTCATTCAGCAATATACACTCACGCAGCACTTTATTAGGTGCACCTGGACACCAAACCATTCACACAATTATCAGACAATCAGCCAATTGTGTGGCAGCAGTGGAATGCATAAAATCATGCATGTCAGTACAGGTAACTTCAGGTTCACATCATCCATCAGAATGGGGAAAACTGTGATTTAAGTCATTTTGACTGTGGTATAATGTGGTGCAAGATGGGCTGGTTGATATATTTCTATAACTCTTGATCTCATGGGATGCACACGCATCTCTGTAGTTTACTCTGCAAAAAAGGAAAACATCAAGTGAGTGGCACTGCTGCAGACAAACACCTTCATAAGAAAGGTCAAGGAAAACTATTTTTAAATAATAACAGTGTGCAAAAAAGCATCCCAGAATGCAGAAACTAGGTTCCACTTCTGTCAGTCAAGAACAGATGTCTGAGGCTGTAGTGGGCACAGACTCAGTAAAACTGAACTAAACAGGAAAAAGCCTGGTCTGGAATTTCTGCAGGAGCACAATGATGGTAGGGCTGCAAATTTGGTTCCAAAAACATAAATCCTTTTTGTCAATTAATGAATTGGCGTGAAAAAGGTTTTCTTGCCATATTTTGGGATAAAATTTACAATTTTAGTATTTTTTATTAATTTATTAGTTAATTTTAGGGTTCCTTTTCACACAATAGAACTGTATCTGTAATTGCTACTTGTAAATTCTTTTAAAGCTTGAAAAAACATCAGATAAAAAAAAGTTCAAAGAGTCTGCACACTTAAATAAATAAATTAATTAAACTCAAGCACTCTAGCAATGTATGTCTGGTCAATGTCATACAAACAAACAAATAAATAAATAAATAAAACCAATTTCTCCCATATTTTGGTAAAGCAAGGGTAATTCAATAAAATGTGCATAAACATTAATTTAATCTAAACCACACAGTAAGACAAAATACTGTTTTACATAACTATTTTAAAGCAAGAAGGAATACAAAAACACCATGTTCCATTAGACACCAGTTTGCTCTGGATAACTAATTTGATTGGACATGCTGCATTATAAGATTGCTCAAAAGAACATTTTCATTGTCTGAGCAAAATAGAACAAAATATTTAGCCACATTATGTCAAAAAATGTTAGTTACTCTATACAGTGTCTTAACATGAGTTTCTTTAAGGTATGACCATTTTGATTTACACATTTACATTTCTATGACACAAACAATAATAAAAAAAAAAATCTAGATTTTTTTTTTGTAATAATAGATGCAAGTCTCTTGGTGTATGTGTATATTAGTTTAACATATTTAACCAAGCAAATAGAGGCAGGGGGTTGGAAAGTTGTGTACAACTATTTTTTTTTAAGAAGTCATGCCACAAATTCTCAATTGGACTGCAAGCAGCGAAATGACAATTTTATAATGTTGGAATGTATAATTTAAGCACCAATGAGTTTGTTTCTTATAAGTGTATGCCTAATGAGTAAGCCAGTGTCAACTGTGAGCAAGAAAATCCCTGAGACAGTATGTAGAAGAAACCTTAAGAGAAATGTTTGTAGGTTACGTATGTAACCTTAGTTCCCCGAGGAAATAAGGCGCTGCGTCTCAACACTTTGGGAACCCTTTCGCATTGTTCATGCTCTGAATCACGTTTGTAATTCAACCAACGGCAAGTCGCAATGTCACCAGCGGGGTGACGTCACGACCAGGAAGCTACAAAATGCGCATGCAGTGGAGCCGATGCTAGCTTCTGCAAATGAGAAGGGAAGCGCGGCAGGGATGCAGGAGCGTGGCTCACAGCATTGAACCAACCGGGCAATAAACTGGGTCCAACAGGCTCACACCACGCAAAGAACAAGCGCCATTTAGAGGGATACGACCTCCTCTGCGGGGAGGGAGCTCTGGATTGGAGTATGGTCTCCACTATCTAAGTAGAGAGACCAGCTGCTAAGAACTGTGCCCCGTTAGGGGCCACAGCCACAGCCATCATAACTCTGGGTGAAGCCTGGGAGAAGAGATCCCTCCTGGAAGGAATTTCCCCACGGAGGTTCCTCAAGGAAGGACACCAGGTCTATGGAAACCCACCCCCCAATTAAATGGTGGCAAGGATGAACACACACCTGAACACAAACAGAAGCTAACGTCAGCTCCACTGCATGCCTTTTTGTAGCTTCCTGGTCATGACATCGTGTTCTGCTATTACCCGTATTACACACATGATTTAGAGCATGAACAACGCGGAAGTCCAGCTCGAGTTCCTGAAAGGGAACCAGACTCCAAAGAGAATCCATCCTCATTTGTGTTACACCGAATGTCCATTTATTTAAGTTTCATTATGTTGAGGTGTACTGGCCAGTGATGGCTGTATCATATTCCATACCCCATAACAACCATAACCCATCCCAGTCTAAAATTTATCGCAAGATTGTGTCTTTATACTGTTATCATATGCAAGCTCGTGTGACACAAGATCATGTGATTGCACACAGGTGTACCATATGAATACATAAATACATATGAATCGATAAATAAGGTCATTTTTAAAATTTATTTTAAATTGGGCAACTACTGCAGAAGTGATAAGGGAGACAGCTAGAAAGGTACTTGGTGTGACATTTGCAAATAGAAAGGAAGACAAAGAGACATTTTGGTGGAATGAGGAAGAAAGAGGTGAATGAGGAGAAAGAGGTTGGCGAAAGAGGTACAAGGAGATGTGGCAGCAGGTGAAGAGGGATGTGGCAAAAGCAAAGGGAAAGGCATATTAGAAGCTGTATGTGAAGACTCTAATGAAGGAAAAAAAAGAGACAAATACTTTCGTAATGCATTGTAATAATTTCTTATTATAGATATGTTGTATGCTGAATCACAGCCATGCATACAGTCATGGCCAAAATTGTTGGCACCCCTGGAACTTCTCAAGAAAATCAAGTATTTCTCACAGAAAAGTATTGCAGTAACACGTTTTGCTATACACATTTTTATTCCCTTTGCGTGAATTGGAACAAAACAAAAAAAGGGAGAAAAAAAAGCACATTTGACATAATGTCACACAAAACTCCAAAAATGGGCTGGACAAAATTAATGGCACCCTTTAAAAAATGTGGATAAATAAGATTGTTTCAAGGATGTGATGCTCCATTAAACGCACCTGGGGCAAGTAACAAGTGTGGGCAATATAAACATCACAACTGAAAGCAGATAAAAAGGAGAGTTAATGGATATTAACAAATTGTGCATACAAGAATACTTTTTTTATATTACTTTTAAGGTTTTGGCACTCAGTGAGTGGAAAATTAGCAGTAATACCTGTTGCAATGCATTTTGTATTTGCAATTTTATTTAGACTTGCATACAAATCACTGGCAATCATGTAAAGCTCTCTCTTTATGTATGGAGTAAATCCAAACCTTAACTTACATAGAATACTGTTTTATCACTTCACATGGAGACGTCTGTATTAACTCCGGATCTTCAAATACATCCGATCTGTACAAGAGGCTGCATGTCACCATTCTTGTAATCCATGTAATCCCTGCTCTTAGCCTTGGCATTTAACCACATGTGAAATAAATGTTGGATGCTGCTGTTGCTTTGCTGATGATAATGGTACAAAAAAAAGTACATGCATGTAAAAGTCGGCAATAGAAAACTGACTAACCTCTCCATAGCTAGGCAACTAACTTGAAATGTGTAGGAATTAGATGTCAAATTTTTTTCTCCATAAATGACACAAAAGGCAGTTAACTAAAACAAAATTATATTATGCATAACTAATTTTAGCATACATTTTGATATGCTAAAGACCACACAAGATTTCATATTATAAAACTGTACATAATGAAAATAACATGGACAAAATTGACCTAATGCATTGTTGCAAAATATAATATCTAGCTTTCAGTGTGACTTCTCTATCTGTCAAGAGGTAGTTTGTGCAAATCTTCCTGAGCAAACTGCTTCAGCTGTCTCACGTTTAAAGGGTGCCTACTCCAGATTGTTTGCTTCAGATCAGGACTCACAGAAGGACAGAATTGTCCAATGTTTTGTTCTTAGCCATTCTTGGCTGCTTTTTATTGTGTGTTTTGGGTCATTATCTTGTTTGAGGACTGGGATAAAGCTTTCTGACACTGAACAGTGCATTTTGCTCCATAATGCCTTGTTAGTCTTGAGATTTCATTGTGCCCTGCACAGATTCAAAGCCTGACACCAGTTCCAAAGCATAACCAAGCCTTCTCCTGGTTTCACAGAAAGTATAGTGTTCTGTCGTTCTTTCTTTTTGGATAGCTTCTTTTTGTCTGTGAACATAGAGCTGATGTAACTTGCCAAAAAGCTTTGGTTTGTCTCATCTGTCCAAACGACATCCTTTCAGAAGCATTGTGGCTTATCACTATACATTTTAGTGAATTCTAGTCTGGCAGATTCATGTTTTTCTTTTAACAGTGGAGTTCTCCTGAGTCTTCTTCCATTGAACCTACTGTCGCTCAAAATGTGATGGATGGTGCGATCAGACACTGATGTACCTTGGAGTTTAGCTTGTATCTCTTTGGAAGTTTTCCCTGGCTCTTTGTTTACCATTCACACCATCCTTGTGTTCAATCTTTGGTCAATTTTCCTTTTGCAGCTGCATCCAAGGCAGTTGGCTACAGTCCTATGGACATAATAATATTTGCAACTGTGGTCACAGGAACATCAAGCTGCTTGGCGATGATCTTATAGCCTTCCCCATAATATGCTTGTATATCATATTATTTTATATTTCCCCAGACATTTTTTTGCTTTGCTTTCTCTTGTTTATGTTCAGTGTGGTGTACACAATAACACCAAACAGTAGAAATGTCAAATTTTCTCCATTCAAATAGGATGGATCATCAATGATGACAGATTGAAGATATGTCTGATATTAATTAAAACAGTTGGTTCATGTGAAATATCACTTTCAATCTAATATTTATAATCGTTTCTAGGAATACCTGTAAATCTGTAAAGGCCACTTTATAATTCAGTTAATATAAATGTACATTTCACAATGTCTTTGATTTATTCTATAAAATACCAAAGACATGGATAAGACAAAGGCATGGAAATATGGCTTTTTTATTCAATCATTTTCTAGGAGAAATTTAAGCACGGTGTCAGGTCACAATGCAAAAATCATACCCCATTTCCCAACAAATCCCACAGCCTTCAAATATGACCCGTCACAGACTCCACTTCCCACACACTACAGCATTTACAAACACCTCAATACTGACCAAGTGCTCTAGTCCTCAATTACTTAGACACACACTAAAGAATAAAATAACTTTTATTTATATATTTACAAAGAATATGCACATTTGCCAAATCTATATCCTTGAATCTTTCCATCTCTACCAAAATCTCTTTATATTTTGCTTCCAGCACCCCTTTTAAAAGTTCTGACACCCAAAGTTTCTGCCAGTACCACTTTCAGCTCTAATTCCCCTGCACTTTGTGAATGATGTGGCTTTAAAAAAGGCCAGACAGTCCACTTATACTGCACTTATAAAACTGCCATGCTTTCTTGAATGATCAACACCATCTGCCAATAGTGATGGAGTCCCCTGTCTAAAACCTCAGGCTGTAGTTATTGTATACAGGTAATGTGCCAACCTGTTTAACCCAAATCTATTCCACTGGTATTCTCAAACCAGTATTTTAATTTATTGTTTCTCTTTGCTTTACACTTTTTCTTAGTTTTTAATAGTATTACTAGTCTCTCATGGCACTAAAAATTATCTTGACTTTTGATTCTTGGAACCAGACTTATGCATATATGCTTACAATACCAAGGTCCATTGTAACTCTACAAAGCACTCTTTAGGACAAATAAACGTCTTTGGTTGCTTGAGTGTAACCCTGTTCCCTGAAAAAGTGGAAATGAGATGCTGCATTTCATAGTGCTACAGTATGTGAAAAAATGTTTCACCCAGTTGTGAAGCATGTGTGTCAAACACAACAATAATTTGGATTGGGTGAAGTCATCTAAATACGTGCACCTGTGAGGCTATAAATAAATGTGACATGGACACACCTTCAGGTTATGCCTTGTTCCAAAGAGACGGTGTGGCAATGAGGTGCAGCATCTTTTTTTCAGAGAATATGGTTACACTCCAAGATGTTCCCTATTATAAGATATACACAATGCTGTGTTTATAATTCTATGGGTATGAGAATACCCACGCCACCATACTGGAAGTGTCTGGACCCCTTAAAGTTATGCAATGTGTGTACACAAACATTGTGACATGGCACTGTGACATTGTCACAATGTTTGTGCACAACATTGTCATAGGGTCTAGCAAGAGGATGCAACCCCCTGGCTGAATGGGGCCTAACCAGTTAGGCTGAGGATGCAAAATAGCTCTGACCAGTCCAGGGGCAAAGTCTAGGCAGGACGGCAAGAGGGACTGATCCTGCAATCCCCCAATTCTCTTTAGATAAGTAATAGCCATTAGAAAACCCACCTTTAGAGTCAGAAGCTTGACTATAGTCAGAAGGTGCTGACTATAGTGGTCCCAACCAGAGCCTCAACCACTGCAGCTAAGTCTCATGCAGGGTCTGCCCCTCTGTTGGCTGTTGGTTCGCTCCACAGATGAAATGGATGACCAGGGGGTGCTTGACTACAGAGAGCCCATTAATCAGAGCATGACAGGCAAAAATGGTGGGCACATAAACCCTGAGAGTAGCAGGACCTATCTCCTGTGAAGCAAAAAGGTCAGCCTCTGCCTTATAAGATCTTTCACTAGAAATGACTGACTATTTTAATTCCCTGAGTGTCACAGCTTGTCTGGCCTGCACGTCTGCTTATTCCCAGAATGTAAGTCGCTCTGAGGGACAGGAACTATGCTAGCCTGTCCAGGAGAGTGGACACAGTCTGATTTGGCAATTAATGAGGCTACTGCAGTTGCCCATTCGCAATAGGACAATGAAGCCCCTTAAATGCTGGAGAGTATTTCAGAGTCTTTAATTGCTTAGAAATAATGGCTGTATTTATGTGCCATTCAAGAAAATGACTTCTCCAGAGCCCTTGGGCTGGACGGCCATTTAGGACCATTGCCCAGCCTGTGAGGGATGTGTCTGTCATTAACATTTTGCGACAACCTAGAGTGGGAACTAAAGTCAGAAAAAACGGGGTCTGAAGCGCATAGAAAGGGTACTCAACCTCTGGTGCGTAACCCTTATCTGCCTCTGGGGATTGGCATTTGGATGAAATCCTCTCTCTCTAAACCACAAATATAATGGTCTCATGTGCAGGAGGCCAAAATGTATCACCATGGATGCAGCTGCAATTGGACTTAAAACCCTTGAAGGTAAAGGAGAGGAACTTTCTGACCTAACTTGATATTCTTTAGGGCATTTATACTGGGTTAGACATCTGCAGATGGCAATTGTGCCTGCATGATGACTGAATCCCCTTTAGCTTCCAAATACATTGTGATCTTTCTTGGCATTGAGTCTTAACCCAGAGATTTGAGGTGAGCTAGCACAGCATCCCAATGTCAAAGTGCTAGCTCTTGGGCTCTGGAATTGCCAGTCTTCTGTAAGAAAAGCTAACTTTATTACTACACCAGCTGCTCTGTCTTCTGTCTATGCTTTCTCTCACTCACCAAAAGTAACCAGTAGAGGTGGTGGTATGGGTTTTTTGTTGTCACGGAGATGGGGTTTCACCCCTCTTCATTTGTCTCAACTAACCATGTCTTTTGAATTCCATGCAGTTTCAGAGACTTCTCCAATCAACTTTATCATTGTCATCTACCGCCCTCCTGATCTGCTTGGAGCCTTTCCCTTTTGACAGCACCCTTTCTGACAGTTGTTGGTGACTTCAAACTCCCATCTGACAAGTTTCAGTCATCTTTCGTCCTGACTTTTCTAAATACTGTCTCCTTGACATTGAACAGATGCCCTCCCACACACAAGGGAGGAAATGTTCTGGACCTGGTTTTTACCCGCCCTACCCCAGCTGCAGACATGAATGCTACCCCACTACAAATTTCTGATCATCACCTGGTTTCCTTATCAATCAGTCTTCCTATTTTACCTAAAAACAATTTATATCGCTCTCTTATCTGTCCTAACCTCCACTTCATAACGACCTCCTCTGTAGCTTTCTGCACCCTTTCATGTCTTTCAGACCCTTACTGTTTTTCCTCTCTACCATTGGACTCTGCCACTGACTCCTTCCTCTCCTCCCTTTACTCAACCAAGGACCTCCTCTGCCCCTTGACCACAAAACACAAGAAGACTTTTTGTCCCACAACCTGGCTGTCAGAATTTTTGCACAGCAATCGGTGAGAACCCAGATCAGCAAGGAGGAAGTGGAAAAAATCTCAACTTGATGCAGACCTCGCATCTTACCGTGCAGTCCTAACCAAATTTTCTTTGAATGTGACTTCTGCTTAGACTGCCTTCTACAAGGAAAGCTCAAAGCCTCTGCACAAGATGCTCATAAGCTCCACCATCTTCTCTTTACTACTCACTACACACTTTACTGCTCCACTTCTTCAATCCTCCCTGCTGATGACTTTGCCTCCTTCTATGATAAGAAGATTAAGGAAATCTACCAGACCTTCCCTTTCTCCCAACAATGACTACACTACACAGCCAGGAATCCCCTACTCCTTCATTGTCAAGCTTCTCAACCATAACAAAAGTTGAGATACTGAAAGTCATCCAATCTTGCAATCCCACCACCTGCCCTCTCATTCCAAACTCTTCAACTACGCTTCAGACCATCACACAGGACCTCCTGCCCTCAACGAGTCCTTAACATCTAGCCATGTGCCAACTACCTTCAAGCAAGCAAGGGTCATTCCAATCTTGGAAACTTGCTCTGGATCCATTAGACATCAACAACTACAGGCCAGTATCACTTCTCTCATTTCTTTCTAAATTTCTGGAATGCACTGTTTTTAACCAACTGTCTGTCTATCTCTCACAGAACAACCTCCATGATCCAAATCAGTCTGGATACAAAGCGGCACATTCGACAGAGACGGCCCTTTTGGCTGTTTCTGAAAAAACTGGTAGCTGCTCAATCAGCCAAACTGTCATCTGTACTTATTCTCCTTGACCTTTCAGCAGCATTTAACACAGTCAACCACAAGACTCTCTTAACTACCCTTAGGAGCCTCGGTATCCGTGGAACAGCATTGAAATGATTTTCTTCCTACCTGGAAAGTCGCTAATACCAGGTAACATGAAGTTGGTCCACATCTGCCCCATGCCAACCCTCCACTGGTGTCCCACAATGCTCAGTACTTGGTCCCATTCCTTTGTCCCTCTACAGTGAGGAAAATAAGTATTTGAACACCATGCTATCTTGCAAGTTCTCCCACTTAGAAATCATGGAGGGGTCTGAAATTGTCATCGTAGGTGCATGTCCACTGTGAGAGACAAAAAAAAAAAATCCAGAAATCACAATGTATTTTTTTTTTTTTATTATTGATTTGTATGATACAGCTGCAAATAAGTATTTGAACACCTAAGAAAGTCAATGTTAATATTTGGTACAGTAGCCTTTGCTTGCAATTACAGAGGTCAAACATTTCCTGTAGTTTTTCACCAGGTTTGCACACACTGCAGGAGGGGTTTTGGCCCACTCCTCCACACAGGTCTTCTCTAGATCAGTCAGGTTTCTGCCCTGTCGCTGAGAAACATGGAGTTTGAGCTCCCTCTAAAAATTCTCTATTGGGTTTAGGTCTGGAGACTGGCTAGGCCATGCCAGAACCTTAAATATGCTTCTTACAGAGCCACTCCTTGGTTATCCTGGCTGTGTGCTTCGGGTCATTGTCATGTTGGAAGACCCAGCATCGACCCATCTTTAAAGCTCTAACTGAGGGAAGGAGGTTGTTCCCCAAAATCTCGCAATACATTGCCCCGGTCATCCTCTCCTTAATACAGTGCAGTCGCCCTGTCCCATGTGCAGAAAAACACCCCCAAAGCATGATGCTACCACCCCCATGCTTCACAGTAGTAATTGTGTTCTTGGGATGGTACTCATCATTCTTCTTCCTCCAAACACGTTTAGTGAAATTATGACCCAAAAGTTCTATTTTGGTCTCATCTGACCACATGACTTTCTCCCATGACTACTCTGGATCATCCAAATGGTCATTGGCAAACTTAAGACGTGCCTGGACATGTGCTGGTTTAAGCAGGGGAACCTTCCGTGCCATGAATGATTTCAAACCATGACGTCTTAGTGTATTACCAACAGTAACCTTGGAAACAGTGGTCCCAGCTCTTTTCAGGTCATTGACCAGCTTCTCCCGTGTAGTTCTGGGCTGATTTCTCACCTTCCTTAGGATCATTAAGACCACACGAGGTGAGATCTTGCATGGAGCCCCAGTCCGAGGGAGATTGAGAGTCATTTTTAGCTTCTTCCATTTTCTAATGATTGCTTCAACAGTGGACCTTTTTTTACCAAGCTGCTTGGCAATTTCCCCGTAGCCCTTTCCATCCTTGTGGAGGTGTACAATTTTGTCTCTAGTGTCTTTGGACAGCTCTTTGGTCTTGGCCATGTTAGTAGTTGGATTCTTACTGATTGTATGGGGTGGACAGGTGTCTTTATGCAGAATTCTAGCTGATAGACAGGTGTTCAAATACTTATTTGCAGCTGTATCATACAAATAAATAGTTTAAAAATCATATATTGTGATTGCTGGATTTATTTTTTTAGATTATGTCTCTCACAGTGGACATGCACCTACGATGACAATTTTAGACCCTTCTTTGATTTTTAAGTGGAAGAACTTGCAAAATACCAGGGTGTTCAAATACTTATTTTCCTCACTGTATATCCACTCTATTGGTGAAGTCATATCCTCACATGGGTTTTCATACCTTTGTTATGCTGATGACACAACTCATCTTTTCTTTCACTCACTCAGATACCACTGCTTCATCTTGGATCTCAGCATGCTTGATTGACATATTTTCATGGATGAGTGCTCATCAATTAAAACTCAACCACAGCAAAACAGAACTGCTGGTCATCCCAGGTGATTCATCTCCAGGTCAAGATCTCCGAATAAATTTTATGACTCTCTGCTCTCCCCTTCAGCCACTGCTCACAACTCTGGGGTAACTATGGACAATCAACTGTCCTTCTCCTCACATGTTGCTAATGTGGCTTGTTCTTGTAATTTTTTTCTCTACAACATCTGAAGGATTCGACCATTTCTGTCCACACTGGCTGCCCAGGTGCTTGTTCAGTCTCTTGTCATTTCGAGACTAGACTACTTCAACTCTCTGCTGGCAGGTCTACCTTTGAACGTGATTCGTCCACTATCAATGATCCCCACAAGGGTGCCCCATGGCCTTTACGAGGATGCAGAAACTCGCCCTTTGTGAAAAAAAAGCGAGCCTGGAGTGGAGCCCTCCGATAGGTAAAATATTTCAGTGCTTGCACTCAGCGTGCACGAGGGCACAAACTGCATGCTCTTCCCACAGACACTATAAGCAGAAATCATGTGGGTCATCGCCCAAGATAAGTTGCACACATGGTGGCACGCATCTCTTGGGAGGGATTTAAAAAATATATATATGTGTATTCTTTTTTTTTTTCTAACAGCACACACACACAAAATGGTCTCTGACAAAAAGAAAATCGGAGATGAGTCTGTATTGCATCTATTTATAGCCTCACAGGTGCACACATTCAGATGACATCACCTGCTGAGGTGATTTAAGCCAAGTTCTTGAGTTTGACACACATGCTTCACAACTGGTCGAACAAAGAATGTTCCCATAGTGTTATTAAATGCAGTATCGAGTGTAGCTTTTAACAGGGAACTATTTTTCACCTCTTACTTTTTTTCATAGGATACCTGCAATATTAATGAAAGTCATTCTTGTCCATTTGAACTGTTGCATGAAATGCATAAAGTAATGAAACAATACCAGTGCCTTTTATTACCTACAAAGAGAATTTTAACTGTATATTGCTTGCCTTTAAAAGTTTACAACTTCTACCGTAGCTAGAGTAGGACCAATTCCATACTGCACAGTGACAACGTATAATTAAGTGATCCGTTTTATGATGAGGATGATGCACAGTTATAAAATGCACAGTTTTCACTGCCATAACCTTCATATTTAATTGCTAATATATCCACTTATAGGTTACATGCTATACATTTACTTACATATTTATCTGCACTTGACAATTTGCACAATTGCTACCACTTGCACTTAGTAGAACGTAAACTGCATTACGTTGCTGTATACCTGTACTATGCAATGAGAAAGATCCATCCATCCATCTATCCATCCATCCATCCATCCATCCATAATAATGACAGTAGTAAAAGTAGTACAGGTAGTCTTACAAATCAGAATTCTCAAATTTTTACCTGGAAGGCATCAATTTCCTGAATAAACCTTTCAGTGAAATTTTCATATTAAAAAATGTTAATCAAGGGTCTGGGGAAAAAAAAAAAAAAACAATGAAAATGAATTACCCTAAACCACCTCTCACTGCATAATTAGATACCAAATGATGACACTTTTTACCAGAGGTATTTAATGGCTATGTGCCATCTGTGCTGATGCAAAGCAGGTTAACTAATGAATTACAGTTATTTTTATGCAAGATGTTTTACCCACTTTTACATTTCTGCTTTATTTACACATACAGTAAACATGCATAAAGTAAAAATACTTCTAGTTGTGTGCATTCCAAAACTTTGGTGTGTATGTATCTCAATGTTGTTATGTTCACCAGCTAACTATTTAAACAATGGGTCCTTGTGTATGCCCAACAATTAAGGTCTTATGGCCTATCCATGTAACTGTTATGCTCCCAATTGAGCAGCATCTATTTAGGAACAATTATATTTTCGCCTATATCCTAGAAAAGAATAACAAAAAGACAGCAAAGAATTAATATTTGAATAGTCTTAACAACAAATCCTAAAATAGAAAATAAAAATAGCACAAAAAAAAAAAAAAAAACATTAACTTTAAAAATATCCACTGACATTTGCCTGTCTACCTGCAGTAAACCTGTTAGCCTTCGCCACAGATTTTGGGACTCACTCAAAAATGTGAGATTTGCAAATAACAGCTAAAAATGCCCTTCCTAACAACAACAACAAAAAAAGAATTTCACATACAGTGCCCTCCACAATTATTGGCACCCCTGTTTAAGATGTGGTCGTGGACTTCTAAAAATTCTCCTTTTTTAAAACAACATAGAACCCAAATGCAAAAAAAGAGAAAAATCCAACCTTTAATTTAAGTACATTACTTTGGTGGTAAAAAAAATCATACATTTAGAAAAAAAAAAAAACAACTTGAAATCATGTGTGCCACAATTATTGGCACCCCTAACAATTCCTCTGAAAAATTTATTTATTTATTTTTTTTTTATATATTTTTCTGTAGTTGCTAAGGTTGGTCAGGGTATCTAGGGACTTTTAATTAGTAATTCATGATTTCCTGTTTCCCTGGGGTATAAATATGACGTGACACAGAGACCTAATTCTCTTACCCATTTGTCATCATGGCAAAGACAAGAGAACACACCATTCAAGTAAGGCAGATGTGTGTCGACCTTCATAAGTCAGGCAATGGCTACAAGAAAATAGCCACTCGCCTTAACTTGCCGGTATCTACAGTCAGAGGAATCATTAAGAAGTTTAAAACAACTGGAACAGTGACAAACAAGGCTGGAAGAGGTCCCAAGTTTATCTTGCCACAACGCACAGTGAGGAGGATGGTAAGAGAAGTAAAAAAATTTCCCAAGCTCACCGTCACAGAATTGCATCAAAGAGTGGCATCTTGGGGTCACAGAGTCTCAAAACAACCATCAGACGCTCTCTACATGCCAACAAGCTGTTTGGGAGGCATGCAAGGAAAAAGCCTTTTCTCACTAACACTCACAAACGTAAATGTCTGGAGTTTGCTAAGCGGTACTGGGACTTCAACTGGGATCGTGTGCTTTGGTCAGATGAGACTAAGATTGAGCTTTTTGGCAACAAACACTCTAAGTGGGTCTGGCGTAAAACAAAAGATGAGTATGCCGAAAAGCACCTCATGCCCACTGTGAAGTATGGTGGAGGATCTGTGATGCTGTGGGCCTGTTTCTCTTCCAAAGGCCCTGGGAACCTTGTTAGGGTGCATGGCATTATGAGCGCTTTGAAGTACCAGGATATTTTAAATAAAAACCTGATGGCCTCTGCCAGAAAGCTGAAGATGGGTCGTCATTGGGTCTTTCAGCAGGATAATGATCCAAAACATGTGGCAAAATCTACACAAAAGTGGTTCAGCAGTCACAAACTCAAGGTCCTCCCATGGCCATCTCAGTCCCCAGACCTCAACCCAATCGAAAACCTGTGGGGCGAGCTAAAGAGAAGAGTGCATAAGAGAGGACCCAGGACACTGGATGATCTAGAAAGATTGTGCAAAGAAGAATGGTCAAAATCCTCTCTGTGTTCTCCAATCTTGTGAAATGTTATAGGAGGAGATTAAGTGCTGTCTTGTTGGCAAAAGGAGGTTGTACAAAGTATTAACATCAGGGGTGCCAATAATTGTGGCACACATGATTTCAAGTTTTTTTTTTTTTTTCTAAATGTGTGATTTTTTTTACCACCAAAGTAATGTACTTAAATAAAAGGTTGGATTTTTCTCTTTTTTTGCATTTGGGTTCTATGTTGTTTTAAAAAAAAGGAGAATTTTTTGAAGTCCACGACCACATCTTAAACAGGGGTGCCAATAATTGTGGAGGGCAGTGTATATAGTCTTTCTGTCTAAAAAGATAAGATCATGATAATGTTTGATGTAAAATTCAACACATGCCTGGCTTCACAAAATCTTTAAATAACTCCTCTGTTTGAAACTGTCAGTATTAAATGGAAACACATTGACTCTTCTTTCTGTAAAAAAAGATGTCTACAAGTTTATCCACAAGGCTCAAACATTTAAAGAAATCAAAGAAATATATATTAAGAATATTATAGAATTAAATTATATATATATATATATATATATATATATATATATATATATATATATATATATATATATATATATATATATATATATAATCTTTTTCCCAACCATTCAATTCCAGAATACCTTGTTTTCTTTTTAGAATGTACATTTTCTTAGTTTGAACATAACATTTGATGTTTTTATGTTCCGTTGTGAATAAAATGTGAGATTTGCAACTAACATATACACATACACACGACTGAATATGATAAATTTGCATATGATCGCATTAAAATTTTCTCCTGAACTAGGAGACCCAAACACTTCCTGCCCCTGTGCACAAAGCCAACTCAATGAAGATATGCTTAACATAGGTTTTAATGGAAGAGCTTTGAGCTCAACCCTATTGAACTCCTTTAGTATTGATTGTAACACTGACTGCACCTGGAGCCCTCTTACCATTCATCATTACCTGATTTTCCTGAAGTTATTGTGGCTGAATGAGCACAAATCTCCACAACCACACTCGAAAATCTAGTGTAACATCTTCCCAGAAGAGTGGGATTTATTATATCAGAGAAGGAAACTTAATGTGGAAAAACAGAAATGGAAGAACACAATTCCACTGTCTATTTCCTCATTTATGACATTTATTCCATAACCAGCTTTTAATTTACAACGCCTTCCATAAAAATTGTGACAGTAGTGACTTCAAAATGCATGCATTTATTTGTTGAATTAAAGAAAAAGATGAGTGAGTACTGTGATGAAGATTTCACAGCATGTACAAGAGGTTCAATTATTGAAATTGACCCTTTTTACATTATTAAATTATTTACTATTACTTCTTTGTTGTGCTTAGGGTCACTGTGTACCAAGAGCCATGAGACAGGAATCCGTCACAGTGAAACGTAACCACTCCCACTTTCTGTTTTCTATTTGAATATTTTATATATCCAATACAAAGTGTTCGTTTTGAAGTGCATATGCAGCACAAAACCATGAGCATCAAGGTATAGACACCAGAAGAGAAATTGCTTTGACCATGCCATCCAAGACATTTTTCCATATTATATGTCTTTCTAAAATGTGCTTTTAAATAAACTATGCTGTACATTATGAAAACATGAGGGACCATGTTGCCCAAATGATGAATTTTTATGCAACATGCTGTCAGAACAGTAGTCTGCACCAATAAAGAGATGCAGATGCATTCTGTAGTGAGCCTCTTGATAGATGAAAAGAAGCAAACTTATGGCAGGCTGCCCGAGTGAATGAGTGCAAGCGGCTTTAGCTTTTGTGTAAGTGAAGTCAATAAATAAATGTAAGTACGAATTCTTTAAAAAGGAGCAGCACATTCTCGCTTTTCACACTGATTTCTTCAGAGCCAGTGACAGAGAAAAAAACAGAACCCAATGTTCAATTTTAGCACACATATTTTACTGTAAAAAAGGGGGAAAAAATTCATAAAGTAACCCCTTTCTAAAATGTGCCTTTTGGATATTTTCTGCTCTGCATAAAAGGAGGTAGCCCACATTTCATTAAGTTTTACATTTTTAAACATTGTTATAACAAAAACACATTATAATTATGTTTCTCTGTTTTAAATTCACTCAACAAATACATTACATGAAGCACACACTCATGAGCCATTATACTAATCTGATAAGTGGTTGTTATTTCTTGTAAGGAAGTCTAATAATACACCTCTTGTAATGTGCTTTATTCTGCAGTGCACTAATATCCATTCAATTAGAAAGAAAAAATAAAGAAAGGTGTTTTATACTTGTCACATGTACTTAAAGTATGTTACAGCACCGCGAAAGTCTTTTTTCGCATATCCCCATGATGTGAGGAGTCGAGGTCAGAGCACAGGGGCAGTGATAATACAGCACCCCCGCTGCACTAAGGGTTAAGGGCCTTGCTCAGGGCCTCCAAGAGTGGCAGCTTGGCAATACCAGGGCTTGAACCCTATCTTTCCAATCAATAACCCAGAGCTTTAAACACTGATCAACTTAACCACTACCACCTTCTCTGTAAAAGGTGTGGATTAATTGTATATAACAAAATGGCCATTTATTTATGCCTGTAGCAAGAACGATAGGCAAGATTTTAATGCGTTTCTATAGCAACAGCTCATACTGTACATAGAGATTTAAATGGTAGATTTTGCACATTGTCTAAAATACTATAATAATAATAATGATTTAAAGAAATTTTAAGGTTGAAAAAAAGACAGAGTAGTGTTTTCAGTAAAATGATGCATATGAGAGATAAAGAAAAAGAAGACACTGTTCAGAAAATGGTCAGTTTATTGTTGACAAAAGGGATTAAAAGGGACATATACACTATATAGACAAAAGTTTGTGGACACCTAATCATAAGATTTGTATGTGCTTTTTGAACATCCAATTTCAAATTTAGTCCCCAATTGATGTTAATTAAACCTCCATGCTTCTGGGACTATGTTCCATTAGATTGCAATGTGCTTGTGGAGATTTGTGCTTATTCATTCACACGAGCTTTAGCAAAGGTTCTCAGAAGGATTGAGGTCAGAACTCTATAGCAGACAACTCAAGATTTTTCACTTGAGCCTATGTAAAAAATATTTTTATTGATCTGACTTTGTGCACAGAGGCATTGCAATTGTCATTAAACAGATTTGGGTATACAAGTTCAATTAAAAATGTTTCCTGAATCTGAAATTGGCAGTGAGCCAAAAAAAGAAATTCCTTTTAAGCTATTACTGTAATGAGTATATGACTGGAAAGGATCTAACTGATCAGTATAAGGGTGACTGTGAACGTGCAAGTGTGGGATAAAAGTTGGCGTCCAAGGCAACCATGTTTAAAGCCACTGTCTGATGGAAAATAAATTTTTAAAGAAATCTAATCTTTTGATTGAATTTAAATTTTTCATTTTTATGATTTTTCTAAATATTTTCTGTTGCTTTCTAATTAATCACTGGTTATTACTTATACAATTTTTGCAGCACATGAGACCTAACCAGTAAAGTTTTATAATCAGTGATGGACAGTAATAAAGTTAATGTAATTTGTTACTGTACTTAAGTAGCATTTTCACATATCTGTACTTTACTGAAGTATTTCCATTTGGGGAGACTTTAACTTCTCATTCCATAGTCAAATATTTTTTTATTTAAATACATTTTGTTAAGTCGTTTTTATTTATGAGTGGATAAAAACTTAACTGGTCAAGCATGCAGCAAGCCACCAATCAGGGTAGAGTGCACACTCTGTTTTGAACTTGTTTTGATTGCCACTTGGTGGTATCTACTTAGCACAAACATACAGTTTAGTAGCTAGCAGAATATTTTTTGAGAATCATTAATGATGGAAGGAACTCCTGACTAACTTGCCACAACACATAACAGCACATGTTGATAATGTGCATGTGATCAGATGAAATGGAGCACAAGCTTTTGATATGCGATGTGTGTTATGTGTAAAACTCGCTAAAAAGATATGTCTTTAATCTGCATTTAAACTGGGAGAGTGTGTCTGAGCCTCGAACACTGTCAGAAATACTATTCCAAAGTTTAGGAGCTAAATGTGAGAATGCTCTTCCACCTTTAGTGGAGTTTGCTATTCTAGGAAGTTTAAGTGGTACAGGAAAAGGTGCGTCTTCACCTGTCACATAAAGAAAGCCAGTGACTTCACTGATAGGGGAAGTTAATTCCACCACCAAGATGTGAAAACAGAGAAGAGTATATTTACCTCTTACCCTAAAAGAAGGTGGTACCAATCAAGCAGTGCTGAAGGATCCAACAAGAGCTAGGCACATTAGCAACATGTGAGGAAAAGGACATTGTCCATGGTTACCCCTAGGTTGCAACGAGTGGCTAGAGGTGAGATCAGAGAGTTGTGTAGAGTTATTCTGAGATCCTGACCTGGAGATGAATCACCTGGGATGACAAACAGTTCAGTTTTGCTGGATTACCTATGTATATATGTCTGCCTGGCATGCTTAGATCTGAGCAGAATGCTGTGCTATCTGTGGGAGGAAAGGAGAAGATGAGTTGAGTGTCATCAGCATAGAAGTGCTAAGAAAACCCATGTGAGGATATGACTTCACCAAGAGATTGGGTATAGAGCGAGAAAAGGAGAAGACCAATTCTGAGCCAGTAGATTGTCTGTATGTGGCAAATATTAACCTCCTCCGTGTTACCTGGTATGAGCAGCATTTTTAGTAGGAAGCAAACTATTCCCATGCTTCTTAACTTTTACTAAGGCTTCTGAGGGATGATAAGAAAGTCTTATAGTTGACTGTGTCTAATGCTGCTGACAGGTCTAGGAAGATGAGAACAGATGAGAGCCTAGCTGATCTAGCAGCTTGTAATTTCCCAGTGACATCCAAAAAGCTGTCTCTGTGGAGTGTGCTGCTTTGAAACCAGACTGGTTTGAGTCTTGGAAGTTGTTCTGTGAGAGATAGACATTCCAGACTTCTAGAAAGAAAGGACATAAGTGATACCAGTCTGTAGTTTTTGATGTCTGATGGATCCAGAGCAGGCTTCTTTAAGATAGGAATGACCCTTGGCTGCTTGAAGGTAAGCCTCTAAGGTTTTGTCCTATGGAGTTTCTCTCCAAGACATCTGCAACGCTGTGGGCCGGTCCACCCCGCTGACCTTTGTCAGGCTTTATATCCTTGACCTTAGAACCATTTCTGGCCCCTCAGTCCTTCGACATAGCTGTGCCTATCCACACTAGGCAGGTACTGGTCAGTCTGGCGTAGTTGGACTCTCGTTCCCAAAGCGTTGTTGACGCAGTTTGAGTTCCTGAACTGTAACGTCTCTAGGTAACGTATGCAACCCTGTTTCCCTGAGGGACCAAGATGCTGCATCTTCAGCCACTCTGCCTGCATCCCCACAGCGCTTCCTTCTATTTTCTGAAGCTAGCACTGGTTTCACTCCATGTGCATTTTATAGCTATCTGGTCATAACAGCACCACTCCGGTGATGCTGCGCTTTCCATTGGAGTGAATACACACGTAATTTAGAGCGTTGACACTGCAGCGTCTTGTTCCCTCAGGGAACCAGGGTTACATACGTAACCTAGAGAAAGAAAAATGTATTTGGTCTCAGACGTACTTAAAAATTCATTTTCAAGAAAAGCTAGACATCGTGAGGAGGTCAGCCAACCCCGAAGCTAGCTAGCATGTCTCAGCCCAGGAAAGGTTTTGTTCACCACTTCCAGACCAGTAAAAAAAAAAGCAGTCAAACTGAATTACATCCTCTAAGGAGTGGTGCAAATGATGAGTCTGCATCTCTGGTGAGTAGTTTGTATTTTATTTACATTTTTAGGTTTTTGTCAAGTTATTAGACAAGTATTGATTCTGAACTGCTCCACATTATGTGCATGGCACAGTTGCAGTGGTAGTGAAGAGGTTTGGAGTTGTCTTAACTGGGTTTCTTGCTTTGGTAAAATGGTTTTCACCCTCCATATGTGAAATGTCTCTCTCTGTAATGGCAAGCGTTGTTATATTGTGTTTTTGTATAGTATTGATGGTTTCTATAATTAAGCCGTGATAGTGGTGGTATTAAGAAGTTGATTAATTCAGGTAAAAGTCTCCACTGAAGGCCCAGGTACCAAATGCACAGCCCACCACTGTAGTATTGAATGCAAATACTTTTGTACATTTACTCAAGTGAAAGTTCAAAAGGAGCACTTTTACTGAAGTAATATTTTGCCTAGTGTATCTCTAACTCAAGTCCATGCTTTTATATTTTATCTACCACTCTCTATAATAAGTAGTAACCTACAATTTGATTATACAGCTCCAAGAATTGTTTCTAAAGCAAACCATAGTTTTGCTGAATTCTCAGATCTGATTGGTCACAAGTTGTTGGTTATTTTTTCAACAGCAGCTTTGCCCAACAGTTTTAATTGCAAGTATACAGTATATTGTTTTGGTGCTTTTAAATGGTATTGTTTACATAGTAACATCTAATTCTTCAAAAGTAGTATTTACTCTGCAGAGGCAAAATAAACAACAGATTGCACACAGATTGCTAATCATAGAGCATAATTATTGTTGTGTTTAATCCTTCTAAATGTAGATGTATATAAGATAATAAATAAAAATGAAATAAAACAGAACATGATATAATTAAATGTTATATAAATGCACATAGTTTTATTCCTGCATTATTACAATTCAAATTTTAATTATTTCTGATAAAAAAAAAAAAAAGAAGTAGACTTATTAGGTCTGAATATATTGGTTTCTAGAATACACTTTAAACATTCCTTTCCAATTATAGCCACAATTTGCTTTAGTAATAACATAATTAATAATGATGCAAAAATAACTTTGTAAGAACCAATCTTCTGGGAAGATGTTCCACTAGATTTTGTGGAGATTTGTGTTCTCTCAGTTACAAAGGTTTTATTGAAGTTGAATACTGATGTGGGAAAGGTAAGGACACCTCAGTATATACAGTATGTATATACATATAAAGTACAGTATATACAGTCAGTATTCCAATTCATCCTGAAGCTGTTCAGTAGGATTGAGGTTCAGAGCTCTATAGCAGGTCACTTAAGATCTTTCACTTCAACCCATGTAAATCTATATGTTCATGGAGCTTGCTTTGTGCACAGGGGCATTGTCAGGCTGGAATAGGTTTGGGTCTTCTAGTTCTAGTGATGGAAATATTTAATGCTACTGCATTTCAAGACAGCATATACAATTGTGTGCCTCTAACTTTGTGGTAAGGGTTTGGAGAAGAACCACAAATGACTGGAAAAGTCAGGATCTTTTCAATGCATTTGTCCATAGTGTATTTTTTGTTAGATGGGAGATTTTTTCCCCTTTCTATCTATTCCACACAACAAACAGTCCATTTGCAGTCATGGGGCAAGCAGACATTCCAATTTCAACTGTGTATATATATCTGTTTACAAATCACCCCGGGTTCAAGAAATAGCGTAATTACTATGTCCCACACAAGCTGGGCAGCAGTAAGAGTTAAATTACTTTAGGCCCCAGAGATCTGATATGAGTGTGAATGAATTCTCTTTGTTATGTTATTCTTGACAGGGACAAAATAGCCTTAGAATCCGATGTAATAAGTAGCTAATTAAACTGGCTGACAACAGCCATGAAGAAAAATATCCCCTCTCAGCATGGAATTTAATTAGATTAGTTAATAGTATATGAAGATGCTCAAAGGGCTGAGATTGAATCCTGAAAAGAACACAAGGGATATATACAATGTGAATAAAAGTCAAATTGGATAAGCTAGCTAATCTTTCATTTAAATGCTTCTAATGAGTCAAATCCTAATTAGTGTCCTTTGGTATATGAGATGATAATGCATTAAATTACAGCTCGGGATAGGGATTGTTGTAATGCAGCTTCTACATTGTTTTTTCCTGAATAATTCAATCCTTCAATTTCCTTCACCTGTACTATTTATTTCAGTCCCAGATACGTTCACTTAAACGTTACCTAATAAATATTTACGTGTCTTTTTATTTTTTTCTGTGCAATCTGTCTGTAATGTTTTTCTTGATCAATGTGAACATCTCGAATGTGACAAATGATAAGAAAGCGTGAGCAATGCATTGCCAAGGCACATCACAGACTAACAGTTTTTTTTTTTTTCCGGGTGTCATTTTTCTCTCAGCACTTATCATTTTTCTCCCTCACAAGCAGATATATCTATGGTATGAAGCATATTGTGCGTAGCATCAAACACTGTCAGGAGTATCTTGAGATGTGTATTACACAAAAGAGAAAAGTAAATTATATGTCAACCATTCAGTGACTGTGTGTCTAAAGAATTAATCATGCTGAAATTTGATTTTCAATTGTGATTTCACCAGGTCGAAAATTGCCCAGTGTTGAGTTAATACCGCATGGTTGGGTTTACTTGTTTTGTTTTTCATTTTGATCTGATCTGAAGACATTTGAACATGGAAAGTTTTAGATGTGTAAATATACAATTATTAAATTAACAAGTAATGTCAAATTTTAGTGTCAGTACCGCATTTGGGATTTTAACAAATTCATTCATCTTTTATTTGTTTTATACTTATTGTTACTATTGTTAGAAAATAATTATTTGAGGAATGGAATCAAGCACTTGGAAATCTAAATAATGTAGTGGAAAAAAATGACTGAAGATTTTGACAGAAATTCTCCATTTCATATTCTAAATACTAACCTGAAAGCAGGGCGTTTGGAGAATGAGCAATCCCTAACTGCTTATTTAGAATGTTTTTATTTATTTGTTCTTTTATCATCTCAGGTCTAATTAGTAAAACAGCAGAGAGAAAAAAAAGGAATATCTCAAGCTAACTTACTGAGACATATGTGTTTATGCTTCACTCCTTCTGCTTCCACCAAACCTTCATTTCAGGTTTCCAGATCCAAACCTGTGGTGCTTGCCAAAAGTGGTACAGTTAAGCTGAAAGAGAAAACAAGTAAATATTTGTAGTCATGAATGAATTATTAAGTAATAAATTATCATTGTTATGAATTAACATGTAACTGTTGACTCCATTTAGTTTCATATGGAAATTATGTACAATTAATTGACAAATTATTACTACGCAAAAAAAAAGGGAAGTTATTAAACATTTAAATATTCTTATCATAAATAATTGAAAACCGGCAAGACTAAAATTAAATTAATACATTTATGTGTGAGTATGGGATAACCTTTCCCTTTAATGAAAAAAAAAAAAGGGATCTATTGTGGGTAAACTTGTGGACAGCCTTTTCAAAGAAAGAAGCATCAAGTTTTTCAATGTTGAACTTCAAACAGTTGATTTTTTTTCGTCTAGACATTTATTAAATTCAAATGTAAACATTTAAATTATTATCATGATTGTACTTTTCTGTACAAGGAGATTATATAATCCTCCAAACAGTTCACTGCAGAAAAAGTAAATTACAAAAGCAGATTTTTAATCATACTTAGTTTGAGGCCAAAACATATTGTCACATCATTAAAAGCTTTATATTTTGTCACATTGGACTTGCTGTATTGAATTTGGCCAGGGGTTGCAGCTCATTTTTTCATTTTCTATTTTCTACAAGTGTTTGTTTTTTTCCCCCTTATTTCTCTCTTTCCAGTACAACAACACTAATACACAACAGCAGGAAGGCAATAATACACAGAAAAGGGCTTTTTTTATTTTGACATTATACTTTACACTTAAAATAATATGCCTGTAATGACATTACAGGTAATAATATTACAATAATAATATCTTTGCAGTTGTTCTGTAAATAATTGTGAAAAGTAATGTTATATAGTCTCTTACCATTTATAATGTAAAATTAACTTTGCTACTTAGTCTGTTTCTAATATTTTATATACATGTTTATTAATATTTACAGTTGATTTAAACATTATTGACATTGCCATAACAATTTACATTTAAATAATGTGTCTGTAATAATATTCAACAATTTTCATTGTATCACTACAATGACAATAAAGTCTCTTTATTTTTATCTTTAGGTAATAATATTACAATAATAATATTTTTGCAGTTAATCTGGCAGTAAGTGTAAAAAGTAATAAGTAAATTGTCTTTGCTATATAAAATATTGATTATAATACATAAGTAACAGGCTGCATGAAGTTTAAATAAATAACAGTATGAAAAAAAAGATAACATGGGAATAACACATATACATGACAATATACAATGCAATAACACACATACCCATTATACGGGACAATAAATACACAAACATTGCCTGTTAAATGTAAATTATTTACTAGTATAGCAGTAATAAGTATGTCAGAAGCAATATTGTCAGCAAAACAAGTTCCATAAATACAAAGTGTCTGATGTCACTTTGCTAATACAGATGTGTGTGCAGTGGTGTTGAGGCTTTCTGGGTTAGGAGTAATCTGAATAGCTCAGGGGAAGAACTGACATGGCATTAGCAACTGGTGGTATGGATTCTCTTGTAAGAAAAATAAAAAATGTTTGATTGTTAAAAATATCTTGACTGAAAGCTGCTGGGAGGAGTACTTTAAAATTTAAAAACTGAATAAATAAAATTGCTAAATCAGACTGCATCATTATTAATATAATAAATAAATAAATAAATAAAACCAAAGAATTAGCATTTTTCTTTGCTAATAAACTGTCAAGCTCGGACAGGATTTTATGTCTACTCCAAAATCATGGATGATTAAATCTAAATTATTGCCCAATATGTAAGACATGATCTTTCAGGTTAAAAGCAAAATGCTTCACATGTTGTATTTTTTTCTTCTTTCCTTAGACATCACTCTGTGCGTGTTGTTTGTTTGGCCTTGCCCTGTTGGCACCCTCTAAATGCTTAAAGCCTCTTTTTCATAGCTTATTTATTTTTCATGGCAGAGATTGTGTGATGTTGCTGACCATTTCTGACAAGCTGGAAAAAAAAGGTCTGTGGAAGATTTCTCACTTGTCATTTTGAGGTTTTATTATATATTTTTTTTTCTACCCATGTGATGCTAACCTCTGCTCATTACAGTGCATCCCAGCACCGTGAACATTTTCACATATCGCATTTAATTATTCCAAAGTAAAAAATTTATCTGGATTTCTTTTTACACATGCATGCATGGAAATATTAAAAAAAAAGTAGAAAAAATAGAAAAATCCAATGTATGATAACTCTGTTTTGTTTGACTGTACAATAGTAGTGTCCTGACATGATGGGATTGATCCTGTTATGGTTGTATTACCTCAAATATTCAACAATAATGTGACCATTGATAGGCCTGTCCTGGTTTGTTACCATATTTATTCCACCCGTTTTGGGCCTGATATTACATTATAAACTAGACTCATATGTTAAAAAAATCCCCACCGTGGTCTTCTTGCTTAAAGCACTACAGTAAACAAATTCCATTGGACATAATTTTTTTTTTCTGAAGATACTGATCCTTCTACTGATTTCTAAGTACATTCAAAAATTAATGCAGTGCCTAACTGTGTAATGTAATGTATATTGTAACTATTGCTTTACTAGATTTGAATAGACAGATAATAGATAGTTTCTATACATGTTGGAGCCAGAGAACCTTTTCTAATACTGACTACTAATACACCATGAATCTCACTGATTGCCCAGTTCATAAACCTCACTAATGCTATAATGTGTCACTCAGTAATTGGATGTCCTTGTGAACTTGGATTGAAATGAAAGTACAAAAATAAATGAGAAGCACCAAGGAAGTACATAAAGAAAAGTAAGAGGATGGGCTTTTCTCAGGCCAGCAGTCAGAAGAACACACTAATGGTTATGGAGACCAAATCCCATGTTGGTCTTGATATCAGTTTAACAGTTAGGGTTGTGATATCTCCGGGTCCTTCCTGTTTTGCCTTGCTTGTAAATCTTACCAAAAATTCAAGCCCAAATAATGCTTTATTTAGTTCAGTTCTGATGACAATCATATGTATAATGTATGTTTTTGTATAGTGTACATGTACAGTTTTTTGCAAGTAAGTATAAATATTATTTACTAGTATGACCTCTTCCTCCTGACATTTCAAGACAGTTATATTGAACAGATGACTAGGTAACACTGTATTTGGAGACTCCAGTGTAGCAGCATGCAAGCTGATTTTTAACAATATTTCAAATGTTAACCAGTGTTCCTGTCTTTCTTTTTTTTCGGATCTGCCTGATTCATCCTGACTCCCTACCTCTGGATGGAGTTTTCTTCAATTAGAGTCCACTTTGTGCAGCTGGGGATGGTTCCACCTCTACAGCCTAAAGATCCATGAAGTTACTGAGCAACTGAAGAACTTTGAAGATATATTTGAACTGTAATTAGTATCAACAGTCTATCTAGTCAATGGTTCAAGGCCACAACTTGCATGAACAGTTTTGCATGTAAGCTGCTATCACTACATACCACAACAATGATTTACATTTACATTTGCTGCCCTTGTCCAGAACAATATACAAAAGTGCTTGGACCTGTAATGAATGGACATTTGGTGCCACCCAGATGAGTATAAGTTTCTCTTTCGAGTCTGAAAGGTTTCTTCCTTATGCCATCTCAGGAAGATTTTCTTTGCTGCATTCACCACCAGCTTGCTCATTAGGGTTAAACTTATTATAAGGAAACAAACTAATAGGCACTAAACTTAAACACTTTTTTCTATAACCATATATCTCTGAACAGCTGTTTGAGACAATGACATTTGTTTAAAGCGCTATACAAATAAAAACGAGTTTACATGAAGTTGAATTTATATTTGTGCTAGAAATAGGGTATGATGAGATACAAAGATGAGATTGATATAGGTGACTGACTATCCAAACAAATTGAAAGCAAAAATTTAAGGTTTATAGTTTAAAGATCAAAAGTTGTTAACTGGTGGATTAATGGATACGGAAGAATGCACTAAGCAATGTACAAAAAATGCTAAAGATGGCTTTGGTCTTTTAATTTGAGCAGTTATATTACAAAAGGTAAGTACTGTAATTGATCAGATTTGCACTCAAGTCTCCTTTAGTGTTCAGGTAATAGCTAACTTTAACTTCAGAGAACCTGACTTTGTGAAAAACTATATTAAATTTGGCTTTTTTGAAATTCATTTATAATCACATTATCTGGTGTCACCCCAGTGATGATGGGTTCCTCTTTCTTTCTATCTTGTCACTGAGTTTTTCCTTTCTACCATTTCCTTTGAGTCACTTATTTGGGATAAACCATTAGTGATCATGTAAAGTATATAAGTACTTTGCATAGATTTATTTATTTATTTATTTTTTGCAAATCTGCTTTAACAGTGGCCATTGTTAATCAACATAAAAAATAAATAAAAATGTATTAAATCTAAAACTTAATTTTTTTTGATTAATATGAATAGAAGAACACAGTCTTTCCGTTTAAAGTTTAAAACCAGACTCTTCATGTGTCCAGAATTGAGATGAGTATTGGGATTTAGATCCTGCGGGACCAAACAAAAAAAGGCATGGAAGTTTGTGGCTTCGATTATAATGTGAGTTGGGAGCTTGTGGTCAGATATGAATCTTGTGGGACAGAGAAAGGTCACGTTCATTAAAGGTCTAACTCCCAGATTCCTTCTTTGTCATCTCCTGCCATCTGCATTTGCACAATATGTCACTGTTGCAATGGCATTTATGAGAGCAATGCAATTATCTAGCAGCTGGATTCTCATCCGTTTTTGTTGCTTTATCTTTATATAAATTGTGCTTGTGTTCTTTGAATCCAACCGAAAGCTTATTGTTGTACTTTAGACACAGTTACAGTTTGTGACTATGGTCAAAGGCACAGATCCTCCAAAAAAAGATAAATCTAGATAGATCTTTAAATTCCTTCATGGTACCAGTGATTGAAGTTCATAATTGCTGTAATGTGGGACGACACAAGAAACATTCCTGTATAAGCTAAGATTGAGCGCTGTGGTTGGACATCACCCATCCATAAAATAGTGTAACGTGGCACAAATAGCTTTTCCTTCATATAAGTAATACTTAAACACTGCAGGAAATTATAACCGTCTCTAGATTTTGCAGATTTGCACCCGCTTGAACACTTTTTCATCAGTCCTCATGTCAATCTGGATATATTTTTAATTCTTACCCTAAGTGCTGGATAAGTGGGGTAAGCAAACAACATCTCCTTCATGTCCTATTATAGAAACAGTAATATTTTGTTAGAAAGCTTGTTTACTTCTACTGAAAAAGATGGACTATAGGAGATTGTTTGTACCAATAGCAGTCACACTATACAGTAGCTCATTGCTGCATTGGAACTCTGAGATATATATATATATATATATATATATATATATATATATATATATATATATATATATATATATATATATATATATGCAGGTAGTCCCCTACTTACAATGACCCCATCATAACTTAAAAATATTGTAAGTCGAGACATGGCCTTGCCTATTAGTGATCACTATGGGGAAGTATACTGTAATTTGTTAATAGTTTAACAAATGACAGTACATATTTCAGGAAAACAGAGCAATTTACAGTACTGTAATGTATAAACTTTACAGCACATATGTGTGTGGCACCAAGTGCATGGACGAGCACTGGCACAGGTGCATGGACAAGCGCTGGTTTGCAAGTGGAGGGCAAAGCCAGATGATATAAGCGATAAGAAACACACCTGTAGATGATGAGATTATTTACTGTGCTCTGTGTTCGGTTGATGCCAATAACACCAAAAACACAAAAATATATATGCTCTCTAACACCGAGACAACTGTGTTGACCACTGGCAAGAGTAAGACATCTCACAAGGCAGGAGCTTATCCCCCTCAAAGTTTGATATACTGTACTGTGTATATACTGTTTACTTGGGCTTTTCTGCTCACCATGGTTGTATTTGAGTTATTACAGACTCCCTGTAAGTTCAAACTAGTCTGTTTATTCTCATCCCATCTCTCTCATCAACATGTGGTGTCTACAACAACACAACACAGGATGCTGTTTTGGTTTTTGAACTGTTCTGTGTAAACTCTAGAGATCTGTTTGTGTGAAATTCCCAGGATAACTGGACACTCCGAAAAACTCAAACCAGCCCATCTGGTAGCAACAACCATGCCATGATTAAAGTCACAAAGATCACACTTTTTCCACATTCTGATGTATGATGTGAACATTACCTGAGGTTCTTCACCTGCAGCTGCATGATTTTACGCATTGTGCTGCTTCCACATGATTGGTAGATTAGATAATGACAAGAATGTGCAGGTGTGAATGATGAGTGTATATTACAGTAACATGTGAAAAAGGTATTTAGTGTTCTTTTTTATATGCCCTAAAATCTAAAAGTTCATTCACACACACACACACACACACACACACACACACACACACACACACACCTAGCCTGGGGCACAACTAGTGTTCCTGATTACTGTGTTTTATTGTATTATTTCAGTTAAAGAGCACTGAGCTTGGGTAAATGGCACACCATGAAGAGGAAATCATATTGTGCCATGTGTTATTTCTTCTGGGAAAAAAAAGAGCTTCTTTGTGCCAAAAAAAGAATTGAAAATCCAATAATGCGATTGAGTCTCTCTACATTATTCACTCAGGTGGCAAGTGAAGCAGACAAATTGATGTGCGCCCTATTATCAATAAGTGCAAATGTTTTGTTTACACCAAAGCTTCGTCAAATAAGACAACACAAGTAAGTTAGTGGTTCGGCTTGAAGCTACATAGAAAATGTGTTTGTTTGGCCAGTATGTATGAGTCCCACTTTTACAATTAATTCTACAGATTATGCCGTGCTGTCATTTAACATGTTTTCTCACCCACATCTGAAATCAATTACTGCCCACAGCACTGGTGTTAATAAGCACATGGGTTCTCCCATGTTCTTGGACATATCCTGCTGTTTCTTGTAGATTATTGCAATGGAGTATTCCGATTTAAACTGCCATGTTGTGCAAAACCAACATTAATTGGATTCTAGATGTCTGATATCTATTTAAAAAATTAATACATTTTATATGCGTGTAATATTTTGGTCAGCACCCAATTATCTTCTGAAGGCTTGATGTGGATGGTGCTGTAGTTATGCAGTTGGCTGAATGATGGATAGCTACTGAGCAGCTAATTAGCAGAGCACCTGGCCTTCTTGCATTCAAAGAGAATGCTGACATCCTATTAATTATCACGCTGATCCAGAACTGATGTGAACATCAATATGCTTGCTGCAGTTTTCACTATAAATCCTGGGCAGCGCCGCTTAGTTTCCAGATGTATGTGTGGTAATCTTTCTTATGGCTTTTTTAGACAATGCTTCCACTGCAGTGGTGTTGAATTAGTAAATGCACAGATAGCCTGGCAAAAGGGGGAAAAAGGATACACAAGTTCACTCCTGTGTTCATCTGTAAACCTGATTTATTCTCTTTTTTTCTTCCTCTTTTTTTTCTATTCTTTTCTTTTTCCTTATTGCAGAGCTTCATTCTGAACCCTTATAATGGGTTTGAAGACAATAAAAGTTTCATCAACCTCCATCATTGCAAATTTAATAAAGGACGCTATTGAATCAGTTTTGTTTTCTGTTTCAGTTACGATGCCATTAAATTTCAAAGGGCAGAAAATATAAAGAAGTCCGATACATTGCGCAATCCTCTATCCTTTCTCCTGCCAGGGAAATCTATCAACAGCCGGGAAATGACGCTTTATAGATTAAAAATATGGCTGCAGCAGAAAGTGATCTTCAATGAATAATTCATAAAATGTCATTCTTGGATTTAACAGATTAATAATAAAAGAAATAAGGGAGGATTATTATAGTGTAGTGAGTGGAGTTGATTTATTTATCCTATTCCTGGTGGCATGCGGTAATTGGGATTTGAGTGGATCTCAAAAATGTAGTTAAAGCAATTAAAGCTGTGTTCCATCAGCAAACAGGGTAAGCACTGCTGTAAGATTGCTGATATTTTGTAGACATCGCAATGATGCTTGTGTGAATAATGCAAAATGCAAAAAAGTCTGTTTCTTTATACACCTATATCTTTTTAATATAGACAAGATACACTTACGGCCACTTTATTAGGTACACCTTACTAGTACCGGGTTGAACCCCCTTTTGCCTTCAGAACTGCCTTAATCCTCGTGGCATAGATTCAACAAGGTACTGGAAACATTCCTTAGAGATTTTGGTCCATATTGACATGATAGCATCACGCAGTTGCTGCAGATTTGTTGGCTGCACATCCATGATGCGAATCTCCCGTTCCACCACATCCCAAAGGTGCTCTATTAGATTGAGATCTGGTGACTGTGGAGGCCATTTGAGTACAGTGAACTCATTGTCATGTTCAAGAAACCAGTCTGAGATGATTCACGCTTTATGACATGGAGCGTTATCCTGCTGGAAGTAGCCATCAGAAGATGGGTAAACTGTGGTCATAAAGGGATGGACATGGTCAGCAACAATACTCAGGTACTGATGTAGGGTGAGGAGACCGGTGGTTCAGTCAGAGTTTCATTTCATCCCAAAGGTGTTTAGTAGGGTAAAGGTCAAAGCTGTATATCACACTGAATATCTTCCACTTTAACCCATGTAAAGCATATATTCATGAAACTGCCTTTGTGCACAGGGGAATTGTCTTTGTTTGGTTCTCCTAGTCCAAGTGAAGGGAACGTTTAATGCTAACACATCCCAAGACATCCCACACAATTGTGTACCCTATACCTTTGTGGTAACAGTTTGAGAAAAGGCCACATATGGCTATAAAAGTCATGCTTATTTATTTAGTTATGCATTATATTCAAACCCTGACCCTATTACTATGCCCCTGGAAACACTAGAAGACAAAATAAAATAATAACATGCAAATGTTGCCTCTGACTTTGTGTTTCACTCTTTTTTTGTTTCATTTCCAGAGTTTATATTTTTATTTGCACTGGCCACAGTTTTAGATATCATCACAAAATTTAAATAAAGCAGTATCCTGATTTAAAGCACTGACCAAACAGTCACTACAGATATGTCCAATATTTTCTTTGTGTACTTCTTTTTTTCTATCTCTTTAGAACACGTATCACCTTTGACCTAAATAATGTGTTTATATACAGTTATATCTGTATTGCTTACATTCTTAGTATTTACTAATACAGGTAGTTAAAAATACATTTTAATGAATCTTGATAAATAAATAATTGTTTTAAAATGTCAGGTGAGGCAGGTAATTAATCTCTTACGTTTTTGCGTGTGTTATTGTCTATTTAAAATGTGAGTCCTCTCGGATCTTTGTCTTTGTTCTTGTGTCTACGAGGGCAAATGTAGCATTTGATGTGGCGATCCAGAAAGATATGACATTACTTTGCTCTCAATCTTCCACAATATAAACATTTTGCTACAATCGCTTAGGGCTGCAATTGCCATGAACAGGTTTGCATTCAAGTGTCCATCAGTCAACAGTAGATAGCATCAACAATGATGGAACTATAATGAATGGACATTCTTTGTCTCTCAGGTGAGGATCATTTCCTTTTTGAGTCTGGTTTCTTTCAAGGTTGAAGGTATGAAGGTCCTCAATACCAGAGTTTCTCTTTGCCATTGTAACCACTGGCTTGCTAACTAGAGATAAATGCATAGGGACTAATTATTGCTTAACTTTCTAATTGCATTCTATTTTTAATTTTGTGAAGTTGCATTTAGACAACTATTAAATACAATTCAGTTGAATTCAATAATTGGTCACTAGAGAGAAAGATTTAAATATTGATTTTGTTGATTAAATTAATCATTAATTAACCTTTTAGTTTAATCATATTTGAGGCATTGAAATTAGCACAGTAATATTTAAAACTTTTATATTTAATGAATGATTTTATTACTTTGAATAAGCCACAATGGTGAACAGGTCAGTGCAGGTAACTATTATGAAATAATTTGTTGCTTTGACAAGATATTTATTTGCAAACTGCAGTGATTGTAGACCAAAATTGACAAACAGCTTTATGTGTTTTAATAGAGTAGCATGGGGGTGTACATGATAGCACACAGCTCATGTAACCTTTCACAGCTATAGGATCCACAGCTTGGACACATATCTATGCTGAGTGTTTCTTGTTCTGTGTTGCATTCATCATGGTCATTTAGTTTCCTCAACCTCCCAAAAATGTGTCGGTATAGGTGTGAATGTTAGCTCGAAAGTGTATAACACTTTTCAATAAACCGATGACTCTTTTATGATGTAATCCCCCCCTTATGCCCAGTATTTCTGAGATTCCTCCAGATCCACTGATACCATAAGGATCATGTGGATCAATAATTTGATTGGTGAAAAATGAAAGAATCAGTGTGTTATAGCAAATTACTAGCATTGTTTATTTAATAAATAATTAAATGCAATGGTATGAAAAATAACATTTCTATACATACTGTATACATTAATGCATAGGATTGGCAGTGGACATGTCTGAACAAATCTTTAATCTTTTAGCTGGATGGACTCCAATGACTCGAGACATTGAAAGAAGTAAAATATATAAATTTCACACTGGAATAGGTACAATTTCCATGTCCGTTTGTGCTGTGGGGGGGGGCTAGTCTCGTATAATTAGCTCAAGGCCCATGTAACCAGGCTCAGCAAGATATTCTGAACACATTTTTCATGATTCTCTGACTTTGACAGGTTCCTGTAAGTTCTGAAGAATATGCATTCTCCTAAACTCCTAGGATCTGTCAGCAGGTCCAGACTTACAGTCTCATAACCATAGAGGGTTTCTTTCCCTCTCTTATTAGTTTTACTGCAGTTAGTAAATAATTCAGAATACTTACTGAATGTGTTATTATGCTATATTGCATTGTCCAAGGTAATATATAATTTTGTATACCAAGACATCCAAAAGTTTAATAAATATTGGAAATAATAGTTGTCTGTTGCTCATCTTCAGAAGACTAAAGGTATCCCATTCATATCTCATTCCTATAAAGGACATACTGTAGCTGTTTCAGGCAGCAGGGAAGGACAGACATTCAAGTAGACAAATACTGTATTTATTTTGAAAGTTGGCAGAAAAATCTTCAGTAAAAGTGCCATTTGCTTTGGCACCATCCACCCTCTCTCTTCTAGATGACACTAATTTCCCTATAGTCCTGGACTCATGGTTGTCAGTTCTTACTGTCTGTGTGTTTAAAAGTAATGGTATAGCCAGTGGTGTAAAGTATTTGAGTAAATATACTGTGTTGCTGTACTTACATATTATTTTTGGCTATTTTCTACTGAGTACCAAAGATATTAGCAACTTTTACTTTCTACTCAACAACATTTATAAATAAACATATGTACTTTTTCTCTACTATATTTTGATTGACAATGACTGTTAAGAATTACATTTTGCACAGCAACTTGATTTTGCCGTGGCTTATTCTTTTAGCAGAAAACGTGATATATACTTTGACCTGCATCTGTAATTGTATTTATTAATTGAAGATAACTTTGTAGAAATTTGCTTTACTACTTTGACTTTTTTCATCGATTTGTTTGTTTCATTCTGGCATGTTGAAGAGGCTGTTGTGGTGATCTTGGTTACATGCAGTGTTAAGGTGTACAATGTGATTTTTAATTTAGGAAATAAAAACACAAATCAGCTGTTTTTGGCTTTTCACTTACGTGTCTTAGTCTTGAGTACTTTGACCCTAGGTTCAGTATGAGCAAAATACTTGAGTACTATTAAAATCAGATTCTCTAAGACTTTTACTCAAGTCTTATTTGAATTAGTGACTTTTAGTTTTGCAGTAGGTTCTCTTTACTTTTATTCAAGTTTAATTTTCATGTACTCTTTACACCTCTGGGTGCAACTTACGACCATTCGACTTTACGACCACAATCGCTAGCCGCGGCGTACGTAATTTTCTTGCCAGCTTCCGGCATAATTTTACAATACTGTACATATAGCCTACTCTACTTACGACCAAATTGTGTTACGACCGGTCTGTCGGTCCCAATCGTGGTCATAAGTCGACGTCTACATGTACCTCCAACATCTTATTCTTATTCATATCCACTATTACTATCATCTTACCAATCTGCAATCTTAAATTGTTATTGTTATTTTCTCTCGGCTCTAGGAATATATGACTCACTAAAAAAATCAGGTATTGCTGATCGGCAAGCAGTAAAGGCAAAGCAGCAATCAAAACCCAGGAAAAAAAATCACAAACAAAACCATAATGTTATGAATACCAACATATACTTTGGACTGAAATAGTGAACTGTGAATTTCATTTTGTTCAAGTGTGTCTCATCAGAATACCGGCGCGCTTGAATGTTACATTGTCTATACATTTGTAGGTCACGTTGTGTTGTGGAAGTTGTAGTGTGACTGATTTCAGCAGTGAAGTGACACTTCACTAGTTAAGAGCAGAGAAAATGATAAACAAAACCATGAAGATGTAAGCATATCAGGACAAACACTTGAGAAATCTAATATTTTAGATTAATATAATATAAAAATCGAATATAAAGCTTCTCTACAATACTCTGTGTACTTTTGGTGTATTTGAATCTCTCTCGGACTATTTGTCAGGACTGCTAATATGTGTAATGGTAAGTTAGGAAAGACTGAGCGACCTACAATGAATTACAGGTGTGTGGTTGAAATGAATGCACATTCAGTGCTACTCAGATGAGGATGAGGTATACTTTTGAGTCTGGTTCCTCTAAAGGTTTCTGTCATGTTACAGATTTACTGTCCTCTAAAAATAACTCAACATAAAGCCATTATTGTCTAAATAAATAGAAACAAAATTGAGTACACCCTAAGTGAACATGTCAAAATGGTGTCCAAAGTGTCAATATTTTGTGTGAGTACCATTTTTATCTAGCACTGCCTTAATCCTCCTGGACATGGAATTCACCTCTTCCCCTCCACCATAATGACATCACGGAGCTGCTGTATGTTAGACATGTGTCGCTTCTCTTTGAGGATGCCCCACGCCATCACCTTCACCTTCAGCCTAATCAATAAGGCAGTTGCCATCTTGGCGGTGTGTTTGGGGTCATTATTATGTTGAAAAACTGCTGTTCAGCTTATTTTCTGAAGTGAGGGCATACAGCAGCACTCATGCAGCCCCAGACCATGATGCTACCACCACCATGCTTGACTGTAGGCAAGACAAAATGTTCTTAGTACTCCTCACCAGGGTGTTGCCACACTTGCTGGACACCATCTGAGCCAAAAAAGGCTTATCTTAGTCTAATCAGACCACAGGACATGGTTTCAGTTATTCATGCTCTTGAACAGGTTGTCTTCAGCAAACTGTTTGCGGGCTTTCTTGTTAGCCAGCTGTAAAAGAGGCTTCCTTCTGGGGTGATTGAAATGCAAACTAACTTGTTGCAGTGTGTGGCGTATGGTCTGAACACTGACAAGCGGACCTTGCACTTCTGCTACTTTTTAAGCAGTGCTGGCAGCACCCGTGTCTGTTTTTTGAAGAAGCTTCTGCACCTGATGCACAGCACGAGGACTCAATTATTTTAATCAAACCTTGCGAGGCCTGTTTAAAAAAAAATCTCTGTATGACTGTAACCACTGTACTGTATCTCAGTTTCAGGGTGTTACCGATCTTCTTATAGCCTCGGCCATCTTTGTGGTGAACAATAAATCTAATTCTTAAATCTTCACAGAGTTCTTTTCCATTAGTTTTTGTGGTCCAGTGGTCAGTATGATAGAATTGTCATCAAAGCACCACATTTTAACCGCACTAAAACAATATACACAAATTTGTATTTTCCTGTCAAACAGAAAAAACGTGAACATGATGAATAGGACATGTGGCTTTGCATAGTTACACGACGTTCAGCTGTTATCACTTAGGTTTTACTCACTTTTGTTGCCAGTTATTTTGACAATAATGGCTGTATGTTGAGTTATTTTCAGAGGACAGTAAATCTGTATTGCTAAACAAGCTTCACATTGACTACTTCAAAATATATCCAAGTGTCATTTCTATAGTATTGTCCCTTGAGAAGATCTACTAAAATGGTTGCTGAAATGTGAGGGATGTACTCACTTTTGTGAGATACTGTGCATATATAGGCAATTTTAAATCAGATTAGTATTATTTATATTGCTATTTCCTTTAATGAGAAAAAGCAATGTAACACAGCCCCTAAAACAAAGATTGTTAAGGGCCTTGCTCAGGAGCCCAAGAGTGGCAGTGTTAACCATGAAATGATAACATTAACTTAGATTTTGTGCTGAACTCAATGTACAATTTACACATTTGGTTGTTGTTGTAGTTATTTTTTTGGGGGTAATTTGTACACATTTATGTGTATAGGTGCGGTCAAACTACAAACAAAATAATTCACAATTACTATACAGTATTGTTTACATCACCAATTAAATGTCTACAAACATTTAAACATCAGCTTTAGATAGTAAGCATAAAATTAAATGCTTATAAATCAAAATATAAATCCCTATAATGCTAATATCACAAATGTTCATGAAAAATTATGTATACGCATCAAGCATTATCACATGTTCCTAGAACAGTCTCTGTGTTACAAACGTGTACTAAACTTTGTTTACCAACTAAATGCAACATATATTGCATTAATATTTCACCAAGCAATATAAAAAAAACGTAAATGTCTACACAAACATCAAACCACAAGTGTATAACATTAGCCGTTTAGGCGATATGGCGCTAATAGCGATCTACATATCAACATATCAGAAACTATTAATTCACCTAAACAATATGTGAATTACTCACCACGCTGGGAATATAGTTTAAAATTATAGTTTCAAACTGTAATCGTTATAGAAGTTTAGTGAGTTTTTTGCAACCTTTTTTCTATCACATGTGCCCCCAGAATCAGTGTCCTTAAACGGGCAGCACCCAACAGGCAGTTTGGAGAAACCTGGACCTGAAGCCCTGAACAGTAAACCAGAGCCTTAACCACTGAGAGACCACTTCCACTATTTATCTACACAGCAGGAGTTTGTAAGTACAAACCTAAGTGGGATCCACAAACCATAGACAAAAGTAAAAAGTCAGTCACAAGTGCAGAAACTCCAGTCAGAGGTAAAGCGCCAGGATGAATCAGCGTGGGGAGCTCCAGTAGTAGAAGTGTGTCAGAATGTGTCAGGATCAGGTTGCAAGAGGACGCATGGAGCTTGACAGAGAAAGCGAGCGAGCAGATTATTAGATATGTTCTTATCCTACAGTGGGTCCATGAGCCATGCTTAACTTTAGTGCAATAATACACTGACGCTATAATGTCTCGAGGGCAATCACATTAGACACAAGGTCACAACTGCGGGAAATATTAACACGGCCATGTATGCATTAGCATATATCATCCGTCAAAGAAACAACGGTTATGCTTGGTGAGCAAACACTATGTCACTGGTATAATATACAGGGAGTGCAGAATTATTAGGCAAGTTGTATTTTTGAGGATTAATTTTATTTGAGGATTTAATTTGAACAACAACCATGTTCTCAATGAACACAAAAAACTCATTAATATCAAAGCTGAATATTTTTGGAAGTAGTTTTTAGTTTTAGCTATTTTAGGGGGATATCGGTGTGTGCAGGTGACTATTACTGTGCATAATTATTAGGCAACAACAAAAACAAATTCATACCCATTTCAATTATTTATTTTACCAGTGAAACCAATATAACATCTCAACATTCACAAATATACATTTCTGACATTCAAAAACCAAACAAAAACAAATCAGTGACCAATATAGCCACCTTTCTTTGCAAGGACACTCAAAAGCCTGCCATCCATGGATTCTGTCAGTGTTTTGATCTGTTCACCATCAACATTGCGTGCAGCAGCAACCACAGCCTCCCAGACACTGTTCAGAGAGGTGTACTGTTTTCCCTCCTTGTAAATCGCACATTTGATGATGGACCACAGGTTCTCAATGGGGTTCAGATCAGGTGAACAAGGAGGCCATATCATTAGATTTTCTTCTTTTATACCCTTTCTTGCCAGCCACGCTGTGGAGTACTTGGGCGTGTGTGATGGAGCATTGTCCTGCATGAAAATCATGTTTTTCTTGAAGGATGCAGACTTCTTCCTGTACCACTGCTTGAAGAAGGTGTCTTCCAGAAACTGGCAGTAGGACTGGGAGTTCAGCTTGACTCCATCCTCAACCCGAAAAGGCCCCACAAGCTCATCTTTGATGATACCAGCCCAAACCAGTACTCCACCTCCACCTTGCTGGCGTCTGAGTCGGACTGGAGCTCTCTGCCCTTTACCAATCCAGCCACGGGCCCATCCATCTGGCCCATCAAGACTCACTCTCATTTCATCAGTCCATAAAACCTTAGAAAAATCAGTCTTGAGATATTTCTTGGCCCAGTCTTGACGTTTCAGCTTGTGTGTCTTGTTCAGTGGTGGTCGACTTTCTGCCTTTCTTACCTTGGCCATGTCTCTGAGTATTGCACACCTTGTGCTTTTGGGCACTCCAGTGATGTTGCAGCTCTGAAATATGGCCAAACTGGTGGCAAGTGGCATCTTGGCAGCTGCACGCTTGACTTTTCTCAGTTCACGGGCAGTTATTTTGCGCCTTGGTTTTTCCACACGCTTCTTGCGACCCTGTCGACTATTTTGAATGAAACGCTTGATTGTTCGATGATCACGCTTCAGAAGCTTGGCTATTTTAAGACTGCTGCATCCCTCTGCAATATATCTCACTATTTTTGACTTTTCTGAGCCTGTCAAGTCCTTCTTTTGACCCATTTTGCCAAAGGAAAGGAAGTTGCCTAATAATTATGCACACCTGATATAGGGTGTTGATGTCATTAGACCACACCCCTTCTCATTACAGAGATGCACATCACCTAATATGCTTAATTGGTAGTAGGCTTTCCAGCCTATACAGCTTGGAGTAAGACAACATGCATAACGAGGATGATGTGGTCAAAATACTCATTTGCCTAATAATTCTGCACTCCCTGTAAACATCTTCATGCGAAGAGCAAGTGAAAGAGATGCGGACCTTTAACAACATGTCTCAAGAGCTATGGTGATTATACAACCCATTTAGTTTTGCTATACATAATAACACTGCTACCTTGCATTATGCATTCTTATCCTATTGACACTGTAAAAAAGTATATTCATATTTCTCTTTTTCCTCCCTTGCAATTCTTACTGTAAAGCCATTGTAGCACTTTCTAATAATCACTTTTTATATAATATTTATATTAACTCCTTAAACCTGCTCAGACAGTCTTCAGATGAAATATCAGATGTAATTAAGATTTTACCATTATGTTCCACTTTGAAAGACAAAGCTGTCCCATGCACAGAAAACAGTCTTGCACAAAAAGAAACAATACATTCAATGGACCAGTTCTTCATCAAGTGTTCCTTTGAGACCACAAATCTCTCTGGATCTGTAACACACAAACATCACGCTTGTGCAGTCTATCAAACTAGGTAATTACTTTCAACAAAGCCTCTCTGCTAATGACCAAATACAGCTGGCACTTTTTTTTTGTGGTTTTTGCAAGTGTGTTTTGTTTTAGGATACAATTTGAGGTCCTTCTGGCCCTGTACAATGAAAACCACATTTCTTTTTCGGTTATACATTTGGTAACTGTTTAAAAAAATAAAAAACTAAAAAAAAACTTTGAAATGTTGACAAGACACATCTGTTCTTATAGTTTGCCTGGAAGTGATATGCATATTGTGTTATTTCAGTAAGGGTTTAATACAATTACATTTAATTCAATTCAATTCATTTTTATTTGTATAGCGTTTTTGACACTCAACATTGTCTTAAAGCGGCTTTACACAGATAATGCGGTGATAAAGAATGAATAAGATGTTCTTTTGTTTGTCCCTGATGAACAAGCCGGTGGCTACTGTGATAAGAAAAAACTCCCTGAGATGGCATGAGGAAGAAACCTTGAGATGAGCCACACTCAAGAGAGAACCCATCCTCATCTGGGTGGCACAGAATGTCCATTTATTACAGATAAACAATGTTGAGGTGTGCAGTGAGGGTGATCAAATGCAAACTGTAGTCCTGAGTCAGTGTAGTAAATACAGTCCAAATACATCCTTAAAACTCTTGTCTTACTCCGTAATTCTATGGATCCACAGGCCGTTGATGAGAAACATACCCAGCTTCACAGACTGGCCTCACCGAAGAAAACACTTCCAGAGGCAGGCCCGGACGAAACAAGCAGATCCGAGGAGAGGGGCAGGAACAGTGGTCACTGGTACCTCAGGAGCATATTTAATGAGAGAGAGAGAGAGAGAGAGAGAGAGAGAGAGAGAGAGAGAGAGAGAGAGAGAGAGAGAGAGAGAGATGAGTCAATTAAGATCATGTAAGAATTTTGTAAATAGATATTGTTGTGTGTATTAATTCAAAAACAGCCCTAAGATTGCCGATTAGTAACAGGGGAGTTGTAGCTCAGTGGTCAAGGCACTAAGTTACTAAATGGAAGGTCGAGGGTTCAGGCCCCGGTGTCGCCAAGCTGCCACTCATGGGCCCTTGAGCAAGGCCCTTAACCCTCTGTGTTCCGGGGGTGCCGTATCATGGCTGACTCTGAGCCCAGCTTCTGAGCAAGCTGGGATTTGCGAAGAACAAATTTCACCGCAGGTGGAAATTAACATTTTTTTGCTATAACCTGGCACATGAAATTTCTTCTTTCTTATATTAATGTTCTCTGTGCATTGTCCCTGATTAAGTACAAATAAACTCATCCATTCATTCATTCATTCACAGTGCTGTAATGTATATGTGACAAATAAAGGCTATTCTATTCTATTCTATTCTATTCTATTCTATTCTATTCTATTCTATTCTATTCTACAGATTAGATTATATGGGCCCATAGTCATGCTGGGACAGGTTTCTTTGGAAATATATAATTTTCCCTATACAATTGTGTGCCTCTAACTTTGTAGTAACCGTTTGGGGAAGAACCGCATACAGTATGGCTGGAAAAGTTAGGTGTCTAAATACTTTTGTCTATATATGTGTTGCAGTGGCGGGCCTTGCGTTTGGTACCTGGGCCTTCAGTGGCGACTTACTCAGACTTAATCCACCACTTAATACCACCACTATCATGTCACGATTATAGAAACCATCAATACAATACAAAAACGCAATATAACAACGTGTGGCATTACAGAGAGAGAGGCATTTCACATATAGAGGGTGAAAACCATTTTACTAAAGCAAGAAACCCTGTTAAGACTCCAAAACTCTACACTTCAACTGCAACTGTGCACTTACTTCGTCTGGAGCAGTTCAGAATCAATATTTGTCAAATAGCATGACAAAAAAAATTAGGTTTGAATAAAATACAACCTACTCACCAGAGATGCAGACTCATAATTTGCACCACTCCTCAGAGGCTGTAAGCCAGTAGTACCACTCATATTCACCAGGCTGAGACACGCTAGCTAGCTTCGGGGTTGAGCGACCTCTCCTCACAATGTCTAGCTTTTCTTAAAAAATGGATTTTTAAGTATGTCCGCAAACCAAATCAATTTATCTTCCTCCGTAGGCATTAAAAAGTCTAACTCGGCTGTATTAATGTGTGCAGAGCTACAGACGTGTTTTGCCAGTCGAACTTGGCTGTAACTGTTGTCACTCTGACCAAACAATCAGAGGATGGAAAAATGCTGACACTATTCTGGGCCAGTTAGCTGGCCCTTTGAGGCGAATTTGAAATCTGATTGGTTAAAGAAACAGCTCAATTGCTAATATTCTCTGAGGTAAAAAGGCCAGCAGTACAGACTTAGATTGACATGGTAGCACATAGAGGCTGAAATCTGATTGGACAAAAAATCTAACATCCACATACACGTACTGGAAGCAGTGCAGCCAAGAGAAATTCTACGAAATGAAGATAATAAACTGAATAGATTAATACAATTTCATGGAACAAATATTAGAATTTAGGTTGCAAATGTAGGTCAGTGCTTCTGATAATGTTTAGGCCAGCAAATGGTGTTTTGGATATACTCTCCATATAACATGTTAACTAAGCCTGCCATCTTTTCAGTATCAAGCAGCAGGTACCTTGACAATTCATCCTGGACAATCCTGTATATGGTTGAAAAAATACAAGTTGCTAGAAGAGAACTGACAACTCTTTTGAGTGGAATCATGTCAGGAGCACATTTTATCGAAACGATCCGAAGAGGGGTGACTCATACAGCAGTGGTGAAGGGGGGGCCTGACATTTGAGTCTGCTGCCATTACATTGTTGTGCAAAAGCAATGTGAATTTCGGACCCTGTGGATTTGTCATTTCCTGAAATGCCTTATGGTTAGAGGCAACAAGTGATGGAGTTGTTTCTGTGTCAAATTCTTTTGTAGTCCTTCACCCTTCGGAGGCACCTTTTGACATGAACCTTGTGAAGGGTGATACAGTTCACCCACTGCTATCCTCCTCATGGATCTTATTTTTTATTTATTATTCCTTTTTTAGTATTTTCTTTTTCAGTGTGTCCACCATAAACTAAATTTTACCATTTGTTTCCACAATAACGTTCCTATCATTTCAATGTATTCTTCTTCCTTGTTCTTCTTCTTTTTATATATATATATATATATATATATATATATATATATATATATATATATATATATATATATATAAAACACCCAATGATTAAATACCCTATGATTACTATTTTGTTCAATGGAAAAAAACATGATGATTTGCTCTGGTGATACATTAAATTGTAACAGATACTGCTGATTGAATTTAGTGCCAAAGCGCATGAAAAAAAAATTGTATTATGTCAATTTTCCATGAGATAAATAATATAATCAGTGAATGAATGTAATAAAAAGATGGTAGCTTAGAGGTTAAGGCATTGAACTTTTGGAGCCATCGGTTATAAGTTTAAATCCCAGCCATTCCAAGCTGCCACTCCTGAGCCTCTGAACAAGACCCTTAACCCCATAGTTGCTAAGCTTGTAAGCTTGATGAGGGTGCCTGCTAAATTCTGTAAATAAAAATATCATTACTTAATGTTTTAGAATATATGTTAGTTACTCTAATTTTTATTAAAGCACCTATAAAACAGGTATTTCCCCATAACTGTGTTGTACAATGTTTAAAAGTTGTACATTGAATTAATGTAAAATCAAAATATATTATTAAATATTGACAGTAATTTTTATTGTAAATTTGTATTTTATCCATGTATAAGGAACACGATTTATTTGCTTGCAACAACATGAATATAATACAGATTCGTATCCTATTGTTCTCCACCAAATTTAACACTCAGCTGAATCTGACCATCAGAACAATGAGAAATGTGACCTCTACCCATATGTTGCGGATAATATAAGCCAATTTTACACTTTATTAAGCTTTATTATAACTCATTTAACTCCTGAATTTTACCAAGCTGCTTATCAAGCTGTTTCACAATGTAAAAATAGGTCAACATGCAAGTCTACACGGTTTGATGACTGGAAAAATTAGTAATTTTTCTGTGAAAATGTATTCTTTTCTTTATAGTGTTTGGTTTCACATTTGTTTCTTTTTAATATGACATGTTAATGGCAAAAAAAAGGTATAAATCAACACATTTGTAAGTAAGACTAGATTAATGATTCTGTAGTGTTTAAGGTGAATTTGTAACTAAATCCCCTGATGATAACCCATTTTAAAACAAAAGTAAATCAAGAGCTAAAGCACTTTAAATGCAGGGTAGCGTTTATAGCCTCAAATAAGTGGCTCAAGAAACATACAGTACAGACCAAAAGTTTGGACACACCTATATTATATATACAGTACAGACCAAAAGTTTGGACACACCTGCTCATTCAAAGAGTTTTCTTTATTTTCATGACTATGAAAATTGTAGAGTCACACTGAAGGCATCAAAACTATGAATTAACACATGTGGGATTATATACATAACAAAAAAGTGAACTGAAAATATGTCATATTGTAGGTTCTTCAAAGTAGGCATCAAGATAATGCCAAGAGTGTGCAAAGCAGTAATCTAAGCAAAAGGTGGCTACATTGAAGAACCTAGAATATGACATTTTTCAGTTGTTTCACACTTTTTTGTTATGTATATAATTCCATATATAATTCCACATGTGTTAATTCATAGTTTTGATGCCTTCAGTGTGAATCTACAATTTTCATAGTCATGAAAATAAAGAAAACTCTTTGAATGAGAAGGTGTTCAAACTTTTGGTCTGTACTGTAAATTAATTATTATAGTATGCAATTTATATACTCATTTGACATTCTGGAGGATGGTTCTGTGCTAGTTAAAAAAATCTAATTTATTTGTATACTGTACATAAAAACAATAATAATTATTATTAATAATAATAATAATAATAATAATAATAATAATAATTTGCTTGTAACTATTCTCTTTATATATAATTTTATCTATTATTTTGGGGATTTTAGCTTTAATTCTGGTTTTATAATCTCCTGTCCTGAGGTCTCAAGTGCCAGCTGCATAGTCTCAATAGCCACTTTATTAGGAACACCTGTAGACGTGCTCATTTATCCAATCAACAGGTCATCTGGTAGCAGAATGATGCAGAGAATCATTCAGATACAGTGTAGAAGCTTCAGGTAATGAGAGGGACATGAGAATAGGGAGGAAATGTCATCTCAATGACTTGTAATGTGGCATGTGGTTGGTGCCAGATTCTTTTTTTTTTTTTTAATGTCCTGGGATGCTCTCTTTCTCTCGCTCTCTCTTTGTCTTTCTTTCATTCTCACACTCACACACATATACACGCACGCACACACACACACACACACACACACACACACACACACACACACACACACACACACAGTCTATAGGGATTATGCAATGTGTTGTAAGAAAAGAACATCAATTTTGAAAACATCAAAAACCATCAACGGTTCTATGGAAGGAACTGTTTTGTTGATAGTAAAGGTCAGAGAAGAATGTCTACGTATATATCTTTCTATTTCCCGGAACTTGCCAATAATTCTGGACTTGTATTCTGGAAAAAAATACAATTTCGTTCTATGTGAAACGACTTTGACAATGACAGCAGACATCAGAATGTCTTTCAATGGCATTCACCCTTTTTCTTGATAACAAAAAAAAAAAGTGCTCCTGTGTAGTCTATCATTTCGACAGGATAATTACGGGAACTTAAATTTGAAGATTTGTGAAATGTAGTTTGACATTTTAACTGCTTTTTATTCCTCCAGTCATGATTATGAGAGATACCTTGGAGCCCTTGGAAGTTATTATGAGGAATAAGAGAGGAAGGTAGGTGGCAAAATATCTCTAGGCTTTATCTTCTTTGTTTTTCTCACTTTCCTTTCTTTTCTGCCAGTCAATTAAAAAAGAAAAAAAAACACTGCCCACACTTTTAAGCAGTAGAATATTCTGAGAATCTAAATGAGCTCCAAACTCTGAATAAGACCCAAATGTCTTTTTTAAAAAGCAGAAGAAAAGGCTGTATGTGCACATCTGTTTGGAGATGAGTTCATCGTGAGCTGTGAAGATTTAATACTGGGTTTTAGAAATCAGGTATACTGTTGACTTGAGCACTGTTCAGGAGTTAAGCAAAGATTCTGCACAAAGGTGTGCCTTAGATACATCCAATTCCAACCTTGTAATAAATCACATTTGCCTTGTGCAATATCAGCTTGAGAGGGGAATAGAATTAAGTCCAGCACCACTCTCTGACAGCTTGATGTTACCCCAATATGTCAAGCTAAAATTTATGGGGGTTTTTTGGTTTTTTTTTTTTGGTCTATAAAAATCAGAAAACAACTATAGACTACCATTTTAAATCATAAAACATACATAAATATGGTACTGCTGTTTGTTTAATTAATTTATTGTCCCTTTAACAACTATAAAAATGACTCACGAGGAGAGAAAAGCAAATGTGTGCTTACTGGTCCCTCAATCTGTCTTCTTAAAATGAGAGCGTATCAAATGGATAAAAACCCTGGCATGGTTTGAAAAGTTTGCCAACTTAAAATAGTAAAATATAAGTGTGATGAAATCTTAACATCCTACTCACATGTCAGAATTTTGGGAGCTGGATTTAATAAGTTACAGCTTCATTAACCTGTGAACACAAATGCAAAATAATAGGATCTGTTGCATCATGTGCTATTCTATAAGCTATCAAATAATGAAGGCGGAAGCCATATTGTCAACTTGAACCAAAGTTTCAAAAATTACAAGTCGATCCTTTCTGCAGACAATTCCTGGCAATATATTAGATTCATATGGCAATATGTAACAAAAAGCATTGAACTGTCTTAGTTTTTGAGAAACACATGCATGCTTATTTTGTTTTACCAACAAACTAGGTAATTTATTGGTATAAATGTTTATTTAGATCAAAAAGGTATATAAATGCATCAATGTTAAACTTTACTCTTATTTAAAAATCCTCCTCATATAGATTTTTTGGCATCCAGACAGCTGGTTTCTCCAGACCTTTAAATTACATACGTTGCCATGCTTTTTTAAAACATGCTAAAGGTGTTCTTGCTAGTTGGAGATTTTTTTCTCACCTTGCGATCCAATTTATCCCCGATCAGTTCAATAGGATTTAGCTGAGGTGACTGAGCAGTCCATTCCATGATAGATAACTCAACAACCATCTACTCTAAATAACACCTACAGGGCTTAGATGTACGCTTCGGCCTGGTAAAGTTGGTTGCAATTAAGAAAATGCTGTTAATGCTCAAATGGTCAGGGCTGTTTAGGCAGCAAAAGGGGGCATAATATTAGGCAAATTGTCAAATCATTATTTTACATGCAAGTCTTTGGAAATACTTTTGTTTGAAACCCCTGCACTGTGAATTTCTGAAAAATTTAGCTGTAAACTGAACTGAATAGACTGGCAAAAAATAGCCATAGTCTGTACTTTTTACACATAAATACCAACATATCCTTTAGACTTAAGTTTTGAACTCTCCAAATCCCCTTACCTAAATTCATGTACAGCTTTACTCAAGTTTGAGGTCAGAGTAAAGCCTAGTAGTGCTTCCACCTGTCAATCTCAGTTTTCCCTGTGGAGTCCCGATGGTCTCAATGGAGCTATCTGCTATCTGAAACTCCTGGTCAGGCCTGATAAATGATGCTGACGAAAGTGTCTGACTTATCAGTTGGAATTCTTATTTCTAGGGTCACCAGGTCCACATAAAAACACGCATTTAAGAGTGTTAGAAGTTGGAGTTGATGCACTAGTTTAACATTTACATTGCATATCAATATTGAATATCATGTATCCTGTTGGGAATAGCACTATTTGTCATAGTTGAGTTATATTCATTACCACATGCAGCTCATACAATATACACATTTCTGGACATATGTGCTCTCCACAGGACTTCTGTTCTTCATTCGGTCACTTTCATGTACTGTTTCATGTTCAGGTACAGTTCATTTCCCTGAACATTGCAATAGCCCATTCAAACAACTCTTTTATGACATTTGTTTGTTGTTTAAACTTGGTTATTTGTCAGTCAATGCATACACACACGTCAAGTTTAATTGATGGTTTTAATTTCCAAATTATTATGATTTTTCTGATATTTCACAGATATTGAACTGAGAAATTATTGCTTTGGTGTTGTGAGTCATCTCCTGCTATCAGTCAGCCTCAGATGTATGTAGTAGTCAAAATTATTAATAACAGTACAAAATGAAACTTGTGCACAATAATGGCTGCTCAGTGAACACCTAAATCAATACAGGTTTGTGAAAGAGTAGAGAATAATGTTGCCGCTCTTTAGCACAATCTGAGTAAAACATTATTAATATAAACTGTTCCCATGGTATTCATAAACAACTTATGAAAATGTTTTCTATTTATTAGTCGCTGTTTTAAAAATTGTGTGTCCACAGTCTGAACCATGTGGGTAATCAGTCTAATTGAAAACGCAGTGACACCGGCGGGATTACATCAAAACCAGGTAGCTATAAAAAGCCCATGAAGTGAAACGGGTGCAAGCATTTGGTGTGTTCATGAAGCGCTTTATGTGTGTATGTCTTTTTGGTAAGTGGCCAAGAGTAAGCACTCTTCCGGCTGCTTTCCAGGACTCTTCCAACAAACAGCCTGTGTGTTGCTTGCTTGGGAGTGGAACATGCTAGGTCGGTTCTCGAGGGAGCCGACTGCACAGATTGCGCTCACATGTCCTTGCGAACGCTCTGCTCCCGAAGAGCACTCTTTGAGGATGGTGCTCTCACTCCTCGTGGTTCTGGCCCCACTTTCGAGGAGGGAGAGAAGTGTTCGAGGACCTGGGGCTCACAAATGGACCTGGCAGAGGGTCTCGAGATTGGCTTGTCCCTTTCTTCCTGCTCTGCTGCCGGGTACTTTCTATCGCAAGGTTCCGAAGAATGCTTTTTGGGGGTTTCTTCCCTTTGTGATCAGAGCGCTCAGCTCCAGCTCTCTTTCTCTAGGGAGAGGGGGTATGGAGGTCTGCGAGACTCCAGGGCATCTGCATTCTAAATTATATTGATGAATGTTAGATACTGGCTCGATTAAAGCAGCTGAAATTGAAATGTCGTTCTTGCCCAAATGAAGGCCCTGGGGTAAAGGCTGAATGGCAAAAAAATTGCTTTCTCCACCTATCCAGGCATAGTATAGGATTCAACCGATATACGGGCACAGTTGTCCCCTGCTCATGTCAAATCTATCCATATGGCCATCAAGAGAGTGAGAGAAGTCACTCACTGTGAAGCAGTTTCAAAGACTTCAAAATGTTTTGGTTTTTGTTTCCCCTTTTGTTTCCCACATGAGACCTCTCCAGTGGTGGCTAAGGGCCCGAGGGTTCTCTCGGAGGGGCAATCTGCTCCATACAATCAAGGTCACACGCCGAGCCCTACGTGCCCTAGATATGTGGAGAGATCCCAGGTTCCTGTCTCAGGGCCCTGTGCTGGGAGTTTCTGGCCTTTGTGTAACACTTCTGACAGATGTGTCCCTCATGGGCTGGGGAGCGGTCATGAGAGGCCACTCTGCCCTAGCTCTCTGGTGAAGGCCCCATCAGACAAGGCAGATCAATTGTCTAGAGATGATGGTCATGCTTCAAGCATGAAGCATTCCCTTCCAGACCTTAAGGGCCATTTGTTGGTCTGTATAGAAAATAAGTCAGTGGTTTTTTACATCAACCACCAGGGGGGGTCTGCGATCTCAACTGCTTTACAAGCTGGCATGATCCACCTGTGGGCCCAGAGGAAGCTGCTCTTCTTGAGGGCAGTGTATATACCAAGCTACATAAACGAGGGAGCAGATGCCTTCTCGGGACAAGGGCAGAGGCCTGTGGAATGGCACGTGGTACAGGCGTGGCTGAGGTCTCTACGCCTTCCCCCTGTCATGCTGCTCCCGGTAGTTCTGCAGAGAGTTATCCGGGATGGAGTCCGTCTCCTTCTGGTGGCCCAACAGTGGCCGGGCAAGAAATGGTTTGCGGACCTGGTAGCCCTTTTTGAACACCCTGAGGGGACACATCTCCTAGCCTCTGGTCTCACCACCAAGGTGGTAAAGTCCACCCTCCAATCCAGAACTTTCTACGGTTGTACGCCATGAAGTGGTGTCTGTTCACGGTTTGGTGTGAACAACACCACTTGAATCCAACTACCTGGTCGGTGTAGTACTGGAATTCCTTCAAGGATATTCACCAAGGGGTTGGCTCCTTCCACCCTGAAGGTTTATAGTGACATGTTTATTCCGTGGTACCTGGAGGCTAAGTTCTCTGGTATGATCTAAAGTGGCTGTGTGGGACTTGGCCATTGTCTTAGAGGCTCTGTCTGAGCCTCCTTTTGAGCCATTGACCAAAGTGCTTTTGAGGTTCCTCACAGTCAAGACTGTGCTCCTCTTGGACATCTCTCTTTCAAAAAAGGTAGGAAACCTTTAGGCCCTCTTTGTGGCCCCTTCTTCCCTGAAGTTCACTCCAAGCATAGCCAGTGCCTTCCTCTACCCTAGACCAGGGTATGTTCCCAAAGTACCCTTGGTCATCCATGTTATGCTCCAGGCATTTTTTTCTCCTCCCTTTCAGGCCCCAGACCAGAAGAAGCTAAACCGACTATGTCCTGTGTGAGCACTGGATACATATATTCACAGAATGAAACTGTCCAGGAAGTCAAAGCAGTTGTCTGTCTGCTATGGCCCTCCAAGGAGAGTCCTCCTGCAAACAAGCAGAAGCTCAGCAGATGGATTGTGAATGCTATTCCTTCCTGTTATGAATTGTCTGGTCTCCTGGCTCCTTTCGAGGTCAGAGCTCACTCTACTCGGAGTTGGTCAGCCTCTAAGGCTTTGCCCTCTGGAGTTGCTCTACAAGACATCTGCATAAGAAATGACTTCGTCCACGTGTTCTTTGTTTAATTGAATTGCCTTGATTGTGAATACTCTGCTGTTTCATAGCAGTGTGGCAATGTTTAACTGTGGGTGGAGATGAGTAATATACTGTATTTTTAAAAATTGCAAAGTGACTGTACATTTACAGTGGTTAGTCTTCTTGATCACTAATACCGTCATGAAATAGAATGCATTTCATTCTGGGATTTATTTATGTATGGCCACAAATTCCAAGTTCTAGAAGTTACTAGGTATAGATAATACAGCTAGTACAGTTACAAGTCAAGTCTAGAAGTTTTGATGATGTGGTTTGGGCTGTGCAATGCTACACAATCATGAGTCAGCAGAGTGAACAGCAATGGGCTGAGCACACAACCCTGAGGGGCCCCAGTTCTCAGTGTGGTGGTGCTGGAGATGCTGTTCCCGATCCGGACTAACTGAGGTCTCCTCGTCAGGAAGTCCAGGATCCAGTTGCAAAAGGATGATTGTGTTGAATGCTGGACTAAAGTCTATGAACTGCACTTGTACGTATGTGTTCTTATTGCCCACGTGGGTGAGGGCCAGATCAATGTCAATGGCATCGTAAGTAAAACAGTTTGGATGATACGCAAACTGCATTGGGTCCACTAAAGGTAGTAGCTGGGTTTTAATGTGGCTCATGATCAACCTCTCGAAGCACTTCATTGCAATGGTGTGAGTGCGGCGGGATGATAGTCACTGAGGCAGTAGTCTTCTTTGGCACTGGGACGAATGTCATTGTCTTAAGGCACTTTCTCTAAAAGAGGTTAACTCGGTTCTGTCAGTTAACTCTGTATAGAGTTTTCCCTCACTTTAGCTATGGTTAGACACAGCATCTGGTCATTGGGAGTAAGGGTGGTCATCCTCGCCGCCATGTTGTTCTGCACCTTAAACCGGGTGTAGAAGTCATTCAGTGCATCTGGGAGTGAGGCTTCAAAAGCAGATGAAGTTGTCTTGTAGTTCGTGATCGCATGAATGCCCTGCCACATGCGCTGAGTGTCTCTGCTGTCTAGGAGGTGGTGGTGGATTTTCTTGCCGTGTGCATGCTTTGCCTCTCTGATGGCTCAGGACAGTTTGGCCCTTGCTGTTCTTAAGGTTGTATTAAAAAAGCAGAGTCTCTAGACTTTAGTGCACACACACCTTTGCAGTTATCCAGGTCTTCTGGTTGGAGCGTGTAGTGATGATCTTGAATATGGTCACGTCATCAATGCACTTGCGGATGTAGCTGGTCTGTGCTTCTGTGATAATAGAAACAGGAATTTTGCTTATGCACTGGTGGTATTGGAGATTGTGTGTAGGTTTTAAGCTTTTGTGAGCTTCAGTTAGTTAAATAGACGTTGGAAATTAGAAGATGGATAAATAATTGTTTACTTGAGTAATGATATAGTCTATAATTTTTGGAGCTTTTTTATTTGCATTTGTTTCAATAAATGGCAGAAACAGCATAATATACACAAACACACCATACCCAAAGCTATCCAACACAGAATTAATGGGCAGTACTTGAGGCAGTAGCAATACATAAATGAAAAATTGTGTTTGTAACAATGTAACCCTAATCCAAAGGGGTAAATCTTCAAAAAATTATTTTCTGCCCAAATATGCTTGCTCTTTCTGATCCTTATTGTATTCCACATATGGCAAGAGCTCTCAATATTTTCTTTTAAACCTAACTCTACTCTCTGAGCCAGTTATTATAAATGCATGTTTTTTGTTCTTGATAATATCTTTTTTCTCTAAAATAAATCTTGGGTTATATTATTATAAATTAAATTGTATCCCCGCATCTATTTATTTATTTAGCTGTCATGGACAAGTGAGCTGTCATGGACAAGTAAAAATATAAAAATTTGGTTGTGACTATTAAGATTTTAATTTTAAAATTCAACAATGAAATGCAATCTCATTGTTAACATTTTTAGTGTATTTAAATGGACTGTATAACCTTTATAAAAATATATATCCAAAGATGAATATTTTTCAAATACTTGCTCTGCCCATACATCTGACCAGCTCTGCAAATACATCCTGTTGTGAAGCTTAAGCTTGTATCTATGTTTTAGTTCTACCTAGTGTTTAATCCAGTCCGTCAAAGTAAATATTTCTCTGCCCATTACGGTTTTGGCACAGAGGAAGCAAAGTGTTTGGTGAGCTTTAAATTGCCTTGCTCTGTGTATTAGTGCTATACAGGATTGAGGCTTATCTTTTTCTCTACAGTAATGAGAGCAACTAACTGCAATACACACCTGTTATTTACTGCTCTCGGGTCAGGTTAAAAGAAAAGGAGAGGAATTGCATGGTTGTGTAAGTGCATCAATGTTTTTCAGTGAAAGACCAGCTCAGAGATTTAAAGGTTGATTTCACACCAAATGCAAGAAAACTGAATAAAACTCTTTCACACATTGGTTAGATAAGCAGCGACTGGTAAAGGTAACACAAGTAATAGGTTACCTAAAAAAAGAGCATAGAGAACACAACACCCAAGGTAAAAAAAATCAGTTTTACATGTTTTGAATGTTTTTGCATCAAGAACACAACATTTCACAACAATTCCTGCAGTGGGTTGAGGTTGAGGGTAAATTGCTTTCTCACTGTAACTGAACATAGCTAAAGTTTACCTGAAAGCAGATCGAGACCACTGCTCAGATACACTCTTGTGTTTTACCCAACAACGTTCTGTCTAAAGTGCACTGTTCGGATAAACACAACATGGTCCACTTTAAACACTATAAGTGTTGCAGATCTAAAGATAATAGATAATACTCACCCAAAAACAATACATCATTCAGTTTACAGTAAAATGTTGTTTTCACTGATAATTTACAATATACGTTTTATTATTTTATACTGTATCTCCTCATTCAGATGCTTGGAGGCACTTGCTGTCTTCTTCTATCAGAAAATAAAAGAACATATTACTGCATGTGAGAAATTCACTCTTAGAATTTAAATCAGTTTTACTTAAATTTCTTGGATGGAATCACTGCATTCATGTCATGGTTAAAATCTCTCAGAATGTCGTTTGTTTGTATGTTCATCACACTATATGTTGTTCTGTTTTGGGTTTAAATAGTGTCAATTTGTTTTCCCAGCCATGTCAAATTGTTTAATTTGAAATTTGATTTAGTTATTTCTCTGCTATCTGCTTTTGTTTCTACTTATGTCCTGTCTCTGCCCCTGTTCCAGCATTGGTGGGTTTACTCAATTGTTAACTCATCAATATAAAGTTTTGTTAATGTATAATCGGTTCTTTGTCTCAGGCTCACACCCACACTTAAGTCCTTATACTTAGATTTAGGGGTTTATACAAACTCTTAGGGTCTCATACACAGTGTAAGGGTCTTGTTCCCAGTCTTAGGGTTTTATACCTAGACTTAGGGTGTCCTACCCAGTATTAGGGTCTCATTGCCAGGCTTCTGTCTTGACATGCAGATGTCGGGTATTGGGATTCGACATGCAGTGAAATAAAGCATTTCACTGCATGTCGTACCCTGTATGTATGTGTATGTGACAAATAAAATTTGATTTGATTTGATTTGATACCCAGACTTAGGGGTTTATATCCATTCTTAGGGTCTCATACCCAGTGTAAGGGTCTTGTTCCCAGTCTTAGGGTTTTATACCTAGCCTAATAGTCTCATTCCCAGTATTAGGATCTTATTCCCAGACTTAGGGTCCCATTCGCAGTCTTAAGCCCAATTCGGACGGGACTAGTTTTTCAAACGCCGTTTGATTTAAAAAAAATTTCAGCCGACGTCTGTCATTTCATGTATGGATTCGGACGGGACTAACATCTCTGTGTTTATTACGGAGGTAGGAGTGTCTGTGTTTTACATGTGGGCGTTGCACAAGACCACATGTCCAAAATGAAACTTGAATACCGTTAGTACGGTAGTTCACGTTGACCAAAACACACAAGAAAACGCGTTTTGGAAAAAACATTTTCGGCAATCACAGACATTCGCATTCAGTCGGGATTAGAATTCTCAGAGAACCGCTGAGTTTGCTGAAAAACAGTGGGTATTTTGCTCTGGAATTTTTACAGAGGTTGTGTGAGAAAAAGACAGACATGACAGATTCAGACGGGATTAAAATCACAAAGTACGTCTGTGAAACAGAAATTTCTCTAACGACCCCTGTAAAACAAGTCCCGTCCGAATAGGGCTTTAGGGTTTTATGCCCTGTTTTAGGATTTTATTCCCAGATTTAGGGTGTGTCAATCAGGTCTTTAGGTCAGCCAATAGCACATATCAGCGAATTTGTAATTTTAAGGGTTGTATTAATTATTTAATCCTTTTAGTGTACTGAAACCTTTTCTATATAAAAAAAAAAACAGAATTCACAGCAAAAACCTGGAAGCATTGATGTTCATTTATCTCATATTTTCTGAAGCCTGACAGCTCAAAAGAACTTGCCAGATAATATGTATTCAGCTTGTTATTGTGATTACTTATTTTAGCAATTTAGAATTTTATTGGATGTTCTGCTATTCTATTTTTGAGTATTATGATGTTTAAGACATTTTTTTTATCATGTCTAAATGATAAAAAAAAAAAACATAATAGTCTACTATTCTACTTGAAGTACCATGACAAAAACATGCGTGATTAATTAAATACCAGTTTTTATTGAGTGATGGGAAAATAGGGATCATCGTGTAAGCCCATTCTGCCTATGAACATAATGACATAGTCATGTTGCAGGAAATTGAGTTATTTATCTGTACATGAGGTACCTATTTACAATGCATAACCTAAGAATTGAGGGACCACACTGAGATGCAGATCATTAAGATCATTAAGTCCAGGCTATTTTCCAAGTTTATGTATTCCGTATGTCACAGATAGACCAAGCATCAGAAACCGGGAGTAATACAGAATGTTCTTTATTGTCCAAAAATACACACATGCTTATAAAAGGAATAGGTAATTGGGGAACAGGTGTAGGTGATTAGTGGGAGTCGGACAGCTGTAGGAATGTGATGTGTGATTAGTAGGAGGGAGAGGCTGAGCGAGAGTGTTGAGTGAAGGAGGGAGGCATGGTGGTTGTTCTCTGACATTACTCCAGGGGCAGCTCCTGGTGCTCTAACCCGGTGTCGGGGACGCCCGCGACTACGGGGTGTGGGACGGTTAGGGTGATGTGAAACTCCTCCAGGAGTTCTGTGTCCAAGACGTCTTGCCTGTGGATCCATGAACGTTCCTCTAGTCAACGAGGTATTCTATTGTGGAGCATCTTCGTACCAAGTCCAGAATCTTTTGGAATGAGTACACGGATGGTTGGTCCAGCACCTTAGGGGAGGCGGTTTGATTGTGGAACCAGGGTTCTCTGTGGCAGGGGGAGAGAAGGGTTTAAGGAGCGACACATGAAAGGTAGGATGGATGCGGTACCAGGGAGGGAGGTCGAGTCAGTAGGACACTTCATTGATCCGCCGCAGAATCTTGAACAGCCTGAAGTACCATGGGCTGAGCTTCCTACAGGGCAGTCGGAGGTGCAGATCTTGGGTAGATAACCACACCATGTCTTCTGGTTGGTAAGGAGGTGCCTCCGATCTCCGAGGATCTGGGAACCTCCTTGTGGTTCTGAGGGCTTTTTGGAGATGGGTATGTGCCGACTCCCATACTCGCACGCTTTTCCAGAACCAGTGATCTACCGTGGGGACCTTTGATGGTTCATCTGTCCAGGGAAATATTGGGGGTTGGAAGCTGAGCATGCACTGGAATAGGAACCGGTTCCAGCTCGTTTTATCTTGGTGGCAGTAGGATCGGAGGTAGCATCCCAGCTCTTGCATCTTCCTCCCTGTTTGGCCATGAGTCTGTGGGTGATAGCTGGATGAGAGATTGAAGGTTACAAGGCCATTGTGGGGTTGGTAGGGGACCCGTTTTCCCGCTGGTAAGTGGCATAGTGTTTTAGACATGGCACAGACAGAGCAGTATCTAGCTACGTCCCCGATCATCCCTGGCCACCAGTAGCGAGATTGGACCATGAGAAGGGTCTGTCTGCTCCCCGGGTGGCTGGAACCTGGGGCCTCGTGGATCGACCTCAGCAGGGGTTGATGGCAAGAGCTGGGAACAAACGTTTTCCCCTCATGGCATTTAAGGGGGGGCGGTTCTCCACGGTTTACCGTTCAGATCTCCTTCTTTAAATCCTACACAACTGGGCTGGGGATTAGATTAGGTGGAATGATAGGTACAAGGTCAATGGGGTCATCAGGGCCATAAATTCGGGACAGGGCATCCACTTTCCCATTCTTGGAGCCTGGACAATATGTGATAGTGTAATGAAAGCGGGTGAGGAATAGAGCCCATCTGGCCTGCCGGGTGTTAAGGCGAAGAAACCAAGAGCAATACAGAAGGTCTTATTGTCCACAAATACACACACGAGAGTTTGAGAAGTTACTGAAGCAAAAAGTACACTTAACTGAGTGCTTCCAGTGAAGCAAAGCTGGGAGCATATAAGCACACAGAGCAGTAGGTAGTCCGGAATGATCTTTGGTAGTAACCTGTAAATCGGATAGTGAGTGAGTGGGAATGGGGACCTAATGAAGGGGATAGGTAATTGGGGAAAAGGTGTAGGTGATTAGTGAGAGTAGGACAGCTGTAGGTGATTAGTAGGAGGGAGAGGCTGAGCGAGAGTGTTGAGTGAAGGAGGGAGGTGTGACTGGTGAGTGTCTGACACCATGTTTTATTATAATCCTTGTTTGATGCTATCAGCCCATACTATTGTCTGCAACTTCAATAGCCCTAATAAAACATGCTGACCTTAATATGATTTGTGAGACGATACATTCACATTGTATATTTTATAATTATAGTGCTTGGATTATTCTCATAACTGCGACAGATTGTATCCTAAACATAAAGCATTATGCTGATGAGTTAGCATTTATAATGCACTATGCAAGTTGTGGTTTTGTCAGCTTAAATATTCTTCAGTTGTATCTTTGAGTTTACCCTTGATGCAAAATGGTATATTGGGATTAAAAACATGATGTGACAAAATCATGTGTATAATTTGACCTGTCAGTTGAAACAGGGAAAAAACGAAAACATAAATGTAAATATAACCCAGTTTATATGTAAAAAAAAAGAATTCTTGGGATGGTGGGTGGAGAATTGTTTGTTCTTAAAATGTTGACATTTTGTGGTTGATGCAAGCAGAAGGTTACCATTGTAGTAAAAAGTGGTTAGAATGTGTGGAATTTGCATGAATAAAGTCAATGACCATATGCACATACCTGACATTTTATTTGAAACATTAAAATCCATTAGTGATGCTGTGTGTCTTAGAATAGTTATTAAAAATGCTTTTAAGTTATTTGCTTGACCTCTTTGAACCCTTGATTGTTTTATTTTTTTTATTATTATTGAACTCTTCATGACAGATAATACAAACTCAGTCCAAATGTATTTCAGCCACAGGTCATTTGGCACATGTTCATTTTATGTTCTCCATGCCACAGCTACACAGTGAAGTTTGTTGGCCATGTGCTTTAATCAGCCTGGAAGCAGCTCCTGATGAAGCCAGGCCAACTAAGGCTTTCATCTTGTGTGCCAAACACACAATCCAAGGAGCCTGTGAGAAGCTCTTTGGCACTGAGAGCATGAGGCCTGCAGGCAACACAATGGGATGGCTCATCTCACATGGTCCTTCAATAACCAACCAAGAAAACAAGTCATTTAAGGTACACAACAAAAAATTTTTTGTGGAAACACTCAACAATTCCTTTATAAGTCTGTATGCTTTACAATCTCAATTATTTATTTGTATATATATATATATATATATATATATATATATATATATATATATATATATATATATATATATATATATATACACATAAATGCATTTTACTATATAATATTTCGAGACAGTTGTGTGGGTGGCATTCAGTTCAACTTGAAAGTCTCTTCACACAATGTGCATGAGTGAATGATTCACTTAAACAGTATTTATTAGTACTTATACAGCATCTTTATAACAGATTCATAAGCATATATAAAATAAATAAATCAAATATTTATAGAAAGGAATACTTTTGTTTTTTACATTATTCATGTCAGTTCATGAGAAAGTTCACTGTAAAGCATAATCACCCCATGAAGTTATGTGAACTTGTTTCTTCTTTTTAACCCTTTGCACAATAACTGAATATAATTCATTGGATTGTGTACATGTCCAACATTTTAAGATGCAACAAATGTTATCTTTAAGTGTACGAACATTTTTAAGTCAGCAGGCGAACTTTTCTTCTAGGATTAACCAAATGTTTTACAGTGTAGAAAGTACACATGGTGTTTCTTGAGAAGTGTTTCAAATGTAAATTAGATCAACAATTTAGTTTCAGGATATGTATTATTTATTTGACTACCATTTGGACTTAAGTAGGATGCCATTTTGAAATTAGGGCTGGGAAACAAATACTGTAAGTACACCTCACAAAACAATTTCAATGTCCAAATTATCATTTAAAACTAATTTTACAATGCATGATGTTTGACAAATTTCTTACAGTTCTATTAGTAAAAACTGTTGAACTTAAAAAACATAAATTTAAAGAAATCCAGTAAAAGTAATGTCAGTTCATACATCGGACATAATCCTTTTATATACACTTGAATGACTGATGTACTGTATCTTTTTACCCATTATTTTAACAAATAAACTTGAATTACTACTACATAATAATACACAATAAACAAAGGTCAAGAAACAAACATTTAGACAACCTATTGTTGCTACATATTTTCTCTACTTCTTCTTGTGTCTATCCAAAATGGGAATTAAAGTTCATTGATTGGAAAGAGTCTAATGAACATTTCTTCACATTTAGGCTAACTGCTGTCAAAGTTCTAGCTTCAAAATCCAAGAGTTGACCCTCATCATAGAGACTTGGATCCAAGATGGCGGCGCGGCAGTTTCAGTTTGTAGCCCGCCTTACGCAACACATGGACGTCGAAGCAACCGGCGTCCCTGTGTACAACCGAAAACCCTGAAAGAACTCAGAAACAACCCAAACAACACAATAAATGATGATCTGTGGCAGAAGCTACTCGACCTCGGCAGGCTCCGAGAACCAGGCTTTCAGACCCCAGCGTCTACTGCGGCGGATGGATGGAGGAGGGGGAATTGAAAGTGCTGCGCGAGGAAGCGGAAGCACGACAAGCGAGCGGGTGCTAATGCTAGGCTAAAAGCTAACCCTAGCCGGCCCCCTCTACCATCTCTACTGCTGGCAAATGTCTGCTCCCTGGACAATGAATTAGACTACATCAGTCTTCAACAAGCTTCTTGGCGTGAGTACAGACACTGCTGCGTTTTTGTGTTCACTGAGACGTGGGTGAGCGACAGAGTTCCGGACGCCGCCATTCAGCTGGACGGGCTAGTCACGTTTCGTGCCGACAGAAAAGCAGCTCTGTGCGGTAAGACTCACGGCGGTCCATGTGTTTACATCAATACGGAATGGTGTAAGAACTCTGTCCTTGTTTTTACCTACTGCTTATCGCTGCTGGAGTTTATTGTTTAAATTTTATTTACCATGGGAATTTACCACAGCTATTGTGCTCGGAGTGTACATACCACCTAGCGCTAATGCTAAGGAAGCGCTCAGTGTACACTACGGGACCATTCGCGAACTTCAAAACACACAACCTGACGAATTGTTTATAGTCGCCGGAGATTTTAATCACGCATATCTCAGGACTGTCCTTCCCAAATTTCAAAATGAGGACTTTGCAACCAGAGGAGAAAACACGCTGGATGTTGTTTACACAAACATCCAGGGCGCATACCGGGCGAAGCCCCACCCCCACCTCGGGTACTCAGACCACATCTCTGTTATGCTGATCCCAGCATACAGACCACTCAGCAGGCGTTCAAGACCAGCTCGGAAGCAAGTGAGAACCTGGCCATCAGGATCCATGTCTGCTCTCCAGGACTGTTTTGAATGCACTGACTGGGACATGTTCAGGAAAGCTGCAACCAATGGCGATTTCATCAACTTGGAGGAGTACACGTCAACAGTGACCAGCTACATCGGCAAGTGCATTGATGACGTGACCATCTCTAAGACCGTCAGTACACGCTCCAACCAGAAGCCGTGGATGACCGCCAAGGTGCGTGCGCTGCTAAAAACAAGAGACTCCGCCTTCAGAGCAGGGGACAAGGCGGCCTTGAAAACTGCAAGGGCCAAACTGTCCCGTGCTATCAGAGAGGCGAAGCGCGCACACGCCAAGAGAATTCACGGCCACTTCCAGGACAGCGGAGACACCTGGCGCATGTGGCAGGGCATCCAGGCGATCACGAATTACAAGATAAAGTGCTTGTAACCGTGACGCCTCCCTCCCAGATGCGCTGAACGACTTCTATGTCCGGTTCGAGGTGTAGAACAACATGGTGGCGAGGAAGACCATCCCTCCTCCCAGTGACCAGGTGCTCTGTCTAACCACAGCTGAAGTGAGGAAAACTCTATGCAGAGTTAACCCACGGAAGTATGCTGGACCAGACAACATTCCTGGCAGAGTGCTCAGGGAATGTGCACAACAGCTAGCAGATGTCTTCACTGACATCTTCAACATCTCCCTGAGCAGCACCATTGTTTCTTCGTGCCTCAAGACGACGACCATCATTCCCATGCCGAAGAAGTCTACTGTCTCCTGCCTCAATGACTATCGATGCTATCTCCACAACCCTTCATCTGGCCCTCAAACACCTAGACAACAAGGACTCTTATGTAAGGATGCTGTTCATAGACTTCAGTTCAGCATTTAACACGATTGTCCCTAAGCACCTGATTGAGCAGTTGAGCCTACTGGGCCTGAACACCTCCCTTTGTAACTGGATCCTGGGAGACCTCAGTCAGTCCGGATCGGAAACAGCATCTCCAGCACCACCACACTGAACACTGGAGCCCCTCAGGGCTGTGTGCTCAGACCACTGCTGTTCACTCTGCTGACTCACGACTGTGTAGCAATGCACAGCTCGAATCATATCATCAAGTTCGCCGATGACACGACCGTGGTGGGTCTCATCAGCAAGAACGTCGAGTCAGCATACAGAGAGGAGGTGCAACGGTTAACAGCCTGGTGTGGAGCCAACAACCTGTCTCTGAACGTCGACACAACTAAAGAGATGGTTGTTGACTTCAGGAGAGCACAGAGCGACCATTCTCCACTGATCATCGATTGATCCTCAGTGGAGATCATTAAGAGCACCAAATTCCTTGGTGTTCACTTGGCGGATAACCTTACCTAGTCACTCAACACTAGCTCCATCACCAAAAAAGCCCAGCAGCGTCTTTACTCTCTGAGAAGGCTGAGGAAAGCTCATCTTCCCCCCCATTCTGACCATGTTCCACAGAGAGACCATTGAGAGCATCCTGAGCAGCTGCATCACTGCGTGGTTTGGGAATTGCACCGTCTCAAAACGCAAGACCCTACAAAGGATAGTGAGGACAGCTGAGAAGATCATCGGGGTCTCTCTACCCTCTATCATGGACATTTACACCACACGCTGCATCCGCAAAGCAAACAGCATTGTGGACGACCCCACACACCCCTCACACACACTCTTCACTCTCCTACCATCAGGGAAGCAGTTCCGAAGCATTCGGGCCGCCACATTCAGACTGTGCAATAGTTTCTTTCCTCAAGCCACCAGGCTCCTCAACAAAGAACTGAACTGAACTCTCACACACACTCACACACACACATACACACAACTGTGTGACTGATCTGCACAAACCGGACTCAACACAGACTCATACTCACTTCGTGTAACTGATCTGCACAAGCCAGACTCAACACACATCATACACTGCGCACACCCATCATTCAGTACCACTCGCACTAATCATTACCACAAAAATGTTTATATGCTGTTTTTGCACATCTTCCAGGATTACTGCAAATTTTTCTTTCACACAATATTCTGTACACATATTTTTGCCACTGTTCACTTTATCTTTGTTGCTGCTATATGTTTAATTGCACAATATTGTTTACATTTTTCTGCTACTGTGCAACTTATTTTTATTTTGTTAGTACAGGTTTACTGGCGGAGCTATTTTGTGTTTTGTGTATTGTGTATTGTCCTGCACTGTCCTGTGTTGTCCTGCACTGTCTTGTGTTGTCTTTTTGCACTGTTTGCACCAGTTGCACACATGCACTTTATGTGGCGAGGATCTTTCTACTAGTTCTTGGCCTTGTGTTTTTTTTTCTGTTTCTGTGACTGTTGATTTATGTTGTATGTATCACCTGGGTTCTGGAGGAACGTTGTTTCATTTCACTATGTACTGCATCAGCTATATATGGTTGAAATGACAATTAAAGCTTCTTGACTTGACTTGACTTGAGACAACACTGGTTAAAATGGTAAATAACCTGCTACTGGCCTCTGATTAGGGCTGTGCATGCTTGCTTGTGTTTCTTAACCTTAGTACAGCATAATATTGATCATAACATTATAATATCTTCCTTGCTAAACTAGAAAATGTTGTTGGAATTAAGGTAACAGCTCTGCTGTATTTTTTATGTATGCTAACACAGGTTAAAATGTTTCGGAAACATGCTACAGTATTAGCTACCATTATTATGCAGGCAATACACAGGTGTATATTTCAGCAAAGCCAGATTAGAGACATCTGCATTAGACAGTGGATATTTATTAACCTTATTTTACTTAGTTTACACAAATAAAATTAGATTTTTTTTTATTGCATATTATCTCTGGCTTTTCTTTGAAGCTCACATAAATAATATAACTAGAATAGCCTTTCATAGATGGATTGCATAGATAGATTTTATATTAGAAATATTGTTAATATAAGAAATATGAAGCGATTACATAATGCAGAAAAAAAGCATGCTTTTGTTATATCCAGGTTGGACTGACACTAATGGCTTACTGTCTGGATGTTTTAGTAAATTCATAAACTTTATTTAGTCTAGAAGGCAGCAAAAATCCTTACCAGAATCAGAAAATATGAACACATCACCAGTCTTTTCCACTCTTTACCGGCTCCCAATGAAATATTGCATTGATTCTAAAACACTGTTCCTGACATATAAAGCACTAAATGGTCTCATGCAGCAGTACCTGAGCAAACTTTTGGTGATTATGATCCGCCACACCTACATTGATAAAAAAGGTGCAGGTTATTTGTTGGTACCTTGAATACTTAAGGACAACAGCAGGGTCAGAGCTTTCTCGTACAAAGCCCCACAGTCATGGAACAACATTCCAATTAGTGTTCAGAACTCAAACACAGTCTCAGTGTTTTGGTTTAGGTTGAAAAAATATTTGTTCACCCAAGCCTTTTGTGGATAGGTTTTTTTTAGGTAAAGGAGCAGATCTGGTGGGATCATGGAGTTTTTGGTAAACTGGAATGTTTGGATGCTGTTATCCCCCACTCTCACATATGTATTAAAGTTTGTTAAAGGTAGTGTGGTGGGCCTTCTTATATAGCGGAGATCCTTAATGTCTGTGCTACCTCCTGACTTCCTTAATTAGTTATGATGTCATAGCTTGCCAGAGTCCTTACTTGCACCTTAGTCACAGTGCACAGTGTACTTAACTATTATGTAACAACAAGGTTCCCCATGAACAGTTTGAAGATCCATGAAATTACTAAGCTGAGTTAAACTTAAGATCCATTACAATAGATTTGGATTATAATGAATATAAACTGTCTGCTACAATGGCTTAAGACTACAGTTGTCATAAAAAATGTTTTTATTTAATTGTCCGACAATGAAGAGTTGATAAACTCAACAATGATGAAACTATAATAAAAGGACATTTGGTGTCACCCAGAAATGTATGAGTTCCCTTATGATTCTAGTTCCTCTCAAAGTTTCTTACTCATACAATCTCAGGGAGTTTCCACTAGCTTGCTCATTAGAAATAAACTTTGTTATATGGACTGGTTTAAAAATGTTAAGCTATATTCATAATCTGTTTAATTTTGCAAAACAGCTTTGGGACAATGTCCATTGTTAAAAGTGCAATACAGATTGAATTTTTTATTGAATTCTAGCACCATCATATAGCAAATATAATGCAATTATTCTCATTTTCTTTTATTACAGTACATATCCAAAATGTAAAAGCCAGGCATCATTCCCTGTTCATTGCACATCATGACTTTAATTTCATGTCATCTTGACGCCCTGCTGCCCATCTGTTCATCTGTTATGTATACCTTTACTCCTACAGTCAGCGAATTCTTAGGCTTTAATGCATATGTATAGCATAGAGTTTACAGGGCTTGGCCCAGTAAAATGGGTTTTGTTTGTGGTTGTTGTTGTTTTTGTTGCATTGTATTCAGTCCCCTTATTGTGTTTAGAGCTTATAGAATTTTCTCAAATATGCACACTGAGCTACAATAAAATGCACATGAAATATTCTAATCATCTTGTTTAGGAATCTGCATATTGACCTTATTTACATAACAACCTTTTTTAGCTCCAACCTTGAGTTTGCAAGATGAGATTGGCAAGTTTCAGCAGTAATGTAATTGCTACAATAACCATTAGACCAGGTTTAATTATGCCAACCCCCCTGAGGAAGCATGAAAAGACTATATATAACATAACCCTATGGTTCCTACAAAGTTTTGCTGTTGCGTTTGACCTAGCAGGTGTTTGCCCTTGCTGTAAAATGCAGCCACAACCCATGAGAGAACACAAAATGAATGAGTGGTGTGTATGTGTGTGTTGGGGGAAAAATGTGATAAAATGCACTGCATTAAAGGGAAAAAAAGCCATTTTAAGAAGCATACTCACCAAATCTTTAAGAGTTCATTGAATCACAACATTAATGGATTGTCTAAGTATCTAAATGTTTTATTTTATTGAAATATAATATCTTTTTCTTGTATTTTTTTAAATTGAAATTAGCAATACACTTTAATATTGCATAGATTATATCTCCCTTGTTATATGTTATAGAATGTAAAGCACTGTGTTTTGATCATAACCGAGGGAATTTAGTGGTTGTGGAGATTTGGGCTCATTCAGCTACAAGGGAAGTCATACAGTCAGGCACTGATGTAGGTGTAGTAAGGAGGCCTGGGGTGCACTCAGTGTTCCAATTCATACCAACGGTGTTCAAAATGGTTACATCATCGCTCTATAGCATATAAGATCCACTCCATTTTTAATGATTTTAATGGGATGGCTTTGTTCAAAGGGGCATTATCATTCTGGACCAGCTTGACGTGTCATAGTTCAATTGAAGGGAATATTTAATGCTATTACATCCAAAGACATTGTAAAAAGTTGTGTGTCTCCAACTTTGTGGTAACAGTTTGTGAAAAAACTACATATGGCTGAAAAAGTATGCATGTAAACATTTGTGTACAGTGCTAGTGGTTATAAAAATAACATACAGGACACAAGAAAATGAAATGGTTATGTTGGAACTTTGTCACATGTATAACACCTATTGAATATTTCCAGTTATGTGACTGTGATAATGAATTTTAATGTTTTGAAATTTAAATTAGCATCTCAGTTGTCATAGGATGAATAATTACTCTTTGGCTATAAACAATTTCCAAGCCCTAGAGAGTTGTAATACAAATAATGCAGCATAACCAGTGTTTTATGTACATTTATTATGTAATAAATAAATTAATGACAGGACCTGTTGTTATAAAGAAATACATTAATGGCAGGTACAGAATATTAAGAGAAATAAGATGACAAAAATAGACGATTTATTTCCCAGATTCAAGCTCCAAATGTTTAAAAGTCTGGTCAGAGTTAATAGGTTGTAATGTGAGGCATCATGCTGAAATGAAACACCACAAATTATCTTAATTACAGTCATCAATGAATCAAGTCAAGTCAAGTTTATTTCTAGAGCGCTTTTCACAACAGACATTGTCTCAAAGCAGCTTTACAGAATTTCAAGAGTTAAGGTGAATGGTATGTATTTATCTCTGATGAGCAGCCTGTGGCAAGAAAAAACTCCCTTAAATTTTATGAGGAAGAAACCTTGAGAGGAACCAGACTCAAAAGGGGAACCCATCCTCATTTGGGTGACATCAAAAGTGTGATTTATAAATTTTTAAACAATACAAAACACTGGAGAGTGAGAACTAACATGAGCACTGGAATGTAAGATTATAAGGAGTGATCTTTCTACAGTCTTTTACAATCATTTGTGGTTATAAAACTAGGATCTACTGAGCAATCCAACACCAGCTTCTCCATGACAGAGCCTTTAAACGCTTAAGGAGGTCCAATGTCCAAACTCCACATGAAGTGGGATCCAATTGGCACTGGTACATCTCTAGATGGTTCAGGCATCTACTTCTTTAAAGGTCAACAATCTTTATGAGGTGGGACGTGACTGGAGCAGGGGCAACCTCAGGATGCCTTGGGATGGGTAAAGAAAGAGAAGCAGTGGAGAGACTTACTTTGTAAGTAAGTAGCAGTAGTTTGTAGTCGATTCGAAACTTAACAGGTAGCCAGTGTAGGGATGATAAGATTGGGGTTATATGATCATATTTTTTCGACCTTGTGAGAACTCTGGCTGCTGCATTCTGGATTAACTGTAGCTTGTTTATTAATGATGTGGTACATTCTCCTAGTAATGCATTACAATAGTCTATGGCTGTTTAAGATGTCTAAGAAGGCTGTTTATGTAACTTGGTTAATATGATTTTTAAAAGACAAGTTGCTGTCTAGAATAACTCCCAGGTTTTTTACTGTTGAACTAGTAGTTATAGTACATCCTTCTAAAATGTAGGTTGAAAAGCTGGAGTTTCTGTGTTCTGGTTTTTGGGCCATTTGATACTAGAAAGATTTAAGTAAAGTAATAGAATCACTAATGATTGAGGTGTGAGAACTTAGTGCTTAGTCATGTTAGCTGCTTATGCATACATGTAAACAAGAAATTAATGTAACTGGACTTTTACATTGCAATTTAAAAATGAATTAATAGTTAAATTCCTTTACATATTTAGTTGCACAGACAATTAGCAGCAGCCACAGTTAATAGTGTGATGTTTGGAGCCGTATAGGAAGTTCTGCCACAGAATTGAACTCGAATTGAACTGCCCACATGGGGATAAGCCATAGATTATTCGCAACTTGCACAAGCAATCATGTGAAATGAATTCCTCTCATGTGGGCTCCTTTTGATCCTGTTCTTAACCAATATATATGCTTCATTTGTTACAGTATATGTGTGACAGATTGGACGTAATTATATTTATATATATATATATATATATATATATATATATATATATATATATATATATATATATATATATATAAAGGTACAAATGTGAGTACACCCAAATTATGTCAAAATGTGTCCAAAGTGTCAATATTTTGTGTGAACACCAGTGTTATCCAGCACTGCCTTAATCATCCTGTGCATGGAATTCACCAGAGCTGCACAGGTTGTTGCTGGGGTTCTCCTTCACTTCTCAATAATGACATCACAGAGCTGTATGTTAGACATGTGTCGCTTTTTCACCTTCTCTTTGAGGATGCCCCACAGGTGCTCAATAGGGTTCAGGTCTGGATATATATTTTGCCACTCCATCACCTTCACCTTCAGCTTCCTCAGATGACAAAAGCAGTTGTCATCTTGGTAATGTGTTTGCGGTCGTTAGTATGTTGGAAAACTGTCGTTTGGCCCAGATTCTAAAGGGAGGGCATCATATTCTGCTTCAGAATGTCACTCTACATGTTGGAAACCATGTTTCCCTCCTCAATACCAACAGCACTCATGAACCTCCAGACATTGATGCTACCACCACCATGCTTGACTGTAGGCAAGATACAATTTTCTTGGTACACTTTACAAGGGCATTGCCACAAATGCTATACACCATCTGAGTCAAACAAGTTTATTTTATCAGACCACAAGACATTTTTCTAGTAATTAATGCTCTTGGACCGGTTGTCTTCAGCAAACCATTTACAGGCTTTCTTGTGAGCCAGCTTCAGAAGATGCTTTCTTCTGGAACGATGGCCATGCAAACCAACTGAGCACTGACAAATAATGACATAATAAGCAATTTCTGTTTATTATTTTTAAACTCCAAAACATTGCCAGGGGTATTAAAAAAAAAAAGTTAGTGCATTGTCACTGTGGCTACTTACTCCATAACGAAAATAAGATTTGTTTTGTGTATGCATGGCAACGCTAAAGAATCTATATCTTTAGCGAAAGCCGCCACCAGAATTATTTTATGTCCAGCTTCAAGAATTTATTTTAAAAGGAGAAAATCCTGAAAATTAAGTAAAACAGTTAAGTAGATCATATTTTTTAGAAAATTCAATATTTAAATGTAAAACACACACACACACACACACACACACACACACACACACACACACTTTATTACCCAAATTAAGTCTAACAAATGTAAACTATGTAATTAAATTTGTCCTATTTATTTAATTTCATTTCATTTAATCAATTTAATTTGTGCCAATTTAATTATTTACTCAATTTAACCAATATAATAAAAAGTTTATTGCATTATTCAGATTTATTTTATTTTTATAAAATAGTATAAAATATTATTTTATATATAATTTAAACAGGTATTATATTTACAATCGTTTTACAAATGTAAACTGTTTAAATGTTGATGATGACTGTGTGCTTAGGGTTGTTGTCATGCAGGAAGGTGAACCTTCAGCCCAGACTGAGTGCTGTAAAACAGGCATCCCACAGGTATTCCCTCAACCCCTTAAACAAAATTGAATTAATTTTGAAGGCACTTTTGATGGAATAGTCCAGGAAATAAACGATGCAATGGTGGTGAGATAAGGCCCAACACAAAGCTCAGGGCCAATATAATTAGTCAGTGAATTGTCTCTGCCACTCGACTATTTTCTCAAGACATTAATGAGATTGGTTTGTTAAAGCACAGCTTTTCTTGTGACTGAGATAGTAGAAACTACAAACCTGAAACTCTTCCATGCTGGGGCATTTACTGCTTGTTACATTAATACTGGCACTAGAGACTCATTTTAGAAAACATTTTGTAACAAAAACCTTTGCCAAAGCAACAATGATTTATTTTGCTTTGTTAAAGATAAGATTCTTGCTGTTTATTATTAGCCTAAGATTATGTAGGAGATCCCTAATACAAGTCCCTGTGCGTTTTAATTTATATGACATATTGCATTCTATACATATCATATTTTTTTTCTTCTATTATTAATAAATGTCCATTTATTTGTTAGCTGCAGGTTTTTGACGGTATTGTGCTTTACCTATTTGCACAATTTCACGTTGAGTAGGCCGAGTTTGAGTGACAAGATGCATCCAATTAAACATTAATATCCAAGGCATGGTGATTGCAATCTGAGGCCACATTGAGTTGTGTATTGAGCTGCACCTCCTCATGTCATACATCTGAAAGAATTGCAACTTGTTTATACTGTAATTTAAAAGGTGTCATGTTCTTTCCCTCAAATCCTACTCTGTTAAATGGAAACACTTTTTTATCCCTCTGGTGCTTATTCAGTTGTCAATTTTTTTTCTTACTAGCGTTTCATGGATCTACAACTTAAATAGCGATATAGATTAATGTAAAGCTATTCAAACAATCTGAATCCATGTTTCTGCAAATAAATGTTTGAACAGTATGACAATGCAGATACATGTTTATTTATGAAAAATGAATCTTCTATGGTTGTAAATCATTTGTGTTTCCCTTAATCCCAGTACTTATATTTCTAGAGTGTATAGATCTATCGAAACCTTTAATTGGCAGAAGTCCAAAGCTTGTGACAGATCACGACCATAATTATGATAAACAGTTTAAAGTAATTTGAATCGTTCAGGAAGAAACAATGAGAGTAATCACTTTTGAATACTCAATCAAGCACTAATTATGCAGTACTAAAACTGTACCATCTTCATTAGCCTGACAACACATAAACAAACACAAAATAAAATAAAGAGCTTCAGTAAACAGGTTTTTACCATATAGAGATGATAGACATTTTTTTTTACTTCAACTTGTAAATGCTATATTATTCAGGGGTGATTAAATCACAACCCTAAAAGCCCTGCAAAAGTAGATTTCAAGTTCAGGCTAATTGACTAGTAAACAACAAGTTTATCTTCCAAAAAAACTATAAAATTAAAAGCAAACAAAACAAAATTCAAAAAATTCAGAGATCTAACAGTTGAAAGGATGTTTAGCTGGGTAATTTAATAGCATGATTAATTATTTATGAATCAGAAACATAAAGGTAAGTAATAGTCACATCTTTGAGAAAGAATTTAGACACATACTAGACTGCAGAAGTTAATATCCTATAGCCAATATTGGCCACCATCTTGCTGATGATATGCTACAATAGAACCTTGCCAGAAGAGCACAATAATCATACTGTTCACATTTATTTTAGTCTGTATTAATGCATTCATTAGCAATGAAGCGGGTCAATCTGATCATTGAAAGTCATCCCGTTGTTACTTACCATTTGCAGCTAAATCAAATAGGCTTTCATGGGACTGGCCAAGATACTGAAGCTCTCACTTACCGTAATTTCCGGACTATAAAGCATATATAAGCCGCACCCACTGAGTTTTACAAATATTTTTATTTTTACCATAAATAAGCCGCACCTGTCTATAAGTCTACACTAATGTACTTTACACAGGCTTTAACGAAAGACATATGAAATATGTTGCGCTTCCTTTAGGAGCATAGCGGTATTTTGGGAATAGCCTGCCACTGCATTTTTCCTGTATTACTGCATGTGTGCAAGATGAGGAATATGTCCTTATTAATTTCTGATGATGATTTCTAAGTTTCTTTGACTAACCCGTTATGCTGTTGCCAAGAAAAATAAAAAAGCACGAGTTTTGGAGACCTGTCTGTGCTTATATGATTTCTGTTGCAACTGGAGTTAGCGAGCTTTCCCTTCACCCAGACTCAACGCGCTACAACAGATTGTATCTAAACAGTAGCCGACCAAGTAAGTCACTGTTCACTGTCTTCCTCCTTCCTTTCACAACTATTTCTCTCGAGACTTTATCTTTTGGCATCGTCGTGCGTTTAAAAAAAAAAAAAAATTCTCCCGATGCCTTGCAGCTCAGAACACAGGTGAGGTGCGTTTTTTCGTTTCTGTTCTGAAATTTCATTGGTCTAGGTTATGTCGCTCAGTTTTTTGGCTTGAAGTTTGTGAAACCGGGGAAAACCAAGAAAAAATTCATAAATTAGCCGCTTTGTTTTTTAAGCCATGGGGTTCAAAACATGGGAAAAAAGTAGTGGCTTATAGTCCATTTCCATTTAAGATATTTGACAGATGTCCTGATCCAGAGAGACTAACTAATTATCTAATTTATACATATATATGATGTTTGACCTTATAGTAAATCTAATTCATCCACTAAGCTACCACTTTCCTAGCTAGCTAAAACATTTTTATTTAATAGACTATCTTCAATTCAATGAAACTCATCTGAGGAGTGGAATGTGAAAACTTGTCTTCTCTATATTATTTAGGGTCTGCATTTGTTCTTTAGCCTGGTTGTTTGTGAAAGATTTTGGTCTCAGATCAGTGATTCAAGAGTCACACAGTGAAACAAAACAGAGAAAGAGAGAGAGAGAGAGAGAGAGAGAGAGAGCTCCACGCTGTGGCAAAAATCAACACACACACACACACACACACACACACACACACATGAAAACGCACTTATACACAAACACTCAAAAGCAAAGAAGATGGCTGCAAACTGTAAAGCTTTCCAAAGAGCAACAAAATATGACCTTCTGTAGGTTTTACCATTTTTCTAACTAAATGAAGAGAATGTCACATTTGAATTTTTTTTTTAATTCTTTTTTGCATATCCCAGTGTGCCAGCGGTGAGCAAGTGGATGGCAGAGATGGACGGAATGAGTGGAAAGAAACACCTGCAGCTGATGAGACTAATCAGTGCGCTGTTTCAGTCCGGCAATGCCAATGAAGTAGAACGAGACACCAGCCTCGAGGTGAGAGCCACCAAGCAGAAGAGAGCGGAAGGGTCTCCGAAAGGCGGGTGCTGGAGACGTGCTGGCCGGTAAGTGCCCAGGGTCAGCTATGATAAGTTTAAGTGTCTTATTCAAGGGCAACAAAGCCTATGTGCTTTCTCTATCCATGTTGGTTTCTTTGTAGTTCTACAGTTCGGGGTTCTACCTCCCAAAAAACATGGATGTAGATCAACTATTTACTCTGAATGGTCTTGAAGTGTAAATGGGTGAGTAAATGTATGTGCTGTATATACGTATGTATCTTTGAAGGATCTGCCTATTCTTACGGTCATTTTTTCCAGCATAGGTTCCAGATCAACCAGGATAAATGATCACTCAGGATGAAATAGAGAATGGATGATATATGATGCACAATTGTTCAGCATATCTTTTTACATTTTATTGCAATATGAAGCAGCTGAAAGAGTCAAGTCAAATTCATTTCTATAGCGAGTTAAGGTGAAAGATGTGTATGTATCCCTGATGAGCAAGCCATGGAAAGAAGAAGAAGCAGTAGAATAAAATATATTGCTTACATATCAAATGAGCCAGGCTTAATCAATTAGGTCATATGCAGTTTCGATAAACAGCTCAATATCATGCTCTTCATTTTTTCAGGTCTGTTCATTAGCAACTTCTATTCGTACTCCAGAGAGAAGAACTTCAGTACAGGACAAAGTCTGAGTCTCTTGGCCACACTGAATTCTCAGCTTAATTGCAATGTTTCAGAGAGACTTTACTTTGGAATGCGACCAAAAAAAAAAGCTGTGAAAGTCCAGAAAAAAATAGGGGCACATGTACCAATTACTGTACGTTCTTAGAGATTAATGCTCAGCGGTACTCATGTCTGACAGATTTTGTTTGGATATCAGATCCCCAACCGAGCAACTCATTTTATATGCAAATCCCAGCCGCAGCAGTACTTCTCAGCACCTGTTCCTCCTCACCATGCTTACCGAGCAGCTTTTCTGCACCAGACTCACAAATCAAAACAGGGTGCAAAAGAGGGGTGGACAGGTAGGCCCGGAGCTGCCGCTCTTCTCACACACCGCTGAGCTATTCATTTTGTCATCAGTCATTCTCTCCCAGCCAACACACACACGTCTATACTTTGTCAGAGGTAGTGGTGACTCATGCTACTTATGTTTATTCTCTAGAATGATGGATTGGTAAAAGGTTTGTCATGAAATAGATCAAAAGCTTTTAAAATGAACAGAACAGTGTGTACAGTAAAGTAATTACCTATATTTTTTTTTTTCCTTTGTCAGAAATAACATTACAATTACTGTGAATCGGTATATCTTAATTGTAGTATAGACATAAACTAGAAGACTCTTTGTGGTTGGTTTGTGCCCCTGTGCACAAACCAAGCTCTATGTAGATATGATCCCAATGAGCAGAGTGGCCTCCATCATCCATAAATGGAAGAAGTTTCAAGAGCGGAGTTGCCCGGCCGATCTGAGGGATCGGGAGAGAAGGGCCTTGGTCAGGGAGGTGACCAAGAACCTGATGGTTACTCTGAAAAAGCTCCAGTGTTTCTCTGTGGAGAGAAGAAACTTCCAGTAGAACAACCATCTTTGCAGCACTCCACCAATCAGGCTGGATTGTCGGGCTATTGTCTTTAGCCCGACTCTTCCAAATAGAGAGACAGCTGACCACCAGACGCTGTTACAGTATAGAAATCATGCAACAACAGATGTGTATGATCATGTACTTAATAACCTTCGCAAGCTCGGCTTGCTGCGGCTTCGGCTACAAAGACCAGGCCCCTAGTCCTCTGTGTCACCTGACGCCGGTGGCCTGGATATGGGAAGTCGAATTCGGTACTCGAGAAAGCCGAAGCATGGCAAGCGAGCAGGTGTCTGTGCTAGGCTAAAGGCTAACCCTAGCCGGTCGGCTCTCCTGTCCATTCCTCCTCACCTATATCAGTACCTGACTTCACTAACACCATTGTGGCTGCATTAGCACAGATCTCCACAACTACTATTGAAAGTGTGTCTTCCTAGAAGTGTGGATGTTATTTTAACAACAAATATGGGTTTGATGTATATACTCAGAAAGAAAGATAGATTGCAGATTTAAATTGCAAATAGAGTGAGGCAGCTATTAACACTCTCTGATTACATGACTGAGCTAAACTGACAAAGTTGTGTGTCCTTTAACTTATTTGGTAAATATGATTATTTTAGGCTGAAGCAATTTGCAAACTGGACACGTTAAAAAAAGAAAAACATTAAAACAACAGCAAAAAGAATGATCAACAGTGACTTTATTATTAGTAGAGACCTGGTTTATGTATGTATACATAGGGTGGTAATGAATATAATTCCATCCTCGTGCCACCTGGATAAAATCCCTGTTGTCTTTTTGATCCAATTTGTGATGCTAGAGATATCACATTATCTTACAAGTCCCAATTAGTTAGTGTCATCTATCTCCTTCTGTCACTAAACCACTGAAAAAAGAAAGACAATGGGGAAAAAAAGTGTATTTAAATCTGGAATGAGGATTTTAAGCAAAAGTAGATAAAACAACATTTTGATCCACTTTGGGTGTTTAATTGTAGATATCTCAATATATTTTTATACACACATGACCACACCACAGTAAATGAGTTCTATATTAACATTTTGTTTTCATAGAATATTTTAATCTTTTACCATTTATGTTGCTTAGCAACCATAGCTTACTCAATGTGTGGGGGAAAAATGTTTATTGAATATATTATTCATAAGATTCTTTTTGTATTTACTAGCAGAGTGAATTCTGTCCCACTGATATTTTTCAACCCTATATAGCCTTAAATCGATTGCTTTGTGCTTTCAAGCAATTCATTTTTAGCACTCCCTGTATGCTTATAATATGAGCTGCTGCTGAATCTCATAGTGAATGTGTCTTCTGACTGACAGGAGGCATTTTAATCTGATCCTCGGTTGATATAGTCTGTCTATAATCCAAATTTTTAGGTGTTAAGGCGAATGAAGGGTTAAATACTATAGGTCTCTAGTAGCTCAACAGCTTACTATGATGTCAGGGTTTGTGTTTCACTAATAATGATAACCAAACATAAGTACTATATGCACTCCTCATTTTTTTTATGAATGCGTGGCAAATTCAACATATTTCTTCTCATCTCTAAAGGAAACTGGATTTCAATTTCATCGCATCTTAGTTTTTTGCTTGTGTAGAAGCAAAATTGAGCAGACAGCCATCAAATAACTTACAAACAACTTCTTTCATGATGCAATGCAATGCATAACAGATGTTTTCCCTTTTTTGTATCGAAAAAGTCAAGAAGCCTTTTTTCAATTTTTTTTTCTTTTTTACTTTGATGCACTCTGCTCTGCTATTCTAAAATATACAGAAGCACCACTAATCATTTCTGTTAATACAAAACCATTTAGATTAATTACTCTACTAATGTGAGGTCACACCCTTGTGTTCCTCTATTTTCCATGTAATCGCAATGTTTGATAATGTGCTTCTGCACATTATTGCCCTGCGCTGATGAAGTCAAGCTCATACAGCCATAATGAGATTACTATTGCTTGCAAAATCTAAGCACCTTGAGCATTCCACGCAATCGGCCTCGAAAACCATTTTCCTTCATTCATTTAGGTAGGTTTGTGTTTCTCCATATGAACTAAACAAGCCTTAGTGTTAGTAAAAGAAACCAACTGTAACAGTTAATGCAGAAACTTTGTCTCGGCTGTCTCAAAGGTTTTATATATTGATACACCTGATATAAAAAAATTAAGCATATACAGTGTTAGGTAAGACTTGTTGTTCATGTTTAATAATATAAAATAACATACAGTAACATACAATATGTTATTATGCAGGGATAAAGCAGGTATAAATACATATATATTACTATACTCACAACAAATCAGTCAATACAAGTATTACTGAACATTAGATAATTATGCAGTAAGTAGTCATTAGATAGTAGAACATTAGATAATTACCAAATAAATTACCAAATAAATTATTAGACATCTACCAATTATTTATTAATCGCATTAACTCTACAAATTATATACTTTAATATATAAACTTTAAATTATTTACTGAACCACATGGCTGAACAACACACCTAAACAATGATGAAACTGTAATGAATGGATTTTTGGTGTCACCCTGATGAGGATATGTTCCCTTTTGAGTCTGGTTCCTTTCAAGGTTTCTTCTTCATACCTTAGTCTCCAATAGCTCGCTCATTTGGGATACATTGACAATTATAAGAAATAAAATTATAGGCACTAAACGTATATGCCGCTTATCTTTGTAAAGCAGGTTGAAGCAATCTCTGTTGTTAAAGGTGCTATACAAATAAAAATGAATTAAACTGAACTGATAGTGAGTATATGAGGAAAGAAACCTTGAGAAGAACCAGACTAAAAATGAAACACATTCTTATCAATTCACAAATAGTTTCCTTTTACAAAACTTGAAACTGGTATATTATATAGATTCATCACACACAGACTGATATATTTCAACTGTTCAGCTAATAAAAACCTAAAATTCAAAGGTTTCCAGACCCTTTAAATGGTGTCTTAGTCTGGTTCAGGCTACACAATCATGGGGGAAGACTGTTGACACCCTGCACATGGAGGGTAAAAAACAAAAGGTCATCGCTAGCAAGCTGCTGTTCACAGAGTGCTGTATCCAAGTGCATTAATGGAAAGTTGAATAGAAGGAAAAAATGTGGTAAAGAAAGGTGAAATGGTAGATTCACAAAGAGTAGACTGCAGCTGGAGTCAGTGTTTCAAGACCCACCAAGCACAGACGTATCCATGAACTACAACTGACGCATTCCTTGTTCCAAGCCACTCCTAAACCCGAGACAACGTCAGAAGTGTCTTACCTGGGCAAAGGGCAAAAAGGACTGGACTGTTGCTCAGTGGGCCAAAGTCGTCTTTTCAGATGAAAAGAAAGCATTTGGAAATCAAGGTCGCAAAGTCTGGAAGAAAAGAGGAGAGGCACAGAATCCAGTTTGCTTGAGGTGCTTGAAGTTTGCACAGTCAGTGGTGGTTTGGGGAGTCATGTCATCTGCTGGTGTTGGTCCACTGTGTTTTATCAGGTCCAAGGTCAGCCGTCTATCAGGAAGTTTTAGAGCACTTCATGCTTCCCTCTGCTGACCAGAAATGCTGATTTCATTTTCCAGCAGGATTTGGCACCTGCCTACACTGCCAAAAGCACCAAAAGTTGGTTCAATGACCATGGTGTTGGCACGCTTGACTGGCCAGCAAACTCACCAGACCTGAACCCTATAGAGAATCTATGGGCTATTGTCAATGAGCTGAAGGCCACTGTCAAGGGAACCTGGGCTTCTATACCACCTCAGCAGTGCCACAGACTGATCACCTCCATGCCATGCCGAATTGAGGCAGTAATTAAAGCAAAAGAAGCCTCTACCAAGTATTTTGTACACAAACAGTAAATTAACATACTTTCCAGATGGCCAACAATTTACTAAAAATGTTTTTTTAATTGGTTTAATGAAGTATTCAAATTTTTTGTGATAGTGAATTAGTTGTTTTTTGTTAAATGTGACCCCAAATCATCAAAATTGAAAGAAAAACATATCAGTCTGTGTGTGATGAATTAATATTTCACTTTTTGTATTGAATTACTAAAATAAATCTACTTTTTAATGATATTCTAATTTATTGAGATGCACCTGTTTATATAATAATTAAAAAGTTTATTTATTTAACCAGGAAAATCAACTTTTAACATTAAGTCTTTTTTTATAGCTATTGACAGATGGAAACTTCTAAACAGTTCATGGCAGTTGCAGTCCTAATAGTATTAAACCACTGTAGCAAAATTTATTGTATTAATCGCGGTCGAAAGCCGACTTCATTGTTTCCATGTTCGGTACATTGTGATGCCATCACAATATTATGCTTCTTTATGCATGGGTTGTTCCCTTATTTAATAATTAAAAATACATAATTTTAATCCTGTATCATTCCTGTATTCTTGTAAAACATGAGAATCACACAATCTGTTTTATTCTCTTACAAAGTAAAATGAGTAATAATAAAATAAAAACTCTTTCTCCTTTTGCCTTCCTGCACTTCCTCGTTCCACCACCATGTCTCTGCCATCCTACAAACCACCATCCGATGCTGTCTAGTTGCACTGTTTCCTACCAACACCTTACAGTCTCCAGTCTCTTTAAGATTAGATCTCCAACATAGAACATAGTCCAGGTGTGTGCATCTTCCTCCGCTCTTATATGTCACTCTAAGATCCTACTTCTTTTTAAAATAGACATTTACTACTGCTATTTTCTATCATTTTAGCAAAATCTACTAACATCTGCCTTTCCACATTCCTTTCCTTAAGGCCATACCTACCCATCACCTCCTCATCTTTCTTTCGTAGGTATACCTTCTACCACTTCATCCAGAATTTTTCCTTCTCCTCCATCTCACAACCCACTTGTGGAGCATAGGCACTGATGCCATTTGTCATCTGTCATCAACTTCCAGCTTATCCTTCATCACCATATCAGAAACTCTCTTCTTCACCACTACCATCTTAATGTACTCTTCCTTCTGGATTACCCCTACACCATTTCTCTTTCTCTCACAACATATCTACCTTTCTCCTCTCCATCATATCAGCTAACTCTCTCCCTTTACCAGTCTCTCCTACACTTCTCTTTTCCCTGCTGTCTCTGTAGACATCTGACTCGTCTCCTTCTCCTCCTTTGGCCAAAAGTAGGCACAATTTTCACCGGTATTCTGTTGGGTAACAATACCTGTAGAGGTCGTTGGTAACCCGGGCCTCAACCAATCCGGTATGAAATTCTGGTTTGTGATCCATATATTTGATTTAGCACATGTTTAAGCTGGATTCTTCTCCTAATGCAACCATCCCAATTTATCTGGGCTTGGGATCAGCACAAAGAGTGACTGGCTTGTGAATCCCTAATAGCTGGGTTCATTACAAGTTAATAGTAAAAGGTAATATTTTACCAATCGATTATCCCAGCTTAGTCCTTTGCTGATTTGTTTTAGTAACTGAACAGCACTTTTATTGTTATATTGATGTAAGCTTAGTGTTTTAAAGAAACACTTAAATTACTGTACAATATCAGTGTATCAGCAAATATGAAAAAAAGAAAAGTGATCGAATAATATTTTTATTGCAATTATAACTCCTTGTTCATGTTCCTAATAATCTCATGTTTCTCCTGGTCTTTTCTAATTTGTAATTTGATTATAATATAAATGAATGTCATTCTGTAATGATAATTATGCATGTTATCTACTAAACAAAATTAAAATAGAGGATTTGGAATTATATTTAACATAGAGATCATACAGTTCAAAACAAAGCAAAGAACTGATAAGAAATCATAGTAACTTTATATAAAAAGCCATGCATTTAATCTGTAGCATTTTATATGATACTATTTTGGAAGGAGCTGTTATATCGAGCATATTCTCCCCATTGCTGTTGCATATACAGTGGTGTGGAAAAAGTGTTTGCCCTTCCCTTCCTGATTTCTTATTTTTTTGCATGTTTGTCATACTTTAATGTTTTAATTCATCAAACTAATTAAAATATTGGTAAAAAATATCACAAGTGAACACACCATGCAGTTTTTAAATGAAGGTTTTTATTATTGAGGGGAAACAAAATCCAAAACTACATGACCCTGTGTGAAATAATGTTAGCCACCTAAACCTAATAACTGGTTGGGCCACCCTTAGCAGCAACAACTGCAATCAAGCGTTTGCGATAACTTGCAATGAGTCTGTTACAGCGCTGTGGGGGAATTTTGGTCACTTTGAGCATGAACCGCCTTTTAAGGTCATGCCACAGCATCTCAATAGGATTCAGGTCACGACTTTGACTAGGCCACTCCAAAGTCTCCATTTTGTTTTCCGTCAGCCGTTCAGAGGTGGACTTACTGGTGTGTTTTGGATCATTGTCCTGCTGCAGAACACAAGTTCGCTTCAGCTTGAGGTCACAAACCGATGACCGGACATTCTTCTTCAGGATTTTTGGCAAACAGCAGAATTCATGGTTCCATTTATCACAGCAAGTCTTTGAGGTCCTGAAGCAGTAAAACAGCCCCAGATGATCACACTACCACCACAATATTTTACTGTTGGTATGATGTTGTTTTTCTGAAATGCGGTGTTACTTTTACGCCAGACGTAATGGGACACACATCTTCCAAAAAGTTAAACTTTTTTCTCGTCAGTCCACAAAGTATTTGTGACGGAGTGAACTGTCCCTATTGTCAGCATGACGCTACACACTTACTACACTATCACTTCTCCTCTGTTTCTCAACCGGAACGCTGAATAGCGGCTGGCTTTAAAGCGCCAGCGCTGCGTCGCACAGGCGTAGTAAAACAGGAAGTCGGCGAGTTTATTGTATTGGGACATTTTTTTTGTGATTATTATTATTATTATTATTATTATTATTATTATTATTATTATTATTATTATTATTATTGGCATTGGTATTGTTATTATGTTTACTATTTATTATGATATATAATGTTATAACTCCATTCTATGGCTGGGTACAAGTTCCAACCTCTTTGGGAGAAATGGTTAAGTCCAAGGGGAGGGGCTTACTCTTTAAAAATCCAGTCTCCCACTTCAATTCGGGGTGGGAGTTGTAGGAGTGTTGGTAGTGGAGTTAGTGGAGTCTGAGAGCTATTGAAGTAAATGCACATTGGTAGGTGCTCCTACTTTGTATATAGTTTTCTTTATTTTCCTCAGATTTTCTTTGTTTTCGTTATTTTCCCACTTTTCTTTTCTGGGGATTTGTATATATTTTGGACTTTGCACTTGAGAACAGCGAGTATTGCCATCATTTGGGTAGAAAAAAACCTTTGTTATTTTTGCTCAGCAGCGGTGTTTGTCTTGGAACTCTGCCATGCAGACCATTTGTGCCCTTTCTAATGGTTTCTTTCTAATGGTGAAGTCATGAACAATGACCTTAACTGAGGCAAGTGAGGCCTGCAGTTCTTTGGATGTTGTTGTGGGGTCTTTTGTGACCTCTTGGATTAGTCGTCGCTGTGTTCTTGGGGTAATTTTGGTCACCGGCCACTCCTGGGAAGGTTCTCCACTGCTCCATGTTTTTGCCATTTGTGAAGAAAGAAAGAAAGAAAGATAGATAGATAGATAGATAGATAGATAGATAGATAGATAGATAGATAGATCGATCTCAATTAGTTTCTCATTTGTTTCGAAATTCCTTTGGATCTCGGCATGATGTCTAGCTTTTGAGGATCTTTTGGTCTACTTTACTTTGTCAGGCAGGTCCTATTTAAGAAATTTCTTGATTGCGAACAGGTGTGGCAGTAATCAGGCCTGGGTGTGGCGAGAGAAATTGAACTCAGGTGTGATAAACCACAGTTTTAACAGGGCCATGAATTTTTAGATTTTGTTTTCCCTCAATAATAAAAACCTTAATTTACAAACTGCATGTTGTGTTCACTTGTTATCTTTTACTAATATTTAAATAAGTTTGATAATCTAAAACATCAAAGTGTGACAAACATGCAAAAAAAATTTAAATCACACCACTTTATATGAATTGCAGAGATATGCCTTTCCTCTCGATCACATTTTGCAATTAAATTCATGGATATATTTCCACAGTCTGATCTTTGCCCCTTGTTTCTAGTGAATAACTTTTGTATCCTTCAGTGAAAAACTTATGGAAATTCATGATTTTTCTATAGTGTAGAAAAATGCTGTTTGAATAGTTTACCCAGTATGTGTGATACTAAAACTGTAGGAAAATGGGAAGCAGGCAATTGGGTTAGACTAGTGGTATATTTAATCTTCTGTTGATTAGTGTCACTCGTCCCACTGTGATTTATGTTAAGTAATCAGGAAGAGTAATGTCATAGCAGAGACATTTGTTTTTGTTGTCCCAATAGAGTGGTGAAAAACTGCCCCATAACTAGGCTAAATAATGTATAAACTGTTAAGCACAGATTGCAGAAAATGTAGAAGCAATGCTTTTAATTCTTCAATTCAATTTCCCTCCAATCTGCTTTTCCTTCAAAATTCAAAATGGCAAATCACTAGAAAGTCATCACACCATGATACACAGCATTTCTAAAAATAAACGATTACATTTGCTCTCAGGCTATCACTCTGGTAGGAAAAAAAAAAAAAAAGATAATATAGAAGCACAAGCTTTGTGAACTTTTCTATGTTGAGAAAGTTATACAGTATATACATGTTTAATGAGCACCGTTAATGAATGCCAAAGACACATATCATCTTCTTCTCTTTTTCTCCTAGCACTTTCACCATTAAGGTCCTTATCTAAGTTGGTACGAGAAAAACAAAATTATATTACAATGAAAACATTAATAAAGACTTTTCACACAGAGCTACTGGTTAATTTTTATTTTTTTTTTCTTTATTAACAGCCTGTTCCAAAGTGTATTTTTTGGTTGTATCCCAGTAATTAATAAATTTATTATTATTGTTATTATTATTGGTGCTGTTTTCCCCGAAAATAAGGCATACCCCGATTTTTCAGGGTGCTGTAACAAATCCCACTGATTCCACACTGGAAAAAAAGCGAGACATCCAAAAGTTTACCAAGCAGAGATTTCTTTATTTAGTCTAATTTTAACCCCAGCGATATCTTATCCAGTACTCACTCTGTGGTTTATCAATAGTCTGAATAGTGAACCTGTCCACCATCACTGCAAACAGGAAAGGGCTCAGAGCTGATCCTAGATGCAGACCAACCTCCATCTTGAACAAGTCTGTCATTCCTACTGCACACTTCACTGCTGTCACACTGTCCTCAATAAATGTCCTGCACCACCCTCAGATACTTCTGTGACACACCCGACTTCCTTATACAATACCACAACTCCTCTTTAGGCAACCTGTCGTACACTTTTTTCCAAATCCACAAATACACAATGCAACTCCTTCTGTCCTTCTCTATACTACTCTATCAACATTCTCAAAGCAAATAATGCATCTGTGGTGCTCTTCCTCAGCATGAAACCATACTGTTGCTCACAGATGGTCACCTCTTCTCTCATCTTGGCTTCCACTACTCTTTCCCATAACTTCATGGTGTGACTGAACATCTTTATTCCCCTGTAGTTACTGCAGGTCTGCACATCTCCCTTATTCTTAAAGATCGGTACCAGCACACTCCTCCTTCTCTATTCCTCAGGCATCCTCTCACCTTCCAGAATCTTGTTAAACAACCTGTTTAAAAACTCCACTGCATCTCTCCTAAACATCCAACCTTCTCTCTCTCTCTCTCTCTCTCTCTCTCTCTCTCTCTCTCTCTCTCTCTCTCTCTCTCTCTCTTATTTTCCTCTTTCATCAGCTGCTCAAAATACTCCCTCCATCTTCTCAACACACTCTCCTCACTAGTCAACACATTTTCATCTCCATCTTTTATTGCTCTAACTTGCCATAAGTATTTGTAAATACCCAAGTGGGTGCCTTTCTACGAGAGGTACACAGTTGACCAGTCAGAGTGCAGGTTGTGTCTAAGTGAATGATATATAAATTATTGTACCATATGTAAATAAATGTATCGGTATATTGCTGTACATGAAAATATAAGACATTCCCCAAAATAAGCCCTACCACGTTTTTTTGGAGCAAAAATGTATATGAGACTTTCAGGGAAACACGGTAGTAGTAGTAGCAGTAGTAGTAGTGTTATTTCTCATTTATAAACACACTCTTTGTATCAACCAAATGAGGATTCCCCATTTGAATCTGGTTTCTCTCAAGGTTCCTTCCTTATACCATACAAGGGAGTTTTTTGTTGCAGCAGTCACCCCAGGCTTGCTCATCTGGAATTAATACACATACATTTATCTTTGTTCTATAATTCTTACATTCTGTAAAACTGCTTTAAGACAATGTCCATTTTTAAAAAAGAAAGATAAGTGTTTTTAAAGTTTCATGAATTTAAGTACATTTACATTTAGGGCATTTGGCAAGTGTCCTTATCCAGGGTGAGTTACAATTATCTAATTTACACTATTGAGTATTTGAGGGTTATGGGCCTTGCTCAAGGGAACAGCAGGGGAAGCTTTGTCTGCTGGAATCTTTACTAATGACTTTACAATCTGAAGTTAGCTGTTTTAACTACTGAGCTAAAACTTCCTTTTGACTTCATCTTTAATGCTATTCAGTTTTCTTATCTAGTAAACAGGATGTCAGCAAGCTCATTAGACCTACACTGCATTATTTTTCATTACTGGGGGATGGCCAGTGAGATGCATACACCTCTCAGTGGAAAGTATTCAGCATCATTGACCTTTCCTCATATGTTCAATGAATGGCACAGCATATGGTGTTAATCTTCTTCACACATGCTGTATAAGTGCCTAAACTGAGCAGATATTTTCCCACTGAGAACACTACGAGAGCCCCCTCTTAAATTTTTGCATGCTACATATTGTGATGACCTCTGTTTCTTTAGGGAGTTTCTTCTAATGGTGTGCATTTTAGAGTAGGTTAGGAATGAGAAATTGTACTTCAACTACTTCTGCTGCTGTAAATGTGTGTTCTAGCGCACTCTGAACCATTCTGATACCCATCATGCCTAGCAGGAGATTTTAGCCAGAACAGCGTCAAAGCACTGAGACATGCTGTGTTATCATTACCTGCTGAAAATCGTTTTCCCTACTTCAAAATATTTGACCAACTGTTCAAAACATTTAGAGAAATCACAAAATATGTTTCCAGCTTACAGTCGATAATGAGAATTATGTCAGAATTAGCTGCATATTAGTCAAATTATATGTGGAAAGGATATTTTATATAAGGAAAAAAAGAATAATAAGATAAAAATGTGAAAAACAAAATGTATTTCAGTAATTTAGCAATAATCAAGTGATTTTAATGCTCCTGTATTCTTCTCAAAGCATACATTTCTATCTTCTTTACTCTAGTTTGGTTTGTTTGATAACTTATCTTGCTTCTATTTCAGTTCTCATTGCCCTTTAAAGCTCTTGTTGGTACATATATTTTGAAGAAACATGGCCTTGAGGCAACTTGTCTTGCAATTGCAGATTAATATCCAGCCTCTTGTTCTTGGCTATCGTACTGGAAAACATGGTAACAATGCAATTTAAAGTGTTTCACACTGAAAATTCTTACTGTCTGGCTGTGATGCACACTGCACCCCTAAATGCTTTCTGCTGAGAGTTACCAATGACCTTCTACATGTTTTGTACAAAAAAAAAATATATATATATATATATATATATATATATATATATATATATATATATATATATATATATATATATATATATATTTTTTTTTTTTTTTTTTCATTTTCACCCCAATGCACATAATAGGAAACTGGTAACTCAATGAACTTAATGAGAATTGTGCCAAAAAGCTATATATGGTATTTTCCAAAATACAAAATAAAATGTTTAACCCATGTTGCTGTGAAACTCCTAAATTAGATGTGATGCAACCATTTTTCATTAGAAGAAGCCTTCAATCAAGGCAAATGCAAAAAAAAAAAAAAAAAAAAGCAACCCACAAACGATTCACAGATCAGGTGTAAGAAGCTGTTCATCCTTAGCCTAGATTTAAGCACAAAGCATGCTAAACACACATGTGGAACTAACAGTGATGCCACTAATTAATTTACATATAGAATACTAGAGGCGTTCAAGTCAAACCGGGACTTCTGATTTTATAAAACAATAGAACAAATTTCAAGATGTGGAAAATGAATTTTTTTTTTTTTTTACATACAGTACTTGGTTGCTACACTTTTTACATTTATCCCAGCCTTGAACGATTTGGCATAAAAAAATTTGTCAGTGTGCCTGCACCATCCTAGAACTGCTTTACTTCATCACTTTGGCCATCTTGCAAACATTTACATCATTCAAATGTCCTACTGCGGCTGAACATCTTATCACTGAATTGTGCTTAAAGTCTTCTGTAGATATGTACAGGAGGTTTAACGCCTTTGTTTATAAGAACCTAAATCACCAACACACTGTTCCATGCACACACTAGCACTTTTGTCTACCATCTTGATAATAACCTCTGGATTGGTCCCTCTGGATCAGTTATAGGACACACTAGCCACTGCATGTAGTAGCACCATGCTAGCATCCATTTTTATACCTGTAAAGTCCCAGGTTAACTTGAACGCCCCTCGTACCAACCATTTAAGTAAGTCATGTGCACTGAGTGGATTAAACCTCTATCTAAGCTGAGATAAAACATTGATTGTAATCTTTGTTTTTTTTGCTTTGCTATCAAGTTTGAAGACCCGGGCTAGCTTTCTGGGGCTGTGTATGACCCCTTGTCAAAACAGCGATACAATTTAGTATACACTGGTAGTCAAGAAGAATTGCTCAGATGAGCATCCAAAAAATGTTCATGAGGGTGTTCAAATTCCCTTTGTTAAAGTAACAATAACACGTGTGAAACAAACATGTCTGTTTGTCTGATGAGTAATGAAGGAGTCAGTTGGTTATTAGTGTAGTTGCCAGGGTCTCAGTTTGGGTTGCAAACAAGGATACAAGGTTTCGATCAATATCCATAAAATGATTGCCATGATCATTGGGTGTTGGAGTGCTCAATCTATTTTCCAAAATAAGGTCTGAAATTACAGCTGTTAGGTATTAATAAACGAGCAGTGTTCATATTGATCCGTAACATGGCGCTGTGAATGAAGGTGAGGTGACAAAATGCTTTGAAAGCAAGGATTAAGGCTTGGAAAATCGTTGAGAAAATTATTGCTTTAGCAGAAGGAAGGATATTCAGAACAAGAAATTGGTTTTAAAGCTAAGAGAAAGTGACTTGTTAACAAACTCGTTTTTTCTCCCTCAAGAGATTCCTGGAAGGGAGGTTAAAAAAGAAAGAAAGAGAAAACATGTCTAACCTAGCCAGTTTAAAGCCAAACTGGGCTTGGATTATACAGTGCAGATATCAACATTAGCCAGCCAAAATAAAGCAATGAAAGATGTGGTGTTTAGTCATAATTCAAGAATGAATCCAAAGTTTATAGCTGCACATAAAAATAGATTCTGTAAAATGTTGGCAAAGAACACAAAGACTGATGACTGGTTGCCTTATAAGCGATCGATCCTATGATTCTTCTCCAAAAATAAAGTAAAGAACACGTCTATATAAGTAAGAACAAGTGTAAGCTAAAAGAACAGTTTTAGCAGAGGTAAAGCACTGTAAAGCATTGTGGTGGATTGTGGTCTGGAAAAGAATTGCAGCCAATGTTGTATTTTTGCCAGTAGTTAAATGATAATGCTTTTATTGACTTACTGAGAGACTCCTAACTCATTTATCTTCATTTGATACCTTAGTAACTGGATATTTCAATAAGACAATGAATATCAGGGTTGCAATATATTTACAATATATCAGTTACAATATATCAAACATGGAAGAGCTTTGGAGCCTTATAGATCAAGAGAATCACTATACAATAAATTACTATCTATTTATCATCTTTGAAATAATTCCCTTCCACATAAATACAGCACTCTGTGTTCCTGTCACTTCTGTGTAATATGTCCTAGAAGCCTTCTTTTCAAGGCGTGTCAAGCATCTTCTGTGATTTGAGCTGGAGCTTCATCTTTAGGAAGAGGGCGATGTCCACAGGAGCCAAATCTGGTGATGGTTTTGACATTTTTGGGGGTTGAGTTCGTTTAGGTTTTCCTGAAGGTGCTCCTGATCTCTCGTCGTCTTCCAGTAATCTTTCAATCTTGAAGCGTGCGTGCTACTCAAACACCTCGAACGACTCATTGTAGAATTGCTACATGTCAAACATATGTCATGTCAAATGTTTCTGTGACAGATTTGCCCAGTTTCATGCAAAATTACACGTTTGCTCTTTGTTCTAACTTACAGTCAATGATGAAATTGCAGATGTGTTGACACATGTGGTCAGAATAGCACCAGTTAACACCATTAGTTAAGAAGCTTTTTGATACCACCCTGTAGATCACGAGTATAAGACTATATGCGGAAGGTCCTAGGAATATAACACCCTGAATAGGACACAGGAGCTCATGTTCAAACCTGAAATTGTGAGTCATCAGCTTTACATTATCAACCAGAATGTAGAATTTTAGAAGCATTATAAATCCACATGTAATAGATAAGCCTAAAGGGCTTAGCTGAATAGTTTGTACTCACTTGGTTGATGTGAAAGGTTTGCTGTCTTTCAATTCATAACATTGTTGGTCCAACAGCTACAAATGTTTCATCAAAGTGTAAAGAGTAAAATGCCTTGCAAAAGTCTTGGTCTGGTAAAAACAACAAAAAGGCATTCTCTCTGCAAATACTGAAATGTTGTAATAACATAAAATGCTATCGACACAGAACGCAAATGATTGTATACACTAGAACAACAACCAGCCCATCCCCAAAAGCAACAACAACCATTTGGCTTTGAAGCATTAAAGTCTTTTTTAGCTAAATATTTTTCCATGGAGACACTTTTTCATTTAATATTAGCTGACAGAGCAGAACACTGGATGATTTTCGATGCATTAGAAAAAAAAACAAATATTAATGGTTACTTATCCTTAGCACTTTTGCTAGCTCTTATAAAATAATCTGCAGAAGGAAAACCTCACAGACAGTTCACACAATAATAAAAAAAATAATAATAATATCAGCAAGAAAGCAAAAGAAAATCCATTTTAATTTCAATCGAACACTAATGACCATTGCAGAGTGACCAAAACAAGAACAGTGTATAAAGATTATGTTAAGAATCTCATGGGTATAATAGACTAACTGTAATGTGATTTTATGGCTAATTTATCTTGTGCAATGTAACAAAATGGGTTGAAACAGTGGTCCACTGGGTATCCTTGCTGACACACAACTACAGGGTCCTTGGCTAAATTCTGAGTTCAGGTTAACATTTGCATTGGGTTTTGCATGTCCCCTTTTTGTATTTCTGTCAGTTTAATGAACCTACATTCTGCAAATTAGCTATATATCTGACCTAATGCCACATCTTAGTAAAAATGTTGGGGGATAAAGCCACACCATTTGGAAAAGACCATCATATTAAGCAGTAAAGTAATTCCAGGTCATTACATTGTCACCTTCATGAGTCACTTTTAGAACCATGCATGCAGATCTTATATCTTCGCACAATCTTACCAATATTTTACAGTTGTAGAAAAGTATTTTAAAGCCACCCAGATGAGGATGAGTTCCCTTTTGTGTTTGGTTCCTCTCAAGGGTTCTTCCTTATTCTATCTCAGGGAGTTTTTTTTTTTTTTTGCCACAGTCGCCACTGGCTCAGTCATTATGGATAAACTTGCAATTATAAGCAACGTATACAATCTTTTATTACCGCTTTATCTCTGTATAGCTGCTTTAAGACAATGTCTATTGTTAAAATTGTTATACAAATAAAAATAAATTGAATTGAATTATTTTATTGCCTTGTTTTTAATTAATTCTCACATATTCAGCATTTTTTATTGAAATAAGTAAAAATAAATCGAGGGCAACACTACAAATCTAATAGTACAATTAAATTAAATTACAATGTACATGTACATACTGTAAATACCGTTTAACACTCATAATAAATCAAATTGGTCTTATTTCTTAGATAAGTATTTTTCTTTTGGTGCAAGAAAACAAACCAGAAAGTAAAATAAAACAAAATAAAATAAAATGGCTGTGTTGTAAATCTCAGCGCTTCAGGGTTTTATTCCTCCTGCAGGATGAAAATGTGCTTAATCAATGGAGCAAAACAGAGCCACTGCTTCGATTTTGAGTTTAATGAGGTATGGAAGCCTAAGAAATTTCCATGCTATACCAACCACAATGGGCATCGCAGAATTGTAGAATGAAAAGGAAAGTATAGTTGTCTTATTATGCCAAAAAAAAGTTTGTAGCTATTTGGTTCCATCACATTCACCCCAGTTGTGCATGAGTTGAAATATGCTTTTAGCTTAATCTGAATATGGCTTGAATTTCATTACTTGCTATATGACATTAAAGGAAAAAAAAATTATAATAATGACAGAAAAACTTCACAGTATAATAGACTTAGAGATTGATAACAATCTGATGATGTTTTCAAAGGACAGCAGAAACACAGGTGCTACTGATTATCTTATTATAAATACTATTTCTAATTACAGATTAAGAACTGTACACCTTCTGTTCCTGACATAACATGTGACAGCCTGTGTTTTACAATAATCATCTGCCATTAGATGCGTTCTTTTGTGCTTCCCTGAATTAGTCAAATTGTTTCATAGGTCCAGATGTCATTTTAGCACCTGCATGCTGTTTGTGGGTTATTCTGGCTGAAGATTGACCTAACCTTAGTCATATTACTGAGGCAGTAAAGCTTTATTTGCTGCACAAAATTTAAAAAGAACATCACCAATGCAAGGTGTAAGTAGATTGAGGCATATATAAAAAAATGTTGATTGCCTTATGTTCAAAGTTTAAACAGTCCAGAATCAGAGTGGTTTGAACAGAATTGGTAAACGGTAAATTAGATCTAAACCTGGCATCAGACTAGGCCAGATACCTTTTTATGCCCTGCAATTTTTAGTGCTACGAGTTTAAAAAAAAAATGTTGCCCTGAAAAGTGCATCGTCAGAACCGAAGAAGTTTCCAGAACAAGAAGTTTTCTTGAAGTGTAAGACCTCACTAATGAGTAAACAAAATCCATTTAAATCCCCCGTAGGCTGTTTTATTGATCATGTTTCTATAATGAGAAAGTCGACTCCTCCTAGATCTCACAAATGGAGTGAGAATTCACAACTACATACAGACATTTTAGATTATAAGTCAATTAAGGTGTATCTGCTTTATTTCCAAAAAGTAAAGTTCAGAATAACAAATAGGAGGCTGATGTATTTCAGGTCTCATTTAGTATATGCTATTTTTTGAGGGTCAAACCTACACATACTCATTTTAGATTAGATTAGATTCAGCTTTATTGGTATTGTGCAAAGTGCATGTACAGAGCCTATGAAATCCAGTTAGCACTTAACCAGAAGTGAATTTGTGTCCTATTTACAATAAATAGCAATATGTACAGTGGTGAGAGTGGTTAATGTTAAACAGGAGGTGCAGCAGGTAATAAGACATGGTGTAATCTGAGTGTGGGGTATATACAGAATTAATATGGGTGGAATATACAATAATGCAATGACAAATATTAGTTATGGATTGTGCAAAGATGCACAGTGGATGAGGCAGTGCAATATAGACAAAAAGTGACAGTGCGCTAATGAATATGTTCAGCTATTCAGTGCATTAACAGCCACAGAAAAAAGACTATTAGCTTTTATTGGTATTTGGTGCCATTGGTTTTTTAGTTCCTTTAACTCATTTTCATTAAGCAAATGAAATCCAGACTTACTATTATCTAATTTCTAAAACTAGGCATTCAAGGGTTAGAGATCTTGTTCATGGGTGCAGGAGTGGCAGCTTAAACAAGCTTGATGGCAACTTTAGTCCATCATCTTAGCCACTGCTACTACTTTCTACTCATATAAAATGATTGCAGTACAGCTTTCTAGAAGTTTCTCCCAATACTGCAAGGACTTTCCTTCTGACAGAACTGGTAAAACTACTGTAAGTACGATTTGTGGACCTCCTTGCTCAGGCACACTATTAGGAATTAGGGATTTCAGGTCAGGGCTTTATAGTGGCCACCTCAATACCTGAACTATGTTGCCTGTTGCTAAGATTCACTGCACTCAAAAAAGTTTACTTTTACTATTGTTACTTTTATTATACACACCCTTGTTCACAGTACATTTACATTTACATTTGCGGCATTTAGCAGACGCCCTTATCCAGAGCGACGCACAAACGTGCTTTAAATCTCTAGTAATGAATAAATCTACACTGGTACGCAAGATAACAAACTCAATATAACTATAACTCGAATTCTACAAACTTGGAAAGTGCTAATGTAGGTATTTTAGGAAGAGGTAGGTCTTCAGTCGTCGCTTAAAGATAATCAGGGACTCTGCTGTACGGACATCTAGGGGAAGTTCATTCCACCACCTCGGTGCCAGAACAGAGAAGAGCCTTGAATTGTACTTACCTCTCATTCTGAGAGAAGGTGGTACCAATCGAGCAGTGCTGGAGGATCTCAGACAGCGTGGTGCAGTGCGAGATGTGATGAGGTCACTGAGGTAAGATGGTGCTGGTCCATTTTTGGCCTTGTAGGCAAGCATCAGTGTTTTGAATCTGATACGTGCAGCTACTGGAAGCCAGTGAAGGGAGTGCAGCAGTGGGGTGGTGTGGGAAAACTTGGGCTGATTGAACACAAGTCGTGCAGCTGCATTTTGGATCATTTGCAGTGGATGAATAGCGTTCAGGGGGAGACCTGCCAGCAGAGAGTTGCAGTAGTCAAGTCTTGAAATGACAAGAGACTGAACAAGCACCTGGGCAGCCTGTATGGACAGAAATGGTCGAATCCTTCGGATGTTATAGAGAAGAAATCGACAAGAACGAGCAACATTAGCGACATGTGGGAAAAAAGACAGTTCATTGTCCATAGTTACCCCAAGGTTACGAGCAGTGGCTGAAGGGGAGAGCAGAGAGTCATGAAGTGTTATTTGTAGATCTTGACCTGGAGATGAATCACCTGGGATGACCAGCAGTTCTGTTTTGCTGGGGTTGAGTTTAAGTTGGTGAGCACTCATCCATAAAGATATATCTGACAAGCATGCTGAGATCCGAGCGGAAGCTGTGGTATCTGATGGAGGGAAAGAAAAGATGAGTTGAGTGTCATCTGCATAGCAGTGATAAGAAAACCCATTTGAGGATATGACTTCACCAATGGAGTGGGTATAGAGGGAGAAAAGGAGGGGACCAAGTACAGAGCCTTGTGGGACACCGGTGGCGAGTTTGCATGGGGCAGATGTGGATCCCCTCCATGTTACCTGGTATGAGCGACCTTCCAGGTAGGAAGCAAACCATTCCCATGCTGTTCCGCAGATACCAAGGCTCTTGAGGGTTGACAAAAGTGTCTTGTGGTTGACGGTGTCAAATGCTGCTGAAAGGTCCAGTACAGATGACAGCTTGGCTGACCGAGCAGCATGTAGTAGGGCCGTCTCTGTGGAATGTGCCGCTTTGAACCCAGACTGGTTCGGATCATGGAGGTTGTTCTGTGAGAGATAGACAGACAGTTGGTTAAAAACAGTGCGTTTCAGAGATTTAGAAAGAAAGGAAAGGAGTGATACCGGTCTGTAGTTGTTGATGTCTGATGGGTCCAGAGCAGGTTTCTTCAAGATAGGAATGACCCTTGCTTGCTTGAAGGTAGTTGGTACTTAGCCAGATGTTAATGACCCATTGATGATTGTGGAGATGAAGGGCAGGAGATCTTGCGTGATGGTCTGGAGCGTAGTTGAAGGGATTGGATCCAGAGGACAGGTGGTGGGATTGCAGGATCGGATGATTTGCAGTATCTCATCTTCTGTTAAGGTTGAGAAGCTTGACAGAGACGTAGTGGATTGTTGGCTGTGTTCTGTAGCCATTGTTGGAGGGGAAGTGAAGGTCCGGCAGATTTTCCTAATCTTCTCATCATAGAAGGAGGCAAAGTCATTAGCAGTCAGGAGGATGGAGCAGGTGCAGCAGGGGTTTAGTAGAGAAGAGAAGATGTTGTGAAGCTTACGAGGATCTTGTGCAGAGGCCTCAAGCTTTTCCTTGTAGAAGGCAGTTTTGGCAGAAGTCACCTCAAAGAAAATTTGGTCAGGAGTGCACGGTAAGATGAGAGGTCTACATCAAGTTGTGATTTTTTCCACTTCCTCTCTGCAGATCGGAGTTCTCGTCTATTACTGCGCAAAACTTCTGACAGCCACGGTGTGGGACAAAAAGTCTTCTTGGGTCTTGTAGTCAAGGGACAAAGGAGGTCCATGGTTGAGGAAAGAGATGAGAGGAAGGAGTCCGTAGCAACGTCTAAGGGTAGAGAGGAAAAGCAGACGGGGTCAGGAAGAGATGAAAGAGTACATGAAGTTACAGAGGAGGGAGAGATAGAGTGAAGGTTAGGACGGATAAGAGAGACATGTAAATTATTTTTAGGTTGAATAGGAAAAGTGATAAAAAAAGGAAACCAGGTGATGATCAGAGATTGGAAGTGGAGTGGCAGTCATGTCTGTAGCTGGAGTAGGACGGGTGAAAACCAGGTCCAGGACATTTCCTCCCTTGTACACAAAGAATTCATGTAACTAAATTAACCTTAACTTTATTTCTACAAAAATGTACTACTGTTGGCTTTACTTAACAAGTGTTTGATTTGTCAATGTAACATTGTTGAGTACAAAAGTGTTATAATTATAATAATTTTTTTTTCAGTATATTTAAAATAAATGCATTTTTTTTATATACTGAACAAAATTATAAATGCAACGTTTTTGCCCGCATTTTTTATGAGCTGAACTCAAAGATCGAAGACTTTTCTTATGTACACAAAAGGCATGTTTCTCTCAAATATTGTTCACAAATCTGTCCAAATCTGTGTTAGTGAGCACTTCTCCTTTGCTGAGATCTTCCATTCACTTTTGCCATTCAGCAAACATTAATTTGTCATGACACTATTTGTAACTTTGGTTTATTCTCTTTTTCTACATCTTAAAGATGTTTTTGGGTAGATCAAGTTGTTTGTTGTCCTTCACAACTTCAAATGCATTATGGAATTGTAATTCGGCGAAAAATTGCTATGGTGAAAGTATAAGAATACTTTAATAACTATTTAAAGTTCTAACAGTGACTACAGTACCATCGCCCTGCTTTCAATTTCTGTCATGATTCAAGGTTCTGTCAGGACCCCTTTTTTCTTTTTGTCTACCAAACCTCAACATTTTCTCCCATGTTGTTTTACCTACTGTCCTTGTTCAAGCTATTCATTGCTACATATGTGTCATTGTCTGTATATATATATATATATATATATATATATATATATATATATATATATATATATATATATATATATATATATATATATATAAAGCAGGTTAAGATCTGGTTTGTGTGTCTGTTAGCTTCTTGGTTCTTAAAGGTTTTTGTTGTTGTTGTTGTTGTTGTTGTTGTGTTTTACCCTTTCTTTATCATTCAAGTTTGTTTGGGTAGAATTATTATTTAGGATTATTTATTTATTTTTTTCTTTATTGAACTGAAGATCTTAATTTTTGCATTTATGGATTTTGGTCTGCTTTGTCACTTTTTTCCCCCACATTTTTTATTTTTTTTAATTGTTTAATTTAAATATATCTAAGCTGTTCTGCTGTTGCTCATTTTGAAAGGGTCTGACTAACACACTGTCAGCCCAAGTTAGAGTCTTAAACCTGACAAATTGGCTACAAAAGCACAGCCTAAGTGGTTTATTCCTGACAGAGAAAGGCAATACTCAATTGTAAATTATTGACAATTTCCCTAAGGTTGACTGTAATTAGCGTTAGGTTTTCAGTGACGAGATGAACTCCGGAGGAAAGATTATTAAGAGGTCCTTAAAATGTACTATTTTTACATGCTGTGCACTTTATTTAGACAATCAAAGATATAGCTAACAAAAGCATTTGTAGTGATTTATAGCATTTAACACAGATGTGGAAAGAAAAAAAAAAACACAAAAAAACATCTGGTCTAGCAGCACGGTATAGATATAATTACTGATAGACATGGCTCATTAATTATAAACTCTTCAGATTCCACTTGTAACAGCTTTGATTTGCAGAGGAAAAAAACTGTGTAGGGGCAGGTTGACTCAGACATTGCAGCTGGAATATGCTAGGTTTAATGAATATATCCTATCGGAAATCTACACTGACAGGTAGTCTAATAGATGCCTTACATCTTACATTCATGAGATCTTAATCAGCTTGTAAGAATTTCTTTCTTGTGTTTTTGCTTTCTTTAGTTCTACATTTGGCATGAGGGCAAAATGGGTAGCTATGCTACCTCCCAGCTCTGGTAAGTTGTGCTACAGAAGCTCTTCTGTAGGATTGGACCAGACAGACTAGACTTCATTCACCCCATGCATCAGTGAGCTTTGTGCACTCATGACCTTGCTACCGATTTGCTAATTGCCCTTACTTAGACTACTTTTTGTACTTACTAACCAATGCATACTGGGAACACACCACAAGACTGTCAATTTAACTTGCCCATTTATCCTACTACCAACACATCTACTTCAAGAACTGACTATGTAGTTGCTTATATATACTTCAATCTGAACCCTTCTAAAATAATCAGTGTTAATCATGTCACCTGTCAGTGGTTTAATTTGATTTCTAATCAGTGTATTTATTTCTATATCTTTTACACAATCAAACATAAATTAAATATAATACAGGTTATGTACCAAATGTAATTCTTAGAATGGATCAGTTGTGGGTAGATATATGATTGAGTCATTATATATTGCACCTGTCTATTTGCAGTTTTGGTAAGATATAGAAAATACATTTCTTATAACCTTTACAATCGTATGGTCATGCATTTATTAACATTCAATAATTTTAGTCATTTAAATTAATATAATTACATTTTTAACATGTTAAAATTTAAACATTAAAAAAGATAGAAGTGTATCTCCTGTAAAACCGTCCATAACTAGGATGGGACCTGTTGCATTGGGAAATCTGATTGTTCACCACAATTTCTTAATTACAAAAGCAATATATATATATATATATATATATATATATATATATATATATATATATATATAATATAAAATTATATGTGCCAGATATAATTTCAGAAATTTACAGGTTCTATTCAACTGACCTTTTTTTTTTTTTTTTCAAAATTTGTGCATCAGTGTCTATAAAAAAAAAATACAAAAATAAAAAAAAATAATTCTTTGGCAATGGGTCAATTAAGCAGGTGCTTGAAACTGGACCTGTGACCTTCGTGGACATAGCACCTTTCAGCATCACACACCTTTCATTCTGCTCCCCATAAAAATTGAGGCATTTCCAAAAAAAGAGCATATTAACCTTCTTTTAAATTCAATCAGGCAGATTGGTGGAAAATTGAAAGAAGAATGAGACCCCAGACATTGCTATTACACACCACTGTTTCTAGAAGTACCATTTCTAGTTATTCATCTTCTTTGTGTCATTGAACATTATTAAAATTTGGCAGAACAACAAAACCGAGCTTGGAGGAAAGGCTGGCTGTGAAAATAACTGTCATTTTTAATTGCTCGCAGTCTGTTGTGCACCAAAATTATTTCTTGTGGCAAGTAAATAGAGTGAGGGATAAAAGTGTTTTTGGAGCTAAAGCACTGAGTCATGAAGTATATAGAGAAGTATCTATGATGTATAAAGACATACAATTATATCAAAAGTGCTGAACTTTGACATACCATTTAAGTTTTTCCTATTCTGATTTATTCCTGCTATAGATTGTACAAACTGCCTAAATGATAGAAAAATCAAACAAATTAGATTTTGAAAGCTTGTCTGTTTGTTACTTTGAAAGCCACATAAATCAAGGCTTTTTTTTTTTTTTTTTTTTGGGAAGACATTTAAAAAAAAGGTCAATTAAACAACTTCACATAATTGTATAGTAGCTTTCAGAATCTCTGTTGATATTAATCTGACTAGCAAATGGCATATCCATTATGAATAATAAAATTGCCTTTTAAAAGGAAAAATCATTGCATTAAATGCTAGTCAGTGTTATATCACTGTTCACTCAGTGTGTGATTACAATCCTCATAGCACTCCATATACTATAAAATTGTTTATCCGATCTTAAAATATTGTTACAGTCTAGTAAAATCAGTAATATGTGGTGAGTGTGAGATGGTGTTTGGAGGGACATAAATAAGTTCCTGTGTCAGCTTTTCATTTCTTTCTTACTGTTCACACATGTATAACACTAAAACAACAAGAATCATGAAAAGACTATACACAGTGATAAAGAAGAGAAAAAATGAGCAACTGGCAACTTGGATTAATGGAAAACAATACAGTTAGTGACAGATTTGAATAGCAGAGTTGCACCTAGTGATGGTGCCAAAAAAAAAAAAAGAAAAAAAAGAAAATTCTTCCGGGCTATATACAAACTAACATTGCCAAAAATACAGCCTGCACTCATACATACATATATACATATATATATATATATATATATATATATATATATATATATATATATATATATATATATATACAGTACAGACCAAAAGTTTGGACACACCTTCTCATTCAAAGAGTTTTCTTTATTTTCATGACTATGAAAATTGTAGAGTCACACTGAAGGCATCAAAACTATGAATTAACACATGTGGAATTATATACATAACAAAAAAGTGTGAAACAACTGAAAATATGTCATATTGTAGGTTCTTCAAAGTAGCCACCTTTTGTTCAAAATACTGCTTTGCACACTCTTGGCATTCTCTTGATGCCTACTTTGAAGAACCTACAATATGACATATTTTCAGTTCACTTTTTTGTTATGTATATAATTATGTATATATAATATATATACAGTACAGACCAAAAGTTTGGACACACAAGGTGTGTGGCTATATATATATATATATAGTATATACACATGCTATGTAGATTTCTTTCTTTGAATTTTATGTGCCCTATAAAAACCATTGACTACAGAAATTTGGATCTCTTTATTATTTGGGGACAAAAAAAAAGTAATTACCCCCATTTTTGCACGATAGAATTGTGTTCCCTTTTGGTCCTATTACAACTAAGCCTACAAATTAGAACAAATTTGCTAGTGTTTTGTGTAAAAATAAGACATCATTTGGCATTAATTTGCTCTTATTATCTGAAGGGCTATTGACACAGGCGGTCACCTGGCGCAAAGCCACACAGTTATAATAAAAAGAACTTAGTTTGCCTGAATACATTATCAAGAGGTGTAGTTAGGCACACTGTGTGGCCTGAATCACATCAAGCGCCTTTCATTTACTCACTTCGATATTTTATGGATATTAAACTATTGGCCATCTGACAAGAATGGGTGTGTTTCTTGGCTTCTCAGCCACTTATAGATTTTTATGTTAACACAGATACAGAACAGCCATTGGTAAAATATAGGAATAAAAATTCACAATTATAGAAATATAAGATAGGGATGAGTTAATTATATAAGGCTCACACTGTGATCCAAATCCATGAAAAACAGATAGTTGTTTGGTTAGGATAAAAGACAGAATGATGTAATTTTGGCATAATTTTGACCCCTCACGTCAATACTCAACCCCCAACAGAGTGAACACATTTATATACTGAATGACGCAAACATAGCAACTGAGTTCATAGGGAAAACAGCAAATTAACACTGACATTCTACCTTTAAATTATGAACTGTAGCGAAATATCCGTCCCTGACATAGCATCATTATTATCATTATTAACAAGCTCAAGGGTTCATGTGCATTGCATTGCTCTAGAGAATTCGTTTGAACATCGCATCATTAAGGTGTCTAATGGCTTAAAACAGAACATGGTTCCTTTGTGTAAGTATTATTCAAGCCAAATAGAAGCATTCAGACATGCCAGATTAGCTGCATCCTCAGCAAGGCTGTTGCCTTGGTAAACCAACTGTAGATGAGCCATATGAAGTGAAATATTTAGTGGCAGACGGGCAAGAATTAGGCATATGGACACAAATGTGAGAAATATTTGCAGCATCATGCATTCAAAGATTTTAGGACTGGAGCAATTATCTTTTCGATGGATTATTCTCCAATTAATAATGTATAAGATAACATTGATATACACAAGATAAACACAGGAATGTGCTATTATGTCTGAATATGCTAATAAATGTCCATACAGAATGCCCTATCCTGTAGCATTCCTTACTTCATTGCTATCAAGTGTTTTTTTACAAATCCATGAATCTCAATATTTATATACAGTGTATTTAGAAAGTATTTAGACCACCTTCCCTTTTTTTATTTTTTTTTTATTTAAATTTCCACTGTTGCACACTGATACTAAACTGGTACTACATTCATTCAAAGTGTTTCCTTATTAATCTACACTCAGTACCCCATAATGACAATGTGAAAACAGAAATGTCTGTACATTTTGTAAATAGTCATAACAATTGTCTATAATAATAATATCTGAAATATCACATGCATATAAGTATTTAGAACCTTTGCAACAACACTTGAAAATTAGTTCAGGTGCATTTTTAATTCTCTTGATCATTGCTGAGCTGTTTCTACACTTTAATTCGAGTCTACCTCTGGAAAAGGTATCTCTATAGAACCCAGCCATTAGGTTTGCACAAGTCAGTGCACTCTTAGTGCCGGTCCCAAGCCCGGATAAATGGGGAGGGTTGCGTTAGGAAGGGCATCCAGCGTAACACAGGTGCCAAATCAAATATGCGGATCACAAACATAAATTCTTTACCGGATTGGTCAAGGTCCGGGTTACCCACAACCGACACAGGTATCGTTAGCCAACAGGGTACCGGTGGAAATTGGGCTACTCTCGGCTGAAGGAGGTGAAGGAGAGGAGGAAGACGTCTACAGAGACAGCAGGAAAAGGAAAAGAAGTGTAGGAGAGTGGAGGTTTGGGTTGGTACATCAAATGTTGGTACTATGATTGGTAAAGGGAGAGAGATAGCTGATATGATGGAGAGGGGAAAGGTGGATATGTTGTGTGTTCAGGAGACCAAGTGGAAAGGGAGTAAGGCCAGGAACATTCTGAAGGAAGAGTACAGTAAGAGTGTAGTGGAGGTGAAGAGAGTTTCTGATATGGTGATGAACATGAAGCTGGAAGTTGAAGGGGTGATGATAAATGTCATAAGTGCTTATGCTTTACACGTGGATGTGAGATGGAGGAGAAGAATAAATACTGGAGTGAGTTAGATGAAATGGTAGATTGGTGATTGGGGCAGACTTTAATGGGCATGTAGGTGAAAGGTTTAGAGGGGATGAGGAGGAAAGAGAGGAATGTGGAAGGGAAGAGGGTGGTAAATGTTGTTACAAAAATTGAAATGACAGTGGTAAAGTGGTGTATGAGAAGTTGGACACTTAAGAAGGAGAAAAAGATTTGTACTAATTGGCCAGGCAGAGGGACCGAGCTGGGAAGGATTGCCTAAAAGTTAGATCAATAAAGCATGCAGATGGAAATGTATTGGCTAGTGAGGAGAGTGTGTTGAGAAGATGGAGGGAGTATTTTGAGCAGCTGGTGAAAGAGGAAAATGAGAAAGAGAAGGTTGGATTGTGTGGAGATGGTGAAGCAGGAAGTGAATAGGATTAGTAAGGAGGAAGTGAGAGCAGCAATTAAGAGGATGAAGAGTGGAAAGTTGGTAGGACCAGATAACATACCAGTAGATGCAGGAAGATGTTTAGGAGAGATGGCAGTGGAGTTTTTATCAATATTGTTTGACAAAATTCTGGAAGATGAGAGGAGGCCTGAAGAATGGAGAAGGAGTGTGCTGGTACCGATTTCTAAGAATAAGGGGGATGTGCAGACCTGCAGTATTTACAGGGGAATAAAGTTGATCAGTGACACCATGAAGTTATGAGAAAAAGCCTGAAGAGGTTGAGGTACGTGCTGGAGAGAAGGGGAATGAAAGTCAGTAGGAGTAAGACAGAGTACTTGTGTGTGAATGAGAGCGAGGGCAGTGGAGTGGTGCGGTTGCAGGGAGAAGAGGTGGAGAAGGTGGAGGAGTTCAGGTAGAGTATCTGCAAGAGAGAAAGGGAAAGTGTATAGGACTGTGGTGAGACCTGCAATGTTGTATGGTTTAGAGACAGTGGCTTGACTAAAACATAGTAGGTGGAGCTGGAGGTAGCAGAGCTGAAGATGCTGAGATTTTCATTGGGAGTAACGAAAATGGATAGGATTAGATATTAGTTTATTAGAGGGACAGCACTTGTAGGCTGTTTAAAATATTTATTTTTTACAAATACAAATATGTTAAAAACGATGCATCATGATACAAATGGCAACTTGTACTCGATGCACACTTTTTAAAATCGATGCATCACATCGTTAACTTTTTTGCCCATGCACCAATGCGAATCTTTGAGTCTTAGGATCTCTAATACATGAGACCCAAGCGAGGCTGGTGACTTTTATTTATCTAACCTTTTGGGAGCGGATTTTACCTTTAAAAATTTGCTGAATTTAACTGTATTCTGAAAGTATACTGTACATGTTTTGTCTTTATATGCTGTTATAAGACCCCCCTAGTGATGTTCAATCACCTACCAAATTGCAAAAGAACACCTTGCTGTAACATAGCAGGCAGTCCCTGTTATGTTGAAGGAAGGGTTAAAAAATTAAGCAGGCAGGACATGAGCTGTGGCTTAGCATTTTTTTTAATTCTTTTTTACTTAGCTCACATTAGAAAGAGTCAGTCTCTTCGATGACACCTCTTTACATCTATTAATGCGTATGTACCATCTAGTGAACATAAATGGTATAGCAATTCAATAGTAATAGAACACAACATTCATATAAAGACATTTATTCTTTTATATATATAAGAATAATTAAATTATCCTTGTGGGATATTAAGTGCTCATTTGTGCATCATCAGAAAAAAAATGACGGCTGATTTATAAAAACAGCAAGAAAAAACACACATATATATATATATATATATTAGCCCTCATATAACTATTGGAATGCATATTTAGTTCATCAGCTATTGTTACTACTGTATCTACTATTGTTTATTTATTAATCTATAAAATAAATATACAACTACACAAATGTATTTAGCTTTAATTTCTTGATTTTCCTGCTCTGTTTCTGTCATTATTTTCATAATTTCACCACTACTGTCATTTTAGCAGGCATGACTGAAGCAGATGTTTGAAGACAGTCTTATTACTGTATTATGAAGACAATCTGCCAGACGATGTCTGCAATGTGACCAGATGTGTAGGTGGCTCCCAAAACTCTCTGACTGGTTTTGTGTTGCATAAATGCTTCTTATATTTAATAAAAAAGTGTTGGATACTAAGACTGTTTATGCCATTTTTTTCCATTTATTATCTTTGACAGTGCTGAAAAAATAAAAATAAAAATATATGTGATGCTAAAGTACAGGGCAATGTTAAAAAAAAAAAAAAAAAAAAAAAAACTTCACATTTATTCACCTGTTTACAAATTATAAGCATGCAGTTTTTACAAACAGTATTTGTGAAGTTTTGCCAATGCACCCATTCACTCAGACATCCTTGTCTATGTGAATGTGTTTTACACACAGATTTTAATGCCTTTCCTGATTCTGGATCTTTACACCATGCCTTCATGCCTCATAATGAATTTAATTTAATTCATTTTTATTTGTATCGTGCTTCTAATAATGAACATGAGCAGCTTTACACAGATAATGTGATGATAAAGAATGAATAAGTTTGTTCCTTATAACTGTAAGTCACCGTAATGAGCGAGCCGGTGGCGACGTTGGCAAGGGAAAACCTCCCAAAAATGGCATAAGGAAGAAACCTTGAGAGGAACCAGACTCAAGAGGAAACCCATCTTCATCTAGGTGCCACTGAATGTCCCTTAATTACAAATAAACAATGTTGAGATGTGCAGTGATTGTGATCAGATGCAATTAACAAAACTTATATGTAAAATACATTCAGCATTGTAGAATCCTCATTATTTGATCAAGGTTTAATTATTTTGACAGTTTGTTTTATTAAAGCAAAATAGACCACAATTTATTGCTAAGTAATTTAACTTATGCTTCCTGGTAAAAGGATTTTAATAATAGTGATGGATCAAGCTAAAATATAAAAGGAAAAAAAAAATCAAAAAAGGTCTCATGAGTGACTAATAGTCAGCACCTGGTGTTTATCCCCATTTAATCTGTCTTGTTTGTATTGTGGATTTAAGCTTCTAAAGTTTCACCAGAAAAAAAAACACCCAGTATTCTAATCGTAAAAAGCAGAATGGACTGAACACAACATGGGTGCCAATGCTGCTGCTACGATTACAGCAGATTTTAAAACTGGCTTTTTTTTACTGCATGACATCTAATTCTTCAACACAAACACCGGTGCTCTTCCATGCATAATAATGGGACAACTCCAGTGGTACATAATAGCCAGGGGGAAACCAAACACACAGCATTCTTCAATGCTTCAGTAAGCTTAAGTAACACCAATCTCAGCATCTCTACCCAAAGACCCAAACCACCTCCCCCACAGCCTCAGCCTAAAGTTCATCTGTCTTGTTTAGCAATCTGGTATTCCTCTGCTCAGACATATTCGTATATATATGCCACTATTCTGATTACTGAGTGGCTAAAAACGTATAAAAATATAATCATGTGATCTGGAATGTGGGGAAGGTCATCTCTATACTTTGAATGCACGTGCAAATAAAATGCTTTAAATGGACATATGTGTTCATCGTTCTCTTGTTTCATTACACAGTTCTGGTTTTGTTTTATTTATGGTTTTATCTCTTTTATAAACCACTAATCATGGCATAGGACACATTAGATGGGGTGCCAACCCATTACAGGGCACAATCTTACACATGCTTATACATGACAGACAATTGGGAAAGATAGATCAGCTGAGAACAAATGTCTTGGGGAGGAAATTAAAGTACCTAGAGCAAACCCCCAAAGCATAGTGAGAACAGATAAACTCTACACACAAATGATAAAAGTGGGACTTGAACCCAAATCCTGAATGTATGAGGTGAATTGCTTGTTTCAAGGTTTGCAAATCACACCATAATAACTTAAGGGAGAAATATAATAATCCCAAAGATAAAAAGTGATATTTAGTCATTATACTGAATGGAACAGCCCAACACGTTCCACAACTGATCAATAATTCTGTGTTATTTTGATAAACAATTGTGAGCAAACAGAACATACACAAAAGCTGTTCTTGCCATTAATCAGCAAAATGTGTTCAAAATCACACAAAACCTACAGTTCTGTAATTTGGTCCACTCAAGTAATGTATATTGGAGTTAATTTAGAGGTAATTTGTACTTAGTCTATTTACTTCTCCTATTTATTTGTTTGTTTATTTATTTGTTTATGTATTTATTCATTCTCTCTTTCTCTCTGTATATATCTCTCTTGCTCTCTCTCTTTTTAACAAACAATAAATCTGTTTATAACAGCCAGTATATAGCCATAATATAATATATTATATTACATTATATTATATTACATAATATAATATAATGTAATATAATATAAAATAATAGAGGATTTTTTTATTATTATTTTTTTTATTATATTATATTATTTTTCTTATTATTATTTTATATTCCAGCATATATGCAGGTATTTATTAGTGTAAAGGGGGTTGTGTATCTGTAGAGTTATATAAGATGGATGTTGGCAGCCTTGAGCCCTCTAAAGCATTCTGCTGAATCATATTTAGAGGTTAAAAACAGGAACAGAAGAGTGTAGGCCAATTTGGACTCTAAACGTCTGTTCCAGTACTTTTTTTGTGGTTCCTGCTTCCTCATGGATTTCTGAAGAGCGTGTCTGGAGGGCGGCCAAACTGATTAAAGTGTTTGTCCTGG